>NW_027397081.1:28791924-28817567 GCF_003265705.2 Callorhinus ursinus
AAAGAAAGAAAGAAAGAAAGAAAGAAAGAAAGAAAGAAAGAAAGAAAGAAAGAAAGAAAAGAAGAGAACACTGTTGAGATGGAGAAAAGTTGCAGAGTAGAGTCACAGAAGAAAATAATGCTTACAGCAAGTTTCTTTGTGCTATCTTTGTAACCAGAGTGAACAGTGAGAGACTAAAAATTTTATTGCTCTCATCCTATGTTCTTGGGTGTAGATTGAAACTTTAAAAAGTACCAGAAAAACTAAGTGTGAAGATGACTCTTTCTCAGTCAGGTTTATGTGTAAAATTTTTCATTGATAGAGTTGATGTGCTTGAATACTGTCATTTCTAGTTTACATAGCTCTTTGAAAATTAGAGATGTTCACACAAGCACAGTGTACTAGATGGCTGAAGCCACAAATGAGGTAGGATTCTGCAGCCCACAGGTATACCACGTATAGACTCATGAACTTAACAAATACCTGTTGTGAAGTAGAGCTTATATTCACTACAATCCAACCCCATAATCAGTAAGATAACAAAAGGAAGGAAGCAGAGTACCTGAACAATAACAAGTGATATTTATGGAACTCTGTTTTTCTGGCACCTTTCCTCAGAAGAATATCAAAGACCTGACAGACCACAAAATTAACAGAATAAACTCAGCAAAAGAAAGTAGTAGACGAAGCATTTTACAAGAGGCCATGGACTGTGAACTGGTTTGATTTCCATTTTCCAGATGCATAAAAAACACCCAGAGAGCTTATGCAACTCAAGCTCCACAACTTGCACTTGGATTCCAGAACCATTTGCTTAGCTGAGGCTTTCTTGAAAGCAGAAGTGTTAAAACATGGGTTTCTCCAAGCATCTGGGCTGAGATGAGGCAAGGCAGCCTAAAATCCCTGAACCCAACAGTAGAATCAATTAAAGGCCACACATGTTGCCATGGAAAGGGAACGACAAATAAATATCCTGAAGCATACAGCTTACCACCACCTAACTCCTTCCTCGCCAAAAATACGTTTGAGGAGTTTTTCCTAATCAAAATGAATCCCAAATTATGTAATGGGAATTAATAGAAAATAGCATTCATTTATGGCAATTTGCTTTTTAGCCAAATTTCCAGAGCTCTGTGTTCTGCTTAAGGACACCTACTTGCACCAAGATACAGGCTATACACTGCCAAGCAGACACCACCTCAAGGCTCTGTGGCTCAGAGGGAGCAAGTGACCTGGCTCCCTCCCCCCTGTAGTTTTTTATGCATAGAGTAATAAGCAGAATCTGATTCCTAATTCTGTTCTTCCTTATCACAATCATTCTTTCTCCTGTTCCCATCAAAACAGAAAAGTCCTCCTTTCCTTATACATTTCTCACAAAGATGCTGTGAGCATTCAGTGAAAGCAAAGAGCACAGTGACTGTCTTAGAATAACTTAGACAAACACCCCATCAAAAAGGAGAATTACAGACCAATATCCCGAATGAATATGGATGCAAAAATTCTCACCAAAATACTAGCCAATAGGATCCAACAGTACATTAAAAGGATTATTCACCATGACCAAATGGGACTTATTCCTGGGCTGCAAGGTTGGTTCAACATCTGCAAATCAATCAATGTGATACAATACATTAATAAAAGAAAGAACAAGAACCATATGATCCTCTCAGTAGATGCAGAATAAGCATATGACAAAGTACAGCATCTTTCTTGATCAAAACTCTTCAGAATATAGTGATAGAGGGTACATACATCAGTATCAAAAAAAGCCATCTATGAAAAACCCACAGCAAATATCACTCTCAATGGGGAAACCTGAGAGCTTTCCCCCTAAGGTCAGGAACACAGCAGGGATGTCCACTATCACCACTGCTATTCACCATAGTACTAGAAGTCCTAGCCACAACAATCAGACAAATCAAATCAATCAGACAAAAGAAATCAAAGGCATCCAAATCAGCAAAGAAGTCAAACTCTCACTCTTTGCAGATGATATGATACTTTATGTGGAAAACCCAAAAGACGCCACCCCAAAATTGCTAGAACTCATACAGCAATTCAGTAAAGTGGCAGGATATAAAATCAATGCACAGAAATCAGTGGCATTCCTATACACCAACAACAAGACAGAAGACAGAGAAATTAAGGAGTCAATCCCATTTACAACTGCACCCAAAACCATAAGATACCTAGGAATAACTCTAAGCAAAGAGCAAAGAATCTGTCCTCAGAAAACTATAAAATACTCGTGAAAGAAATTGAGGAAGACACAAAGAAATGGAAAACCGTTCCATGTTCATGGATTGGAAGAACAAATATTGTGAAGATGTCAATGCCACCTAGAGCAATCTACACATTTAATGAAGTCCCTATCAAAATACCATCCACTTTTTTCAAAGAAATGGAACAAATAATCCTAAAATTTGTATGGAACCAGAAAAGACCCCGAATAGCCAGAGGAATGTTGAGAAAGCAAAGCAAAGCCAGTGGCATTACAAGTCCGGACTTCAAGCTCTATTACAAAGCTGTCATCATCAAGACCGTATGGTACTGGCACAGAAAGAGACACATAGATCAATGGAACAGAATAGAGGGCCCAGAAATGGACCCTCAACTCTATGGTCAACTAATCTTCAACAAAGCAGGAAAGAATGTCCAATGGAACAAAGACAGTCTCTTCAACAAATAGTGTTGGGAAAATTGGACAGCCACATGCAGAAGAATGAAACTGGACCATTTCCTTATGCCACACACAAAAATAGATTCATAAATGGTTGAAAGACCTAAATGTGAGACAGGAGTCCATCAAAATTCTAAAGGAGAAGACAGGCAGCAACCTCTTTGACCTCAGTCACAGCAACTTCTTCCTAGAAACATCGTCAAAGGCAAGGGAAGCAAGGGCAAAAATGAACGATTGGGATCTCATCAAGATAAAAAGCTTTTGCACAGCAAAAGAAACAGTCCACAAAACCAAAAGACAACTGACAGAATGGGAGATATTTGCAAATGACATATCAGATGAAGGGCTAGTATCCAAAATGTATAAAGATTATCAAACTCAACACCCACAGAACAAATGATCCAATCAAGAAATGGGCAGAAGACATGAACAGACATTTTTCCAAAGAAGACATCCAAATGGCCAACAGACACATGAAAAAGTGCTCAACATTGCTCGCCATCAGGGAAATCTAAATCAAAACCTCAACAAGATACCACCTCACACCAGTCAGAATGGCTAAAATTAACAAGTCAGGAAACGACAGATGTTGGTGGGGATGAACCCTCCTACACTCTTGGTCGGAATGCAAGCTGGTGTAGCCACTCCGGAAAACAGTATGGAGGTTCCTCAAAAAGTTGAAAATAGAGCTACCATACAATCCAGCAATTGCAATACTGGGTATTTACCCCAAAGATACAAAGGTAGTGATCCAAAGTGGTACATGCACCCCGACATTTATAGCAGCAATATCTGCAATAGTCAAACTATGGAAAGAGCCACGATATCCACTGACAGATGAATGGATAAAGAAGATGTGGTATCTATACACAATGGAATATTATGCAGCCATCAGAAAGAATGAAATCTTGCCATTTGCAATGACGTGGATGGAACTGGATGGTACTATGCTGAGTGAAATAAGTCAATCAGAGAAAGACATATATCATATGATCTCACTGATATGAGGAATTCTTAATCTCAGGAAACAAACTGAGGGTTGCTGGTGTGGTGGGGGTGGGAGGGATGGGTTGGCTGGGTGATAGACATTGGGGAGGGTATGTGCTATGGTGAGTGCTGTGAATTGTGTAAGACTGTTTAATCACAGACCTGTACCTCTGAAACAATACATTATATGTTAAAAAAAAAAAAGAAGAAGATAGGAAGAAGGGAAAAATGAAGGAAGGAAATCAGAGAGGGAGACAAACCATGAGAGACTATGGACTCTGAGAAACAAACTGAGGGTTCTAGAGGGGAGGGGGATGGGGGGATGGGTTAGCCTGGTGATGGGTATTAAAGAGGGCACATTGAATGTAGCACTGGGTTTTATATGCAAACAATGAATCATGGAACACTACATCGAAAACTAATGTAATGTATGGTGATTAACATAACATAAAAAAAAAAGAACTCAAGGAAAGCTAATTATTATAGTGTTCCCCAGACTATGGGCTTCTCCTCACTCCCCTCCAAGGACTACCACAGCAACCCAAGGATGCCAAATTCAGAAAAGGATGACTGGCTCAGACGCACTTCCATTGGGTGTCGAAATAGGCAAAGCCTGTGGGAGATAGAAGAGCCTTCCCCCTGGCTAGTAGGCAGAGGGGGAACTCACATAGATACCATGACGGTGAGTGCTGTGAATTGTGTAAGACTGATGAATCATAGACCTGTGCCTCTGAAACAAATAATATATTACATGTTAAGAAAAAAAAAGATAGTAAGAAGGAAAAAATGAAGGGGGAGAAATCGGAGGGGGAGACCAAGCATGAGAGACTATGGACTCCGAGAAACAAACTGATGGTGTTAGAGGGGAGGGGGGTGGGGGGGTTAGCCCTGTGATGGGTATTAAGGAGGGCACGTACTGCATGGGGCACTGGGTGTTATATGCAAACAATGAATCGTGGATCACTACATCAAAAACTAATGATGTAATGTATGGTGACTAACATAACATAATAAAATAAAATAAAATAAATATATTAACAAAAAAGAAATACCATGACGTATAGGAGGTCTGACTACAAGAATCATTTAAGTGCTCTGCACATGGATATGTAGTTACATTTAATTAAATCAATAGTTTTAAGTGATTGTCTATTACAGCCGTGCTTATCATTTTCCCTAATGCCTCCTCTAAGGCCAAATTTCACTGCTCTCCACACTCGGATTTCCAGATGTATATGTTCACCTCGTGGTCCCCCTCTGCTCCACATAAGTGCATAGGTGGCTGACTCCCGTATTCTCTGAATGACCGCACCCACGCATGTCCACAGGGCATCCTGGGGACTCTTACTGCAAGCATTCTCTTCAGAGTGGCAATCTTTTTCTGTTCATCATAAGCAGTTCATCTTAGAATTACAAGAGTGGGAGCCAAGATCAATGGCAACCTGATTTATGGCAGCTCTTACCAACAGCTTGTGGAAATTAGAAATAAATATGGGGTCAAATGACTCACCAGTAATTTGACATTGGTAAATCTGGCTTATTTAAAAGTCTTAAATAATAAGGACCTTCAGATCTTTGTTTCAACTGAAAGAGTATCAGTGCATTGCCTCAAGAGACTTTTAGAGCTGAAAAGGTGCTTTAAAGTGTATCACCATTAGTAGTATTTCTCCACTTTCTTAAATACTGCAACATAACTGAATTGGCAACACAATAGTATAGCTGTTCACAGCCTTCACTGGCATATAGCCGTGGAGCGAGCCAGAGGCGGACTATTCTTGGTGCTAAAATCATGCCTCTGTGTTTATTTGCAGACTGTACTGCAAGTCAATAAAACGGGTATCTGTATGTCTGAGTATACTAGGAAAGCTATGAATATCACAATGAAGTAATTCAGAAGTTTCATAATCTAAATAGAAGCAATGCAAAATACCAAAAACAATGACAATTGCATAACTGTACATAATTATTTTAAGAAAATGATGATGATGCTTAAGTCTGAATGACGATTTGATTCAGTTAGTTCAAAGTTGACTTTGACTTCAATTTACAAGGGACAATTTCTTGTTGTAGAGTTGCTAAGAAATATGTTTTGAACATACGGAACTGTTTACCAGAAGCAGTAGTATATGTATATATGTGAACTGTAGGCTCCATCTTCTGTGAAAGTTGTAAGTGATTTTATTAACACACAATGGCAAAAATGCAAATGTTACATAACTGTAGAGAAAATCTGATATTATGAATGGGGTAACAGGAACTAAGGGGGTGACCTGGTCCATCTTACCTCTTAGCAGTTCAGTTAACTGAGAAAGAGATAAAAGGGAAGGACATTCTACAACTGGATGCTTGCACGTTATTTGCCTGACATTGGGATTGCTCCTCATGGCTAGCATAAATTTTTCATGCCACAATTTCATTCCATTTCTTCTGGCTTTATCCTTAATAGGGACACATACAACTGGCTACATAATAGGCTGTCCTATAATGCAAAATTGTCTGATCAACTTTGGGGCAGTATCTTTGTGGTCAGGGGATAACCCTGCATCACCCATATAGTGGACACATTGGGGAATCTTTAAGAACACTTGACAGCTTGGGAATGATACAAACTTGAAGCTGGGGGCAGTTGGTCATGGTCACCTAGTGGCCACAGCTCTGCTGCCCCCTATCTCATGCCACCGTCCTTCACCTCCTCCATCTTTCAGATTCACAGGCACAGCATCTCACAGCATTTATAAGTCCATTTTGCAAGTAAAGATACATGAGTATCAGAGGCAGTGAAGTAGGATGAGCAGAGGTAGTTAAGACTAGGGGAATGAGTAATATCCTAAAAGCAAAGAGAAGGAAGGGGTGTGAGAGGCCATAAATTCAATTTCTAGGGTTTCAGATAGGAAGAATTTGAGAGTCAAGGAGATGTGATGGCATTATTGAGATTACACAGCTAGTCAGGGATACAGAATGAAACTTCCGATTTTTATTTCTCTATCCTTTCCGCTACATTATATTGCAAAGCCTCTTTCCAAACTGTGTGCATGTATATAATACATACATAAAAGGTCGCCAGAGAGAAGACTGAAATGGATAGTTTGTTTTAGGTGATCCCTTTGCTCTTTCTGGAGCATTTCTTTTGGCTGCTCACATGCCTAGGGTGAATGCTTTGATTTCTTCCCTGATTCATGTCAAATGTCACCTTCTCTGACCCTCCATCTCAACCCCTTCTGAGGGAAAGAGCATGGTGTCAGGGCAATAGCAACAAGTTTGGTTTCAGGCATGGTTAGCAAGTGGCAAACTGGGATTGAACTCGGGTCTGTTTTGCTCCAAGTACCTGCACCATTAACTGTGCTACATTCAGAGTGACCAAGAGAGCTGAAGGAGATGACCTTTCTAACATACTGGGTCCACCATCTTCTTTCTCTCTTCTCTCATTTCCAAGCTCCCTTTTCTATTTAATCTCCCAGGAAAACTATCATGGACTTACTGCTCTCAGAGCATTTTTATTAATCAAAAGATTTGATAATTTTTTTTTCAGTCAGTGAACATATAGGGAGTTTTGAATCAGGTTCAGTACAAGGAGCTAAAGAACTAATAACCAAATGATGAGATAAGAGCCATATTGGGAAGGGCTTTATATGCAATACCAAAACCTTGAGCCTTTTTCTTATGGGCTAAAGGGAGATATTGGAAAATTTTAAGCAGTAGAGTAAGTTAATCTGATTTTTATTTTAGCTGAATCAATCTGACTGCCATGTGAAGAATGGAACAGAGATGGAAAAAACTCACTAGGAATTCCAGTTCCAGTGGGCTAGCCACAGAGAAAGGAGGAAAGCTTAATTTAGGCAGTAAGCTATTGTAAGAATAAAAACAAAAGAACCAAAACCAAACATTGTACTCTAGTTAATATTTTTTTCTCATAGGGGCATGGATTAGCAATTCTGAAACAATTTTATTTGCATACTAGGGTTAAACAAATAAGCCAATATATTGTAGATAATGAGAGCCAGGTTTCTCACTATTGGAGGAAGAAATTTCAAATAAGGAAAGAGACCAAGATAAACCCTGTGGTGCTCATTAGCGTTAGAGGTATCAATGTGGAGTCAGGGGATTTAAACATATCTACAGATACATAGAGAGGCAGATGGGGGAGGGATCTTTGCTTATGCATGAGTTAGTATACATTCCTATATTCCCCAGCTCCGTCCACTGAGACAGACTCCATGCAGTCACCCCACAGCAGCAATGAGCACACCCAATGCTGAGACCTTGGTTTCTAAATACCATTGTCCAGTAAAAAGTAACTAGGGCTCCTTAGAGAACTGGTAGATTCCAGGGAGAGGGAAGAGAAAATACAAGATGAAGCTGTAGTATTTTCTGGTGCCAGAAAGTAAGAAAGTACTTAAAAGGAGAGAAAGGAATGTGTCCATAGTGAAAAGTTACAGCAGCCAACTTGATAGTGCTCCCAATGACTAAAGTTGGAACAACTTGAGAAACAAAATAAATAACAAAGATTAAAATAAATAGCCATGAGTCTCTATTGATATAAATAACTAACTGAATATATACATAAATGGGGGAGGAGACCACTCTTTCTTGCATAAGGATTCCAATTAACAAATGTAGAAAGTAAATGAGAGAAACAGAAAATCAACATGAAAAGCCTACAGTAATAATTGCTTCCACAAGAACCACCATTCAATGCTAAAATTAATGGGCAAAAGTTTAAGCAGAAACAGGAGATATTTCTCCCCCCAAATATTTACAAAGAGAACAAAGCAACTTTACACTGGAGGTTTCTGGCCGATACTACTTTAACACCCCCAGGGATAACATCCCTAATGAGTGATGTTATATCAACATCATGTACCTACTGATATTGTGGACCATGAGCAGCACAGAACTGCTGTGGCATCTTTCCCAGTAATTCACAACCTCATACTAATCATGAGAAAATATCAGTAAAGCCTAATTTGTGGGATATTGCACAAAGTCATGAACAGTGCTCTTTGAAAATGTTGATGTTTCATTAGGAAAGACTAAGAAACTGTCACAGGTTGGAGGAGATTAAGAAGATATGATAACTAAATGCAACATAGGATCCTGGATTGAATCTTGAAACAGGAAAATGACGTTAGCGGGGAAGCTGGTGAAATCTGAATATGTTCTGTATATTAGTTAATAGAATTGTACCAAGGTTAATTTCTGTTTGACAATTACCCCATGATTATGCAGAATGTTCACATAAGGTGAAACTAGGTAAAGGGTATTTGGGACCCTGCATACTACTTTTGTAACTTTTCTGCTTGTCTAACTTTATTTCAAAAAGAAAAATTAAGTAAAGCTATAGACAATGGAAATGGAGATCAATAGAAAGGTAGCAGAATCTACAGGATCATTAATCAATGAGATGTAGAGTATCAGAGATAAGGGTGGTCACTCCATGGGGAAGGGAGGTAATAGTGCAAGCGTGGAAGGTCAATGAGGGTTTCATTTTAGGACATGATGCGTTTGAGGTACTTCTGGAACATCCAGATGGACACACGATTTAGGCAGTTTGATGAATGTGTCTAGAGTCCAAGAGAGAGGGATGAATCGGAAATATAAATTGTGAAAAAGTCAGCGTCTAGAAGTTGTCTAGAGTCATGAAAATGGATGGAATCATAGAAAAAGAACATGAATGGTGAAGAGAAAGGAGTCTCAAGGATGAAACTGAAATTTAACTCTTGTTCACATTAACTTTGTTTTACAAACTTTTGTGGAACTGAGGATATAGCTTATTCATATCTGTGTTCTGCCACTTTAGTATTGCATCTGGCAAGTAATGTGTGCCCACAACCATGTATTTAACATTTGTTTGTATACATGTGTGGAGGAAGAAATAAATCCATCTTCTTGGACACCTGGATCACATATATGTTTAAATCTGTCTTTAAACATATTTCATTCTATGAATTCATCATCCCTGCATCCTGGATTTTATTTAAAAGGAATCACAGACCTGTACATCTGAAACAAATAGTACATTATATGTCAAAAAAAAAAAAAAGAAGAAGAAGATAGTAGGAAGGGAAAAATGAAAGGGGGGAAATCGGAGGGGGAGATGAACCATGAAAGACTATGGACTCTGAGAAACAAACTGAGGGTTTTAGAGGAGAGGGGTGTGAGGGGATGGGTTAGCCCAGTGATGGGTATTAAGGAGGGCACATATTGCATGGAGCACTGGGTGTTATATGCAAACAATGAATCATAGAACACTAAATCAAAAACTAATGATGTAACATAACATAATAAAATAAAATTTAAAAAAAGGCATTTTCCCTGAGTTTAAAAAAATCTAGGTAACTGATAGAACTGATACCTCAAAGCAAATTATACTTTAAAAATATAATATCAGATTATATGTCACCTATTTATTCCCTTCACCACTTCTAAGAGAATGGTAAAATAATCAATAAGCAGTCTTAAAATTAAAAAAAAAAAGTAGGAAATTATTTGCCTGGGGACCCACACTCTGTCAATGGGTCTTGTCTATAACAGAAGAGCTGACTTCATTCATACTGTTCTTGCTGAATGTCCAAGAGTCATTCTTCCCAAAGAGATTGTTTCTAGCCAGGATCCAGGTGAATGAGTCAAGCCATGTCAGATGAGAATCTTCAACCTAAACTCCTGGCTCAGACAGCAAACAGAAAACCTCACTTCATGCAGGAGTCCTCTCTGCATGGAGACACCACCTAGAGTTCCCCAGTTATACTCTGACATAACTCTGCATGCTATGCAAATATCCTGCAAATGTGGTTTGTTTTGTTCTGGAAAACAGTGAAATATAATGATATTTAAAAAGACAAGTGGCTGCTGAAATCCCCATAACACCACTCTATTTGGGAAAATAGAGCTTACCTGAATATTTTAGGCTTAAGAATTGCTGACCAGATGGCAGGCAGCAATATAAAAGGTATTATAAAGCTCCAACTCCTTCTGTGTGTCATTTAGGAGGATATCATGCTCAGAATCCTGTTCTGTCACTGTTGGATTAGTTATCCAACCCCCCTTTCCTGTTTTATTTTCTCATGCTAACACTTCAAGAAAAAAAAGTCATTTTAAAGTATTGCTGTGAATTATTAATTTATAATCTTTGCACTTCCTGGCATTTCCCTTGAAGCACTTCTGGGGGCAGACATTGAAAAGGAAGGGTGGTTAACTGGGAGGGGGAAAGACAAAAAACTAGAAGAAAGGATATAGGACATGGTTTGGTTTTTCCTGTTATATAATATGCTGCTTTTCTTTCAGTTTGTTGGAAGCACGGAGAACTTGGCCCAGACATGTAGAGATTTTAAGCAAGAACACTGCATCATCAGTGGTGAAGTCTTAGGATTCTAAAAGCAAAAGGCTCACCTGGTGTTTAAATGGAAGCTCAGGGACAGTGGGATGGGGTGTTTGGGCCAAACCCAGCTATATGAGATGAAATAAGCTCTAAGTAGGAAGACAGGGCATGGTGTTAAAAAACAGAAACAAACCCACTATGATTCAGAAGTGTCCAGAAAGAGAAATTTCATGGAGCTTAGGAGGCTAAGATGAGATTTGCAGTATGGTCTGGCAGCAGATAGGAGGGTCCACACCATGGGACTGGAGTCCTGTGTCTGGAAGCAAGTTAAAGCACAAGCCAAGTCCTAGAGCAACTGAGGCATAAGAGAAGTGATGGGGGAGGCAGCAAGAAGGCCTCCCAGGAAGGTGGTGACAGACAAGGGAGACAATTACAGCTGGACAGTGTGAGAGAAGCATCTCAGTGCTTCTCCACCGAGAGCTGGTCAAAAGTTAGAACAGAAGTGACACCGAAGTAGACTTGATGCTGAGACACGTTATGCACTGCAGTGGGGAGTTAATGAACCCACTGCAGAATACCAGACCTGGCAAAGGGACCTCTGTTGAGGGTGGTAAGGACAGAAAGTTCAGGATTATGTTACGTAACGTTATGTTATGATGTATCATATATATATATGATACATATGTATATATGATATTATATATATATATTTATATATATAAAATTAGATTATAGGAGAGATATATCTTAAAGAAAGAAGCCAGTTGGAGACTAAATGACTTCCTATGTGAAGTAGACATTGAGAATGCATTTATATCCAAGTTCTTTCAAAAATAGTTTATGGCAAATGTGTTCAAGTAATACATCTATATAGCTCATAAGCACATCTAATTAACCAAGAGAAGAAAATACTCCCCCTCAAAGTATGCCCACCACTACCACCACCACCACGAATGACATTAACAACAAAACACCTCATTGAAAGGCTCTTGTTTTGTGCAGTCTCTCATCTCTCTCCTCTCCCTCATTTCGCCCAATCTGCATGTACTCAGCAGCTGTATCTGAGCAGAGAGAATGGAATAACAGAAGATGAGCTAAAGCCCTGAATAGGCTGTTTAGATTAGTTCCGAGGCATGGGTAACTGTCTTACTCTTCCTTTTTCCCCTGGCCTGTGTAAACACAGATTTAAATGATTGATCAAAGATAGGATAGTCACATAATGATCAAAAGGAAATTGGGGGAACCTCAAAGAAATCATATGATCTCAGGTTTGGAGGAAAATAAAGCATTTCAAATGCCAGCCCAGGCTTTCCTCTCCCATCTCCAATCTGCAAGGGGGTCACTCCTTGCTTAGGTAGAGAATAAACAGAATTAAAACAAACACACTTCAAGTTTGGTTCTTTGCATTGCTCTACCACATGATAAAAAGTCACTTAGCTTTTTCAACCCTCAGTTTTTCATCAACAAAGTCAGAAAACACCAATCATCTCCCAGGTTTATGTTGGATGTAAAAAAAATAAAATGTGTACTAAAACTCTTTCCTAATGCCTTATACACAATCAGTGACTCAATGAAAAGTCTGAGGGTAACATAAATGAATGAATGGACACAAGGCTGAGTCGCTGAGTAATTTTTGTACATGAACAGTGTAAGCCTGAATTACCATTTACCTTTATAGTATGTATCATTATCTGACATTACGTGATATATTTCTTTATTTATATACTATCTACCTCCCCTTTGACAATATAAATATCTCATGGTCAGCAAATTCGTCTTATTCACCACTACATCCCCAGTGACCAGAACAAAGCTTGGCATTTAGTAGACATTCAGTAAATATGTGTTGAATGAAAGAATGTGGCAGATAAGTTTGAGACCTAAATTTCGTCTGGTCCCAGGAATTCAGCTAGATAGGGATCAAACCATTCTGAACACCTACAAAGTCAACAGGAGACTGAAGAAAAGAATAGCAGCAACTCTCTGAACAGAAAAGCAACCACTTCTGGAAGGTAGGACTTGCGGAGAAGTGAATCCAAGGTGATATTTGGGAGAATAGACGGCGGGGGAGGAGGCCTCCGTGGGCTGCTTCTGGCAAGTGATGGAGCCCCGGAGCACAAAATCAGAATTTTAGAAGTTGGCTGCACTGAGGGATGTCGCTCCAGTGGCTAAGCAGGGGGTAGAACCCTCGTGGGAGAGTGTGGTCTCAGGACCCTCGGGGTCACAGAAAGACCAGGGGTGCCTGAGTGTGGCAGAGCTCCCAGGTATTGGAGCGGGGAAGCCAGCTACAGAGACAGAGCCGAGGCGCGGGCTCTCAGCTCGGGGTTGCCATAAACTGTGATCTGCAGCACAGTCAGTCCACTGCTCCTCCAGCAGGGACCCAACAAGCGGCAGATCCGGGGAGACTCCCCTTCCTCCCCCAGGAGGAGCGGCACGGGAGTGCACCACAGGGATCTGCTGGGTTTGAAGACTCTACACGGGGTCGGGTGCCAGAGATAGAAACGCTCGGTCACAGGCCGGGTGAGCACGGAGTGCAGCTGGAGACCAGGGAGATGGGAGTGACTGACTGCTTTTCTCTGGGGACGCACTGAGGAGTGGGGCTCTGAGTTCTCGGCTTCTCCGGGGTGGAGATTGGGAGGCCCCATTTGCACTCTCAGCCTCCACAGCTGAACAGAAAGCTTGCAGGGAACAAATCTGAGAGCAAACCTGAGCAGATGACTTAGCCCAGACCGACAAGGGCGGGGCAATTTCGCCTCCAGCAAAGACATTTGGGAACCACGGCAACAGGCCCCTCCCCCAGAAGATCAGCAAGAACAGCCAACCAAGACCAAGTTTACTGAACAATAAGAACGGCAGAAATCCAGCGCTAGGGGAATACTGCACATAGAATTCATGGCTTTTTTCCCATGATTCTTTAGTCTTTCAAACTTAATTTTTTAATTTTCTTTTTTTTCTTTTTAAAATTTTTCTTTTTCCCCTTTTCAGCCAACATCTTTTCAATCCCTTTTTAAAAAATCTTTTTTATTTTTCATTTTTAGAGTCATATTCTATCCCTTCATAGTAGTTAACCTTATTTTTGGTACATATATAAGTTGTTCTTGCTTTAAGATTTTGATATACAATTTCTTCTAACAGATCAAAATATACTCTAAATCTCTAGTGTATGGCTTTGATCTACTCTCCTGCCTTATTACATTCTCTCCCTTTTTTTTTAATCCTCTTCTTTCTTTTTTCAACCAACTTCTTATCTTATCAATTCCTTTTATAAAATCTTTTATAATTTTCATCTTTACAGTCATATTCCATCCCTTCATCATATTTTTTTTCCTTCATCATATTTACCCTTATTTCTGTACATGTGTAAGTTTCTCTTTTTAAAATTTTGGGAGGCACTGTCTTCTAACAGACCAAAATAGGCCCAAAATCTAGCGTGTGGCACTGATCTATGCACCAATCTGATCATATTTGATCATATTTTTTTTATCCTTTTCTTTTTTTCTTTTTTCTTTCTTTCTCTTTCTTTTCCCCTGGTTTCAGGTGTCTTCTGATTGGTTTAGTGTATATTTTTCTGGGGTCGTTGTTACCCTGTTAGCATTTTGTTCTCTAATTCATCTATTCTCCTCTGGACAAAATGACAAGATGGAAAAAAATCACCTTAAACAAAAAGAACAAGAGGCAGTACCTACTGCCAGGTACCTAATCAATATGGACATTAGTAAGATGTCAGAACTAGAGTTCAGAATGACGATTATAAAGATACTAGCTGGGGTGAAAAAAACATGGAAGATATTAGGGAAACCCTTTCTGGAGAAATAAAAGAACTAAAATCTAACCAAGTTGAAATAAAAAAGGCTATTAATGACGTACAATAAAAAATGGAGGCTCTAACTGCGAGAATAAATGAGGCAGAAGAGAGAATTAGTGATATAGAAGACCAAATGATGGAAAATAAAGAAGCTGAGAAAAAGAGAGATAAACAACTACTGGATCACAAGGGCAGAATTCGAGAGATAAGTGATACCATAAGATGAAAAAATATTAGAATAATTGGGATGCCAGAAGAAGAAGAAAGAGAGAGAGGGGAAGAAGGTATATTGGTGCAAATTATAGGAGAGAACTTCCCTAATTTGGAGAAGGAAACAGGCATCAAAATTCAGGAGGCACAGAGAACCCCTCTCAAAATCAATAAAAAAGGGTCAACACCCCAACATCTAATACTAAAACTTACGAGTCTCAGAGACAAAGAGAAAATCCTGAAAGCAGCTTGGGAGAAGAAATCTGTAACCTACAATGGTAGGAACATTAGATTTGCAACAGACCTATCCACAGAGACCTGGAAGGCTAGAAAGGACTGGCATGATGGATTCAGAATGCTAAATGAGAAAAATACGCAGCCAAGAATATTATATCCAGCTAGGTTGTCACTGAAAAGAGAAGGAGAGATAAAAATCTTCCAGGACAAACAAAAACTAAAGGAATTTTCAAACATGAAACCAACCCTACAAGAAATATTGAAAGGGGTCCTCTAAGCAAAGAGAGAGCCTAAAAGTAACATAGACCAGAAAAGAACAGACAATATACAGTAACAGTCACCTTACAGGCAATACAATGGCACTAAATTCATATCTTTCAATAGTTACCCTGGATGTAAATGGGCTAAATACCCCAATCAAAAGACACAGGGTATCAGATTGGATAAAAAAAAAAAAAAGACCCATCAATATGTTGTCTGCAAGAGACTCATTGTAGACCCAAAGACACCTCCAGATTGAAAGTGAGTGGGTAGAAAACCATTTACCATGCTGATGGACACCAAAAGGAACCTGGGGTGGCAATCCTTATATCAAACAAATTAGATTTTAAACCAAAGACTATAATAAGAGATGAGGAAGGACACTATATCATACGTAAAGGGTCTATCCAACAAGAAGATTTAACAATTGTAAATATCTATGCCCCTAACATGGGAGCAGCCAGTTATATAAGCCAATTAATAATGAAAGCAAAGAAACATATTGACAACAATACAATAATAGTGGGGGACTTTAACATGCCCCTCACTGAAATGGACAGATCATCTAAGCAAAAGATCAACAAGGAAATAAAGACTTTAAATGACACACTGGACCAAATGGACTTCACAGACATGTTCAGAACATTTCATCCCAAAGCAATGGAATACACATTCTTCTCTCGTGCTCATGGAACATTCTCTAGAATAGATCACATCCTAGGTCACAAATCAGGTCTCAACCAGTACCAAAAGATTGGGATTATTCCCTGCATATTTTCAGACCACAATGCTTTGAAACTAGAACTCAATCACAAGAGGAAAGTCGGAAAGAACTCAAATACATGGAAGCTAAAGAGCATCCTACTAAAGAATGAATGGGTCAACCAGGAAATTAAAGAAGAATTAAAAAATTCATGGAAACCAATGAAAATGAAAACACAACTGTTCAAAATCTTTGGGACGCAGCAAAGGCGTCCTAAGAGGAAAGTATATAGCAGTATAAGACTTTCTCAAGAAACAAGAAAGGTCTCAAATACACAACCTAAACCTACACCTGAAGGAGCTGGAGAAAGAACAGCAAATAAAGCCTAAACCCAACAGGAGAAGAGAAATAATAAAGATCAGAGCAGAAATCAATGAAATAGAAACCAAAAGAACAGTAGAACAAATCAACAAAACCAGGAGCTGGTTCTTTGATAGAATTCATAAGAATGATAACCCCCTGGCCAAACTTATCAAAAAGAAGAGAGAAATGACCCAAATAAAATCATGAATGAAAGAGGAGAGATCACAACCAATACCAAAGAAATACAAACAATTATAAGAACATATTATGAGCAACTCTATGCCAGCAAATAGGATATTCTGGAAGAAATGGGTGCATTTCTAGAGATGTATCAACTACCAAAACTGAACCAGGAAGAAATAGAAAACCAGAACAGACCTATAACCACTAAGGAAATTGAAGTGGTCATCAAAAATCTCCCAACAAACAAGAGCCCATGGCCAGATGGCTTCCAGGGGAATTCTACCAAACATTTAAAGAAGAATTAACACCAATTTTTCTGAAACTATTCCAGAAAATAGAAATGGCAGGAAAACTTCCAAACTCGTTTTATGAGGCCACCATTACCTTGATCCCCAAACCAGAAAGAGACTCCATCAAAAAGGAGAATTATACACCAATATTCCTGATGAATATGGATGCAAAAATTCTCACCAAAATATCAGCCAATAGTATCCAACAGTACATTAAAAGGATTATTCACCATGACCAAATGGGACTTATTCCTGGGCTGCAAGGTGGTTCAACATCCACAAATCAATCAATGTGATACAATACATTGATAAAAGAAAGAACAAGAATCATAGGATCCTCTCAATAGATAGAGGGTACATACCTCAATATCATAAAAGCCATCTATGAAACATCCACAGTGAATATCATTCTCAATGGGGAAAAGCTGAGAGCTTTCCCCCTAAGGTCAGGAACATGGCAAGGATGTCTGCTATCACCACTGCTATTCACCATAGTACTAGAAGTCCTAGCCACAGCAATCAGACAACAAAAAGAAATCAAAGGCATCCAAATAGGCAAAGAAGTCAAACTCTCACTCTTTGCAGATATGATACTTTATGTGGAAAACCCAAAAGACTCCACCCCAAAACTGCTAGAACTCATACAGCAATTCAGTAAAGTGGCAGGATATAAAATCAATGCACAGAAATCAGTGGCATTCCTACACACCAACAACAAGACAGAAGACAGAAAAATTAAGGAGTCAATCCCATTTACAACTGCACCCAAAACCATAAGATACCTAGGAATAACTCTAAGCAAAGAGTCAAAGAATCTGTCCTCAGAAAACTACAAAATACTCATGAAAGAAATTGAGGAAGACACAAAGAAATGGAAAATCGTTCCATGCTCATGGATTGGAAGAACAAATATTGTGAAGATGTCAATACCTAGAGCAATCTACACATTTAATGAAGTCCCTATCAAAATACCATCCACTTTTTTCAAAGAAATGGAACAAATAATCCTAAAATTTGTATGGAACCAGAAAAGACCCCGAATAGCCAGAGGAATGTTGAGAAAGCAAAGCAAAGCCAGTGGCATTACAAGTCCGGACTTCAAGCTCTATTACAAAGCTGTCATCATCAAGACCGTATGGTACTGGCACAGAAAGAGACACATAGATCAATGGAACAGAATAGAGGGCCCAGAAATGGACCCTCAACTCTATGGTCAACTAATCTTCAACAAAGCAGGAAAGAATGTCCAATGGAACAAAGACAGTCTCTTCAACAAATAGTGTTGGGAAAATTGGACAGCCACATGCAGAAGAATGAAACTGGGGACCATTTCCTTATGCCACACACAAAAATAGATTCATAAATGGTTGAAAGACCTAAATGTGAGACAAGAGTCCATCAAAATCCTAAAGAACACAGGCAGCAACCTCTTCGACCTCAGTCACAGCAACTTCTTCCTAGAAACATTGCCAACGCAAGGGAAGCAAGGGCAAAAATGAACTATTGGGATTTCATCAAGAAAAAGCTTTTGCACAACAAAAGAAACAGTCAACAAAACCAAAAGACAACTGACAGAATGGGTGAAGATATTTGCAAATGACGTATCAGGTGAGGGGCTAGTATCTAAAATGTATAAAGAACTTATCAAACTCAACACCCAAAGAACAAATGATCCAATCAGGAAATGGGCAGAAGACATGAACAGACATTTTTCCAAAGAAGACATCCAAATGGCCAACAGACACATGAAAAAGTGCTCAACATCGCTTGGCATCTGGGAAAGCCAAATCAAAACCTCAATGAGATACCACCTTACACCAGTCAGAATGGCTAAAATTAACAAGTCAGGAAACGACAGATGTTGGTGGGGATGCGGAGAAAGGGGAGCCTTCCTATTTTGTTGATCGGAATGCAAGCTGGTGCAGCCACTCTAGAAAACAGTATGGAGGTTCCTCAAAAAGTTTAAAATAGAGTTACCATACGACCCAGAAATTACACTACCGGTATTACCCTAAAGATACAAATGTAGTGATCCGAAGTGGTACATGCACCCCGACGTTTATAGCAGCAATATCTGCAATAGCCAAACTATGGAAAGAGCCACGATATCCGCTGACAGATGAATGGATAAAGAAGATGTGGTATCTATACACAATGGAATATTATGCAGCCATCAAAAGGAATGAAATCTTGCCATTTGCAATGACGTGGATGGAACTGGAGTGTATGCTGAGTGAAATAAGTCATCAGAGAAAGACATGTATCATATGATCTCACTGATATGAGGAATTCTTAATCTCAGGAAACAAACTGAGGGTTGCTGGCGTGGTGGGGTGGGAGGGATGGGGTGGCTGGGTGATAGACATTGGGGAGGGTACGTGCTATGGTGAGTGCTGTGAATTGTGTAAGACTGTTGAATCACAGACCTGTACCTCTGAAACAATACATTATATGATAAGAAAAAGAAGAAGATAGTAGGAAGGGAAAAATGAAGTGGGAGAAATTGGAGGGGGAGACGAACCATGAGAGACGATGGACTCTGAGAAACAGACTGAAGGTTCTAGAGGTGAGGGGGGTCGGGGGATGGGTTAGCTTGGTGATGGGTATTAAAAAGGGCACGTATGGAATGGAGCACTGGGTGTTATGCACAAACAATGAATCATGGAACACTACATCAAAAACTAATGATGTGATGTATGGTGATTAGCATAACATAACATAACATAACAACATAACATAACATAATAAAAATAAAATAAAATAAAATAAAATATATAAAATAACCTATGGTAACTCTTCATAAATGAATAAATTGTAAACATGATGGAGGCAGATTTTACTTGCTACCATGTTGGTTCTTTCCCACATAGCTTTGGTAGGCACAAGAATGTCCTCTAAACATTTCCTCATCCTAATTCCCACAACCTCTGTATGTATTACTTTATATGGCAAAATGGATTTTGCAGATACAATTAAGTTAAGGACCTATATATGGGGAGATTATCCTGGCTTATCAGGTAGGGGCAATTTATTTATATGGATTCTTAGAAGTGGAGAACTTTTTCAGGCTGTGCTCAGGGAGAGATGTGAGATAGGAAGGGCCAGAGAGATGCTATAATGCTGGCTTTGAAGATGGAGGAAGGGGACCATGAGCCAGGGATCGTAAGTGGCCTCAAGACGCGGGAAAAAACAAGAAAATGGATTCTCTTCCAGATCCCCAGAAAGGGAGGCAGCCCTGCCCATACCCTGATTTCAGCCAAGTGAGACCTAAGTCAGATTCCTCATGTACAAAACTGTAAAATAACAAATTTGTGTTGTTTCAAGCCAGTACTTTGGTGATACTTTGTTATAGCAGTGATAGAAAACTAATGTCAGTTTGAGGAAGCCCATTGCTTTTTTGCTACCAGAATAGGATTTTAGACATCATGAAAAAGTTTCGCTCACATTAGAAAAAATTATAACAACTAGATTCAATAAGCTTCCTTCTAAACAGCTCTCCCATTTAGGGACAAAATTAGACCATTTAAAACTTGGGAACAACTGTAAAAGTTGCTTTCCTCTATGTGAGCTTATGGGGAAACCTTGAAGCCTCCCCTGATTTTCATTGTTCCAGAAATGTGGGCTGGCTTCCACATACTATTCATTAAGCGGTGGGTAGCGCTGTTCTATATCTGCAGCTAAAACCTTCCTCTGCTACGGCTTTCCATGTTGCCTTTCATAATAAAGGACACGCACACAAATTTCATGTGGTATCTGCATCTTCACGAGGACATTAATTGTTACAGCCTTCCTAGTCAGGGGGCCCTAAAGGTGTGTGGGTTTTCCAGCAGCCCACTGACTCATCTGTCTCCACCACAGAGCCGTCCAGCCTGACGGCTGTCATGCGAATGCCCTGGGAGTCCTCACTCTCATGTAATGGACGTTGCTGCAGAAAATTAACATGCATCCATTCATCGCTGCAGACGGCAGACTGGGCTGTAATTTTAGCTTCTATCCCCCAAATAATGTTTGTTGTCATGCTGTAATCTTGGCAATCAGTATAACAGATGAACATATTGTTTCATGTGAAATATTTGCTAAACATGATGAGACCTTGAAAAGCACACCTCAGTGTGAATCTGTGTGCGCATGTCTGTGTGTGCATGTGTGTTTGCTTAAAGAAAGACCGTGGATACTGAGTAGTCTACAGAATTAAAAAGTGAACCAAGTAAAAACTAACTGAATAAGGTAAAATAGGGAATCTCAAAAGTTCATTAAAAATAAATTAGATGCAGGGTGCCTGGGTGGCTCAGTCAGTTAAGCGGCTCAAGTCATTATCTCAGAGTGGTGTGATCGAGCCCCATGTGAGACTCTGCTTGGCACAGAGTCCACTCCAGATTCTTTCTCCTCCTTCTCCCTTCCCCTATGCTCCTACCCCTACTCACACCTGAACGTGCATGCTCTCTCACTCTCTCTCGAATAAATAAATGAATAAAATCTTAAAAAAAATTAATCAGATGCTTGTCTCCTAAACATTTTCAGCACCATTTCATTTACATTTTTTTTAACCTTCAAAAATGAAGGTTTCAGGGGTGCCTCGGTGGCTGTCGGTTAAGCCTCTGCCTTCGGCTCAGGTCATGATCTCAGGGTCCTGGAATCCAGCTCCAGGTTGGGTTTCCCGCTCAGCAGCAGGGAGCCTGCTTCTCCCTCTCCTCCCCAATCATGCTCTCTCACTCTCTATCTCTGTCTCTCTCAAATAAGTAAATAAAAACTTAAAAAAAAAAATGAAGACTTCAAACAGGTCCGGAAAAGCTGTGCATTTACCTTTCCTCTTTTAAATATGAAAATTAGGGTGCCTGGGTAGTTCAGTTGGTTGGGCGACTGCCTTCGGCTTGGGTCATGATCCTGGAGTCCCGGGATCGAGTCCAACGTGGGGCTCCCTGCTTAGCGGCGGATTCTGCTTCTCCCTCGACCCTCCCGCCCTTATGTGCTCTCTCTCTCTCTCTCTCATTCATTCTCTCTCAAATAAATAAAAAAAAAAATCTTAAAAATAAATAAATAAATATGAAAGTTAATGCATGTGCCGTTTCTAAAGTACAATCTAATGGCAATAAAAGTCAATTGGACATATTCCTCTTGTGATATCTGGTTAACTTGTGTGCTGCTAACCTCAATTGCTTATAAAATAGATCCGACCTCTGAAAGGACTCCTCATTTTCAAAGCGGACACGCTGGCTTATATGTTGGATTGATACTTGGACAAACCCCCACCAGCACTGAAATAGGAGACGTCTCTTTCTTTCCAAAGTCAGCCCAAGGTGAAACTCACACTCCTAGTCATTGCTACAGCAGAGACTTTAGAACCGTTTCATGTCTCTCCTCTGATTCTTCTATATTATAGATAGCCCCAGCATCAATATCTTCCTCATCAATGAATTAATCAACAGGTATTTGTTGAGCTTCTACCATACAGTCGGAACAGTCTTAGTTATGGGGGAGATAGCAAGAACAAAATACTCAAGCTTTCTTGCTTTCATTTGAGCCCTCATCTAGTAGGGGATACTAATCGGCAAAGTTTATACAGTGTTCCAGTCAGCAATAAATGCTAAGTGGGAAAACTTACGCGGGGGCGGGATGGGTGAGGATAGGGGAACGTGGAGATGGGAAGTATAGGAAGAGAGGAAAAACTTGACTGTCTAGACAAGGGCATTCTAGGCAGAGGGACCAAGTGCAAGGCTTGTGAGGCAGGAGCATATTCTGCGTGCTTGGCTAGGAGCAAGAAGACAGGGAGGCTGGAGTGGAGAGAAAGAAGAGGTAAGAGATACAGTCAGAGAGGCAACAAGGGTGCTCTTACGTGTACAGAGTCAAGCCCTCAAGCATAAACAATGCATATGTTCACAGAAAGAATATAGGCATCAGCCCTTTTTATTTTGATCAAAGGATAATAGAATAGGAATTAGAAACTCTATTTTATGAATTTTACCCTTTGGTCTTAAACACTTAGCTTTTTCTTTGTGCTTATATTAATATGTGTGAGCATATAATATAGTATAACTGCATGTATATGTGTTAAAAACATGAGGATATCAGTACTAGTAGAATATTACGAGTTAAACTCTTTCTTCACCAAGCTCTATGTGAACATTTTTTCAATGTTCAATGACAACTTTTCCCAAACCCAGTTTAATTACCATATTTAATTGAATCTAAAATATCATTATTTATAAGTACACCATTGGTCTATGATCCTCTGAGAAAGAACAAAAAATAGGTCCAATTAATCAACAACATGCTACCAAAAACACACCACAATGCAGAGATTTGGGAAGTTGTATATCATAGAACAAAGGAAATATAGTACATTCGCCCCTATCCTGACCTACAAAATGCCTCAATTTTGACTTATTTTGATGTACAATTTTTGTAAACCATGTTTGTTAACCTCGAGAAGTATTTGTACTTCTTTTGCCTTGGACCTACTTGCTGAGGGACAAAAAGCTTTCATTCCAGGGCATTGTTAAATCATTAGCAGAAGTAGTCACTGCATAGTGGTAGTAGAGCTAGACAAGGCTATGGTAGTGATATTGTCTGTCACAGATTTATGGAGTGTTTACTGAGGATAGGCTGAGCTGTCTTTGCCTATTACCTCCACCTGGCCACACTCCATGTGTCAGGTAAAGACTGGATGAGAGAGGTTGGCAACAATCATCGGGGTGAGTGATGGACCTGTGCTGTCTGTCTTCTCTATTTTATATCCACTCTAGTGGCTTCCAGCAGGATATCCCAATTCTGCTTCTTAAGCTTCTCTTGTGGGTGCTGTGCGTGTGTCAATGCTAGTGTGTTAGCCTAAAATCATAAGCTCATGGTGATTCCAGAGAGGTCTCTGCCTTTTTTGTTATAATGACAATTGCTAATGTTTATTGCGTGCTCCTTGTCACGTGCAGTTATGCTTCTATCCTATGTGGTAGATAATAGTATTATCGTTATTATTATTATTTCCACTTACAGATGGGATGAGGAAACAGAAGCACAGATGGGTTAGGTTATTCATCAACAGACAGAAACCCAGAGAAACAGCCTACATATCATGGTGTTCAGCAGTTCCGATGCTTCGTACTAGCTGTTCTATGAGAATCAAACTGTTGCATAGGGAACACAGACACATCCCACCTGCTGGACCACCCTGTCTTACCTAGTGTGGTCATGAACACAATCACATTTGTGTTCCATCCCAGCCAACCACATGTGTGGCTCCATCCTATAAGCCCCAAAGCTCACAGGACTAGAGAAACAGAGCTAAATATGATGTAGATATCTGAACTTGCTTTGCTCACAGCCTCAGTGATTCCAGTGATTTAAGATGCTGAGACTCCTTTCCTTCAAACCCGATCTCTGTAACCTAGGACAGTAATTACTCTGTCCTTTTTGGTGTCTTCTCTTTAAAATTCAGGGCACATCATGTTGACAAGTCAAGACATCCCAGCAGCCGAGTCTAGTTGTGTACCCAGGTGAGATGCGCGTGAATGGAAAATCAGAGCACCATTCTCACCGGCCCTGAATCAGAATAAACTGCACACAGCACAGTTCATAGGCCCCCAGCTGATCCATACCCCTCCCTCAACAACAGCAAGAGACTTCTATCGAGGTCCCGACAGGGTGAAATTCTTTGCTCAAATTCTTTGCTCAGAACTTCTTGGAATTTGTTGCATTTAGTGGCAACCCCACTCTGATCTCCCAAAAGGGACCATTACCCATGAATTAAAACATCACTAGCAACTAGTATCACTCCAAGCCTTATTGCCTATTTCCTGGATCCTCTAATCACCTAAGCAAAAATCCAAAAACAAAACAAAACAAAAAAACAGGAAAGAAATGATTCTTGTTTTGCTTTAACCCTTGACTCTGCCACATTTTCCATTTCTTAAGTCTGAGCCTGCCTGAGCATTACCACCACCCATCTGATGAGTTTGAAATAAAAGCACACAGTAAGAAGCACAGAGATGCTGCTGTCAGAAGGGTCCTCAACCCGGGAGAGCTCAGCTGGTATGGCGAGCTGCTCCTGGAGACAGCCCCGGAGGAAGGCCTGGGACAAAAGAACCAAAAAGGACCTCTGTGCTGATAAAAATCTTCCACCAAATTTATTTAATTGAGCAATTCAGAGAAAACTGCATTTTCTGATATTTCCAAGGCATTACGCTGGTGTGGAACCATATTCTTTTACATTCAAAGCTTTCCAGGAAATGCCCTGGAAAAGTTTATTTTGAGTCGGCTTTGTCCTTGACACTTGAATGAATGTCAGTGGCGAGGTGGCTTCTGTTCTTGTCACAGGGCAAATGGAAGGGACGCATTCCTCACCAAACCAGTTTCCCACGTCATTTGATTATTTTCTTGTCCTTAACACTATATACGTTTTATGCCCTCCTAATGTGTACTGAAACTCACTGAATGACACACTTCATTTGTATAACTTGACCAATCATGTGGTTAATTTACTCAATAGAGACAATCTACTTGAAAAGAGAATTTGGACTATTTCCTTTATTATCTCCTCCCCCCACCCCACTCCTCCTCCTCACTGCTCTTCCTGCTCTTCCTTCCTTCCTTCCTTTCTTTTTCTTTCTTTCTTTCTTTCTTTCTTTCTTTCTTTCTTT
>NW_027397081.1:28817667-28938899 GCF_003265705.2 Callorhinus ursinus
TCTTTCTTTCTTTCTTTTCTTTCTTTCTTTTTCTTTCTTTCTTTTCTCTTTCCTTTCTTCCCCCCCGTCAATTATAGCTATCTTTTTTCATCCCACGGACTTGGAGTCAGGTTGATGGAACTGGGTTAAAGTCCTGGTTTTGCCTCTGATTCTACATGACATTTTTTTTTAAGATTTTATTTATTTATTTGACAGAGAGAGACACAGCGAGAGAGGGAACACAAGCAAGGGGAGTGCGAGAGGGAGAAGCAGGCTTCCCGGGGAGCAGGGAGCCCGACGCAGGGCTTGATCCCAGGACCCTGGGATCACGACCTGAGCCGAAGGCAGATGCCTAACAACTGAGCCACCCAGGGACCCCTCTACATGACATTTTTGAGACATTCTCTAATCATCTAATCCTTTCACATATAATTAGAACAATAACCCCTCCCATGGGCACCTGGGCGGTGCAGTTGGTTAGGCGTTGGGCTCTTAGTTTCCTCTTCAATCTCAGGGTCCTGAGATCAAGCCCCACAGTGGGCTCCAAGCTGAGCACCCAGCCTGCTTAAGATTCTCTTTCCCTTTGTCTCCCCTTCCCCCCTATCGCTATGCACGTTCTCTCTTTCTCTCTCTAAAGTAAATAAATAAAATCTCTAAAAAAAAAAACCCACCCAACTCAGAGTTTCTTGCTGTAATTAAAGGAGATAATTTGCATGAAGCAAGTGTCAGAGTGCCTAACACATAATAAGCATCTAATAAATGTTAGTTCTTATCAACTTCTTCCTTTATAAAGTAAAAAGTTATGTATTTTCACCAATTCCAGAATGCTAACATCTTATAAATATCTTTTTGTTTGCTTATGGAGTATTGATTTAGTAATTTAAAATAAAAACTCTGAAAAATTATGTTCTTCTCTGGAAAACAGTCCATTAACTTTGCCGATGTGTAAATAAAGGGCATCAGCCACTCTGTGATTTAGAATGAGATGTGGTCTCGGACCCTGTGCCTCCTCTTCCTTTTCTCCTGGCTGTAAAATGTGCAAAGAAAAGTGTATATGGGAACCACCAGTCTGCCCAGATACATGGAATACTGGGACTGACGCTCTGGGCTCACTCAGGACTGGGGAGGAGAAAACATTTCATAAAAAAATAGAACCTAATTGATTCCATTTCTGTCCATTCCCTAATGATTCTGCAGCTCCTGGAACGGAGGTGCTGTGGCACCTGACATGGGAGGGTTCCACAGGCGCCTGAAGCCATCAAAAGCTCAGTTAAGTGCTGCTTTTACTGAGAGAAGGCAGCTTCAAAGGTTTCACTTCCACTTAGATTTTAAGCAGCTCTACAAAAAAACATCAATTTTGGTTAAGTTGATTTTATTCATAGTTGGTTTGGATGGTGTATTCAAAAGATAAACTGTGTCAGGCAGTCGGCACGTATGAGGCTGGGAGAGCAGACCCCCTCCTTGGTGTGTGTGGACCTAAATATTTCCTCTGTGATGGTTTGGCGGGATTTGGGTGGACCTAAATATTTCCTCTGTGATGCTTTGGTGGGATTTGGGGAATGAAAGGATGTTTCACAGTATGGGCCACTCCGGATGGCAGTATTAGCCTGTGGTTTTGGTTATGTCAAAAGCATGAAATCAGGCTTCCCAGCTCTGCTTCTCATTTTCTGCATAGCAAACACCCATTTGTCTCATTATGATATATCAATGCAGATTAGCTGTTGACTGTAATGTAGTTGAAAAATATAATAATAGACATGTGTACTAAGTGCCAACCAGTTATTAGAAACTCAAGCTTGAGGGGCGCCTGGGTGGCTCAGTTGGTTAAGCAACTGCCTTCGGCTCAGGTCATGATCCTGGAGTCCCGGGATCGAGTCCCGCATCGGGCTCCCTGCTCGGCAGGGAGTCTGCTTCTCCCTCGGACCCTCCCCCCTCTCATGCTCTCTCTCTCTATCTCATTCTCTCTCTCAAATAAATAAATAAAATCTTAAAAAAAAAAAGAAACTCAAGCTTGATCCCATGGATTCAGTGTGGTGGCTATTGTGGAAGATATCTGCATTCCTATTTTAAACATGAGAAGAGACGAGCGTTCATGATCACTTGTTCTGAGGGCAAAACTCAAGCAGCATGGCATTTAGGAACCACATGGTCTTAAAAAGTGTGGATTAAACAGAAGGCTTCTGCTGAAAAATACTAAAAATTATATATGATTTTATATTAACTCATACCATCAACTTTCAATCACTTATTCGAATGCAAGGCAGCTACGCTGACTGATGGCAATTGGGCTGAAATTAATTAAAGACAGGTATTTGGAAACTCAGTTTGAGATTAAAAACATATCATAGTTGGATTATACAGATTCACATGAACATTGATACACAAACACATAATACCCACGTGTGTTTACGGTGATGCTTTTCAGCAATAACTTTTTTAACCAGAGATATGCAAAGAATTTCAAACACAGATGCTTAGGTCCCACCATCTAAATAATCTGATTCAGTAAGACTGGGATGGCTCCCATTCAATTACGTTAAAAAAATTAAAACCTTAACAGTTAGTTCTGATATGCCCTGATTAAGCTACTGCATTAAAGACATTTTAAGATACCAGTGGTTTAGGCACTTGAGAAGAGTCGTTGGTCTTTCCCAAAACCTATTGCATTTGCCAATGGGTACCACCATTGACATATTTGCTACTACCAACAATATAGGAATAGTCCTTGATTACTCACTTTTCTCATCCAGCCCACCAGCCAGCTCTCCTGGCTCTATCTCCGAAACAATCTCAGATAGGCCTACATTCTGCCAACTTCACAGACACCAAGGTCGTCCAAGCTGCCATCCCCATCCACCCACTGCTTTGTTCCTGGAGATTAGCACAGTGCCAGCCACTTACTACCTGCTCAATAAATATTTGTTGAAAGAATAAATAAACAATTGAGCCATTATGAATGATATATTTTTCAACAACTACTTGCCCAAGACCTGGTATATATAAAATTGAATTAATATTAATAGACACTGAATGAAAAAGAAGGTTGAAAATATGTCTAATGATAGGACTCATGATAAGGGTTGGACTAAATAGCAGGGAAGAGAGACATCCTAGTGGCACGGTGACCACCTGGACCACCCAGAGACACGGGAACCTGTGGTTCAAGCCTGACCAGTCTCCTGTTTCACTCCTACTCACAATGACCAGCTGGGGAATAGATGTGCTAGAGCTCTATCAGCTTCACAGTCCCCACACGGGTATCTGGTGGCAAAATACCAATTGCACCTCCTCATCTAAGAAACAGAAGATTGGATTTCTGGAGGGTCTACCTGGCCCACTTGTGTTTTATTCAATCCAAATGCTTACACAAAACAGCCTTGCTCCTCCTCACAAAGGGCAAAGGTGGTGAAGTCACTGCTTGAAATGAAATAAATCTTTTTTTTTATTATTTACTTATTTGAGAGAGAAAGAGAGAGCACCAGCAGGGTGAGGGGCAGAGGGAGAAGCAGGCTCCCCGCTGAACAGGGAGCCCCATGCGGGACTGGATCCCAGGACCCTGGGATCATGACCTGAGCTGAAGACAGACACTTAACCGACTGAGTCACCCAGGTGCCCCAAAATGAAATAAATCTGAACATAAATGGAAAGATAATATGGTTTGAACAGAAAAGACAGACACTGCATAAATGTTCACCGCAAATTTACATGCCCCTAAAAGGCACTGCAAGAAAAGCAACCGTTGTAACCACTAAGAAAGGAAAATGTTCCAGGGTTGAGGACAATCTGTTTGAGTAATGCCACTGGTGCTGTTCAGACAGCACCCAGAGTTTAAGAGATAAGCTCACAGAAGTAACTTCTCCAAAAGGGCTGAGGCACCAACCAGGCCACTAGGCATGAGAGATGAACATTATATTCCAGATATTCCTGGATTATTATGGAGGGATACTTCTCCTATCCAACTCCCAAGCTTGTGGGTTTGAGATACCTAGAGAGACTCTGGAAATCAGAGGAGGAGCCCAAACAAAAAGGATCGAGTGGCCCCTAAAGGGTGGTTCTGGAAGGGCAGATCGTGGTCCAAATTTCTAGTTTCCTCCGGAATCACTATGTCCCCGACCCCAACAGGGACACAAATTCTAAGTCAAACTGGCTTGGATCTCTCCAGTTCAGTTAAAATGTTTATTATTTGTTGTCTGGGATTCTAAATCACTCAGAAGGGAGCTTATTTGTTCTCTCAAGTTCTCCGTTACCCCTGTGGGGGCTTGGGAGATTGCTTTGAACTGAGGAAAACCCTGGCAGTAATTAAATACAAAAGGCCTCCCAGCGCCTTCCTTGTTCCTTGGTTTTGGCAGATGGTTCTAGATGAGCAGAAGGGGGAAGATTTGATTTTAATCACACAGATTTCATATTTTATTTTGCTCATTAAAATTCCTGATAAGGATTTACTTCAGCATTTTGTGGCTCTCCCTGAATATTTGAAGAGAGTCTTTTATTTTTCCTCCTTTTTACTGCAAATGTTGTCTGATCCCTGCCTGTCCCACTGTCTGAAGAGATTGCCTCCACGTTGCTCAAATCCAAGGTGTGAGCCATTTCTGGGAGAATTAAAAAAAAAAAAGAATTTAAGGATGATATGCCACCACTCTGTAATTATGGCCATGCTGTCTGCTCAGCCCAAGTGAAAAAATCAATTATCAAAGAATGCAAGGCTGGAATCAAGATGAAGAAAAATTTTGCTGTTGAAAGTTACCTAGAACTTTTAAGAAAATGAAGAATTCTGGGTCTGTACAAAGCACTATTGCTAGGGAAAGGAAGGAAATCATTTTTAGAAGGAGCTGCTCAGAAGCCTCCCTAATCTGACCACATCCCAGCCCGCTTGCCTTTCAGCAGGCTTTCCGAGTTACTCTACTCAGTACATCACTCTGTAGTTGCTGGTCTCAGTCCCCTTCCTTGGCAATGTTAAATTGTCACTAAGTAGGCGCAAACTAGAGCAAAACTGCATTTGCTTTATTCTTCCTCAGGGCACTAAATGCCAACCCTTTTTTGCCCACAAACAATTAAATTTTAGTTTAGATATATATTTGTATACATTTACATATTTACAAATATATATTTATATATGTGCATATATATATGTTCAATAGATATGGAATTATATCTGTAATGTAATTGATATATAGAGAATAGCATATAGTATTATATATACAATTTTTTCTATGTATATTCCACACATAGTACTACATATACTCTCCACATATACCTCTACACATCCTAGAATTTCTTTCTGCATCTATGATTAAGATTTGCAATACTGTATTCTTCATTCCAGATACTTGAAGCTTTGCACGTGTCCTGTGCATGAAGACTGTCCTCGGAGAGAGGTAGGGACAGTCCAGGAGTGCAGGGGAGGCTCTCAGCCTAAATGGCAGAGTGCTGGGAGGGCTCCAGACTCACACCCTAGTTGAGGCTCTAGTATGAAAAGCCCCATTAATTTTCCACTACATACTGCTACAGATGTGCTGTGTTCTGATGGGAAATATTAGAACTGATTTGGCATAAATATAGACCAAGACATCCTCTATGTTCACCCTTCCAAATATTTGATTGCTAGGTTGCATTATTTTGGGGAAATCATTCCTAACCCCACCCATCTTTCACTAAACCAGTTCTGCTGAAACACCTACAAATGTAATTACTCCAAATCTTGTTAACTTGAACTAGCCAGTGGAAAAAATTTACCTTTTGTCTTTTTATATCAACAAAACTTCATTCCCACTGGAGTAATTTTAACACCTCTCAAAATGCAGAAAGACCCCCCAAATAGTGATATACATATGATAATATATATATATTCTTTTATTATATTAGAATATGTAAGTTTTATATATAAAGTTTTAATTCTATTAATAGGTAACAAATGGTGGTGAGATTTTTAAGATATCCCAGCAGCCCATAATTGGGAAATCTGATCAAATTTCTCTAGGAAAGAGTGTCAAATCCTCGCCAAGATATGCAACATCTTTTGCATGTTCAAAGCACTTATATGGAGAAAAAGTAGGAATTACAGAGTGAGAAAGGCAGATCCTTAATCGACCTCCACAGAGCTCATCTGGGAAGAAAGTGGGTCCCTTCGTGCGTGCCTGCATTGCAGATGTCTGTTTTGTACTCTACATCCAGCATTTTCTGTTTTTGGTCTTTTGTGTGCTAAGGCTGTTTCTTCAAGAACAAAATCTTGTCCATCACAATAGAATGCAAGGCCCTGCTCTCCTTTGAAGCCTGTGCACCCCCCACTTCCTGCAGTCTCTTTACTTAGCAGCAAATTTCCCTTCATTAAAATTAAGCCTCATTTCTTGCTCATCTTTTCCTGTTTTTCTCAGCAAAACTGAGTGCAGTACTGAACCTATTTTTCTCGCTGCTTTATTTTCCTGTCACTTCATAACACTCCATAGCTTGTCACTTCATAAATCTTCTTTCCCTCCAAAAACAATCAAGAAAGTTTATTCCACCCAATTTTACCCCTCCTTTGTAGGGGAAATAGAGGAGAAGAAATTGGTGTGTGTGTGTGTGTGTGTGTGTGTGTTAGCAGGAGAAAGAATCAAGTGTATTTTTAGTTAACTAAATCCCCAATATGTACTAGAAGGGTCCATTTGGTATATTTTGGCATGAGGTTTGTGCCCAGACTCTGGGATTAATGGCTATGCTCCAGTTTATGTTAACTGCAGGGATAAAATGGTCTTATATTTCCATCTGGAGTGGTGACAGCTCAAAGTAATTCTTCAGGGTCAGACTCCTAGACAGCGAGGTAAGAGAAATTATTGTGGGTGAGCGCTGGATTGCTGAACACGGGGGCTCTCAGGCTCTGATAAAGCTGCCCCTCCCCCATCTAATTAGTTTATGCTCACTTTCTCTTCTCACTCTTTCAATCAGCTTATTTGCTTAATTTCTCCTTTAGGACCAAGTGGATATGGGGCATTCTAGGGACCCAAATTTCATAGTTCCAGACTCTGAGCAGCAATGAAGCCCCAGCTCCGGTGATAGGGCAGAGAATGGCCGTTCAATACTGGCCAGCAGGGTGGGGCTGCAGTGGACAGGCCAAGACCATGGCATAGCTCCCACTCTGAGGCCAAGAGAGTCTACCTGAGACAGGATTAACATGCACCTGTGTTCCGATCAGAGCAACGTGGGTCTAACTGCAATGCTCAGGGACTTTGACCATGAGTATTGGGAAGACACTTTGAGGTACTGGGGTCAAGCTCTAGAGAACACTGTCTATGGTAAGAGTGTGCCGACTATTCTAGCCATCTTCCAGATCCCCCTTAATGTGGCTCAACTCCCATGCTTACCAAAAACCTGTATACTCACTGAATTGTGGTTAAAATCTCAAAACTTTCTGGGCCTTGGGCAAGTTATTTAACTTTGAGGCCTAATCTGTAGCATGGGATAGTGATATTATAAACCTCATGTATTTGTGTTATAAAGATTAATTGATATAATCAGAGTAAAACGCATAATCGTAACTCCTGTCATACAGTAATGCATAACTAAAAAGTGGCTTTTATTATTATTATTCTCATAAGATGAGCATTGAACACTTAACATATACTGGGCAGTTTACCAAGTATTGAGGACATGAATGAAGGCAAATAAGCAATAGGTCATGGCCTTGCCTACGTCACAATTTAGAAAATATTTCACCTCCATAATTAAGAGAGGTAGACTTTTTTATTCCCTCTCTTTTTTAAATGAGGCAGCTAAAGTTCAAAGAAGTAAGTGAAATTGTTTAAAAGTTGTACAGTTGTTAATGGACAAAGCTGCAGTTTGAACCCAAATCCAGATTATTACAAAGGGTGTGCCTCTATGTGCATAGCAGTTAGTGTATGTGGATCCAGGGGATTTGGTTACTCATGAGCCTAATATGTTGCCTTATTCCTAAAGAAAGTTCAGGAATGAACAAGACAGATGAGAGGAGTGGACTTCGAGAGAGCCTTAACTGTGGGATCAGAACTCCTGAAATCCCACTTACTGTATTGTCCTTTGGGAAGCTGGTGAATTTCACAAGAAGAGGTAGCTGTGGGTTCTGGCTTTCCCCACCTGCCCAGGGTCCCCCACATCTCAGGTTCTTGGCAGTGGGACCGATAGGAGTAACTGACATGGAGCATGCCACTGCAGGAATGCATGTGGGTGTTGGGGCCCTGCATTCCCCCCACCCCCGGGTTTCTCTGCCCAGGAGGGATGTTATCATTCTTACCAAGACTCCACGGGGGAATCCGAGCCACCTACTTACAGCCTTGGCCTCATGTCTGCTTATAACTAGAGTTTTGTTTTGTTTTTCCTTATTCTCTCTAATTTTCAAATACTAGCATATCTCCTTAAAAACAAAAAAGACGGAAACTAAAAAAAAAATAAAAGAAAACAGAAATAAAAAGTTCTTTTTTAAAAAAAGGACTACAATAGTTTTTATAATTTTTTTTTAGAGGGGGCAAGGGGCAGAGGGAGACGGAAAGAGAGAATCTCAAGCAGGCTTCATGCCCAGCGCGGAGCCCGATGTGAGGCTCAGTCTCACAACACTTAGATCTTGACCTGAACCAAAATCAAGGCAGACACTTAACCAACTGAGCCACCCAAGGCCACCCCAGTTTCCATAAATTTTTTAATTTTATTTTTTCCTTAGTTATTTCTTCTTCTTAATCCTATATACTTCTTTGTTTTTAACTTTCTATGTTATGGGTTTAGCCTTTTGCTTTAATCTTTTAATCTTGCATTTTATTGGCTTCTAAAGGCTTTTATCTTATATCTTCAAATCTCATATATTATATGTTATTTTGCAACTCTTAACCTTTTATCTCTCTTGTGACTTCATCACTGTTATTTTTAAATTCCACATTATTTCTATTTGCAATTTTAGCAATTGTAAGGAATCCCTTCCTACTTTTTATTATAGTTCATATATATGTATATATAAAATATATCTTCCCATTGTTACCTGAACTTATCCTATATTTTATTTATATTTATAATAACCAATAAAAAGTGTGATCATATCAGTAAAATTTTCATTCATGAATTTTGATCAGGCTCTTTTCAGATGTTTGGGTCCCGAGCAGAGTGATCTTGCTCTCATGGAGCCCACCCGGAGCTAAGGGCAGAGAGTGAGCTCCCTGAACAACAGAGTTGTTCTTACTGTTCTCTCAGGCTCCACCCAAAGGCCGCCCCAAACCAGCTGAAGAGTAACCTCCACAAACCTCTGCCATGGGTAACCTGGAGGTCCACAATTAATGCCTCTAAAGAGGGCATTTTTAATTTACTGGAACATGTGACTTCAGACTACCCATGAATTAAATAAATTGGTAAGCATGAAGTAATTTAATCTATAAAACACTGTACACATGTTATCCTGTTAGTAAATGATGGTAATCACCAGCTACTAAGATGGACTGAAGCCTACAAATGACAGATGCTCAACACCTCTTCTCCTACTTTGATCTGCTTGTGCTTTCCTCTAATAATAGGAAGGTGCCAAGAGGAGCCACACAGAGTGGGTCCTCCTAAAAGGTTGCTGAGGAAGGGGAGAACCATCCTAGACTGTCTGTTAGAGACAGTGATACAGAATGGGTCCAGAAGTTTGATTAGACCTCCACTCTGCCTCTTTCCATGTACCTATAGAATATTCCATACCACCTGTGTCCCCAGCAAGGTTAAGCCAAGGATATTGTGTAAAACGATAGGTTTCCAATCCTGTTATTTATTAGAATTACCTGGGGAGCTTTAGAAAAACAAAAACAACCCATGTCTAGGCCTGTCCTCCAGAGAAATCAAGTGAATGGGCATGGCTTGGGGTCCAAGCATCAATATTTTTACTATTTTATTTTAATTAATTAAGTAAGTAAGTAGGTAAGTAAGCTCCATGCCCAGCATGGAGCCCAATGCAGGGCCTGAATCCACAACCCTGAGATCGAGACCTGAGCCAAGATTAAGAGTCAGGCACTTAGGTGACTAAGCCAACCAGACACCCCCAAGCATCAGTATTTTTTAAAAAATGTTCAGTTGACTAGTAGGTGTCCAAGGCTGAGAATCTCTGGAATATAAGGTCTCCCTTTGAGCAGATAAAAAGATCTCAGTTGATCGCACAGCAATAAAAATAATGATATTAGTATTACCAATATTAATAATAATAATAAAATCAATTACTGCAACAGCTACTATTGCTACTATCATTCAGTTCTTAATTCATCAGGAACCATGCTAAATAACTTATCTTCTAATTTACTGGTCAGAGCTATGAGCCTCAAACAAACCAGACAATTTATCTACATTCAGTTAGTTAGTTAAGTGGCATAGCCAGGACTCAGGCTCAAGTGTGAAGGTTTCTAAATCTAACTTTTTCACCACCAATTAAAGTAGCTTTCCCCCAATCCAGTGAGTATGGGAGTCAGAGACCAGGGGTGGTCTGCAGTGGCATGTTCCAGTAAATCAAAAGTGTCTCCTGTACAGAGCCTAAGTGCTTTGGTAGGGATTCACTTGTGGCCTCCAACTCTCCATGGAAGAGATCTGAGAAGGCCACTCTTTGGTCAGTTTGAAGTGGCCTTTCAGGGGAGCCTGGGAGGGAGCAGTAGGAACAAGGCCTATTAGGTATGTGGTGCTCTCTGCTCTTACCTCCTTGTAGGCTCCATAAGAGGGGGTGGTCTGTTTGTTACTGGAATGTAACATTTGAAACAGATTAAATGAAATCATTTATCAGTTTGAACTCTTGACATGTTGGGCTGGATACTTCTTTACTGTGGGAGCCTCTCCTATACCTGTGTTTACAGCAGCCCTGACCTCTACCCTCTAGAGGTGCCAATAGCAAACCCTGAGTCCAGCTGTGACAACCAAACATGTCTTCTCTAGACATTGTGAAATGTCCCCTGAGCAGCAAAATCACCCCCTGTTGAGAAACACTGGTTTATTTAATCCTATAGACACTTTTCATGATGGACAAGACAACTATTATCACTTTTCATTTTATCAAAAAGGACACAGGCCAAGAGGCTGTGAACTTCCTGAAGTCACACAGAGCGTGACTAGATTTTCTGATTCCACATCTAGTACTCCTCTCAGTACTTTATGCCAAGATACTCATACCTAACAAGTGACCAGCACTTTGCCTCAGAACAAGAAGAGGCAGATTTTTCTTTGCCTCATTCACCACTGGCTGCATCACCGGTTAGAGTCTTCCCAACGAAGTAAAAGCCTCTGCCTGAGAGGCTGCTGCTGGTGTTGACACACTCACTGGGACATGGTGTCATACGATTAAAGGAGGTTAAGGGTCCTCAGACTCCCTAACACCTAGTTTTCAATGACAGCTTCTGGACTAGAGGACAAGTTGACTTTAAACCAGTAAAGCAGCTAATTCAACCATTGAGTAGTACCCTGTAAGTCTTCAAAGTCCTCTCCTTTCTCATTTCCAAATCTCCTTAAGACAGAACATCCTAGACAGTTACCCAGGTGAGGCTGCAGCAAAGTGGGTCCAATGGCACCAGCTAACAGCACAGGTTCATGCTAAGGGCAAGTGCAGCTTCCAACCATCAACCTAAGGAACTGTTGACATCCAAGCTGAAAGTAGATGACTGGAGTTGTTGAATAAAAATACAGATCTCCTATCAAGTGAAGAGAACAATATGGAGACCCTGAAAGAAAGGCATCTCCATCTAGGACCTCTGTTTAAAAGTAGAGTACACCAGCAAGGGAGAGCTCCCAGTTCTTGGAGGGGACCCATAAGAGAAACCTAGGATGCCTGTTCCCAGGATGAAACAAGGGAACCAGCTCAGGGAATGGAATCAATATTGTTATGGGAATGGACTCCAGAACAGAAAGGAGGCCTGTGATTAGAACCAAGGTACCAATCAAAGTTAGATAAAAAGCAAAGGTCATTGGATGGAAAGCCCACAGAGTATAGGGCCAGAGTTAGCACACCTCCTGTCTCAGAGGAGTGTGGCCATGGGAACGCTGGAGATGGGGAAGGGAGAAAGAGGCCTTACAGGTGTGAGATGCAGAGGCCAGGAGCTGCGCCGACTTTGGGAAAGCACTTTATCCTCTTTGGGGCCCATAGAAATTTTAATTCTTCCTAATGGAACAATAGCAGCAACAACAAACCCTCAAGAAGTAGGACCTGGTGGCTAAGAATGTAGGACCAGGCAAAGCGAGGGTAAAGTCTGCACACCATACAACTGGATGGCCCTGGAGAGTCACTTAACGTCTCTAGCATGTGGTGTCCTTGTTTTTAAGGTGGGAGTCAATATAGAATCTCTTTCATATGATTGGGAGATTGAAATGAGAAAAAAGAAACAGAAAGCCCCCGAGCCTGGAACATAGGGAAAATTCAGCCATAGTATCTTTTTTTAATTTAATATTATTATGTTATGTTAATCACCATACATTACATCATTAGTTTTTGATGTAGTGTTCCATGATTCATTGTTTGCGTATAACACCCAGTGCTCCATGCAATACGTGCCCTCTTTAATACCCATCACCAGGCTAACCCATCCCCCCACAATAGTATCTTAAAAGAAAATAATTTGTTTCCCAGCCTCAACTTAACATTTCACTTAGAGTGGGAGGAAGGAGATGAAGGAAAGGTGTGTTCCTTTCCTAAGTTTAGTGACTGTCCTTGCTCTTGGCATCTCTCCTTTCTCACTCCCTCATAGCTCCTATGTTATTAAAAAGCATGAAGACTTTTTCCCCTTTTAGTGACAACCAAGGATTTCCTACACCCAGAGATATTTAATATTCTCCAGATGCTCAAGACCAGGCTGCAAGTTAGCATAGCTACACCTGGATTTGGATCTAGAGACAAATTGCTACTTCATTATAGAACCAGTGAGAAGCATCCAATTTTTTAAGGTTGTTAAACTTGCAAGGGCAACAGAGAACCAAATGAATGTATAATGAAGAATTACCTAACATGGGGCACAGCATCTTAGAGGCAAAAGAGAAGCATACACACACACACACACACACACACACACACACACACACACACACACACACCCCTCACACCCTGGAAAGCTATTTTATGGTGGTAGAAATAGATAGTTGGGGTAAGATTATCCTTTTTAGATATGATAAGCAAGACATGGCATGTCAATAACTCCTTTGCTTGTCCCCTGGCAAGGGGTGCCAAGGAGTCAGCCACTATTTAGAGAGCTTTTCCCTACACCTGTCACCTGTGCAGGCCCCTCTATAAGTCTAAGAGGTACAAAAACTCCCTTAGATTCTAAATACTATCTTCCCCTGGCCTGCTCACCCACTGTGCCACCACTGATAAACACCCACTCAAAAGATGTCTGGTCTTACAAGGCACCAGAAACAATAACCCAGTTGCCTGGGGAACCAGGGATTCATCAGGAGGCTTGCAGGGTCCGCCTCCGGGCCAAGGCGACACCAGAAAGGGAAAGCTCAGTTGCCCTAAGCTTCTGACACACGTCATAGATTCCTGAGCTATTTGGGGAAATCAGCAGCCACTTTAGTGCCTTTACCTGCTCTGGGAAGAAAGCTTACATATTCCACAGTTAACTGACATCTGAGTAAGGGAATCCACCTCTTATTTCTGGCAATACTCACTCCGACCTCACCAGGCCAAGTTCACGGCCGTTCCTCAGCAACCGTTCCATGTAAAAGTGGCCTCCGCGTTGCAGGAAAGGGGGACCCTGGGTGAAACCTGCTACCCAGAAATCCCAAAAGTTGCTTTAGAATTTTGCAAACATAGAGCTTAAATAAAAAGGGAAGGGTGTTAAATCAGTATAAGATGATCAACATACCAAGGCTTTCTTCTGAAATCGCAGAGTCCCGCACATGCTTCCCCGCTAATAATTTCCAAGCACTCAGATATCTGGGATGTTTTCTGTCACCACTTGCGAGAGCGTTCGCTCCTTCGCCAGGCCCTGCCACCTGCTGAGGCCACCGCAGCCTGGCGGTGCTGGGCAGCAGAGCAAGCCTCATGCGGGGTATCAAATCTCCAATTCATCAGTTGAGGGGGGGTGTGGAAAGAAGGCTTGAATCCTTTCCATAAGCTTAGCTACCGTTTCTACAGAATCCAAAGACGACTGCCAGTGGGCAGGGCGATTGTTTTCTTCCTTCGAATGCAACTGTCTAGATGGCAGCCTGAGAGCGCTACAGTTTTGTAGACATTTTAATGCATCTCAGAGGTCATATGGACAACAGCACAGCAGGCACTGACCTGCCACCAACCTCTTGCTAACAAAGCCCCTGTGCCAGTCAGCCTGGGCCTTGGTGACTAAGCGGGCTGGCTGATGCCACAACCACTGGGGCCGAAAGGGAGGTGCCCCGATTGTGCAGGGTTTCATGCTACAGACGAGGGATTTGGGAATGCGGAAGGTGTTGGCCTGTGCTGGGTCTCTCCTGCCATTCCAGTTCCTGAACTCTGGGTCGATCCATAACAAGGGCCCATCAGTGAAACCTCCCTTCTGTCAGCCCCTCAGGCCCTCAACATGCTGCAGGACTGTTCTGTGCTGAGCTTGCTGAGGAAAAGCATCTGTAGCAACATTTGCTACACTGGTCAGGGCTAAAGTAGGTAAGATGGGTCAAAACAATGGAGAGAAGCTCACAATGGTACCTCATTTGGGAAAACTGGCATCTTCTCACTTCCAACCATCTCTATAATCTTTGGGTTGATAGAAATAGCTCTGGAAAAAAGCATTCCTATTGGAAAAGGCTTTGTCCGTGCACTGGTAACTGGGCTGGCCAGTATTGTGAAGAATGGATGTCTCCTCAGCTGGCTCCCTGTCTCTCCCTGAGAGTCTTAAAGCTGGAAATAGATGCTCAAGGAAGGGACTTTTCACTAGAGAAGGGTTACCGATATCCTCCTCAAATACAACCAAGATTCTCCTCCTCCCTGTTCTTGTACCCCTCCCTGCTACAAGACCTGAGCATGGCCAGCCTGCAAATGCTGTTTTCTTGCCTCAACTGGTGACCACCACTTCCTGTAACGTGACTTTCCTCCCCTACTCCTCTACCAATTTACAACTCTACCCAAACTATCTGTGATGCCTGTCCATCTTCACGAAAGCAAAATGATATTTTATTAATATCTGAATATCTGATGATAATTATCATTATTAATAAGAGCACTTACTATATGCTAGAGATTTTCTTATAACTTTACACGTATCAATTTATTTAATTCCCACAATAACCTTCTAAATTGGTATTATTACCCTTTCATTTTAAAAATGAGGAAAACTGATTCTCAGAGAGGTTACAGATTTTGGCAAGATCATACAGCTAGTATGTACTAGAGCCAGTATGTAAAACCGGATGGTTCATTCCGTAGCCCATGCGGGTGGTTCATCCCATAGCCCATAATCTCCTTTCTTAACCATTAAACTCACTACTTGGCACAGAAGCCTGCCTACTAGTTCTCTCAACTTTTCACCCATAGCTCCCTCTGTGTCAAAGAGAGCCTCCTTTCATCATCTTCATCGTCTTATACAACAAACCATGCCCACATTCACCCCTTCTCCCATCTGGCCAGTTCTGTCTTCCCTTATTTGAATCTTACCATTTCTCAAAAACTGGCTCAAGTCCAGCCAGTTCTGCAACATTCTCTAAGGACCCAAGCCCACCCTCGTCCCCTTGGACCCTGAGGCACACAATCCCTGCCACTGTGTGCCCGCCCCTGTTGTCTATGACTATGCGCTGCCTTGTTATCAAAGACTATGAGCCATTGAAGAGAAAGAAAACTGTCTTATATTATTTTGTATCCCTTGTAAAATCTTGCCAATATGAGAAACATAACAAATACTTGATTGAATTAGATCAGTCTAGTCTGGGGCTCCAGAGAACATTCTAAACCTCAAGTCTTACAAAAACTCTGTAAGAGAAAAGGAACAGGCTACCATAATCTCCTGTGCCTTTAATGTCACACCCAGCTGAGTCAAACCACATGCACCTCTGCTCCCTAGATTCTTCAATGCTCTGTGTGTAGCTGGGAAAAATGGTTTTCTTTTCTAACTCTGAAGAATACCCAGGTGTGCCTATAAATGCTGCCTTTGTTTATGTGACAGTGAGGACTCTGTGACTTGAAATAGGACATCAGTCCCCTTTGTCTGCTGGCACTGGTCTCTGGGTGTATGAGAGACAGAAAATGAGAACCATCTTCCAAGCCCCAAAGAGTATCATTTTACTCTCAGATAATCCGGATACACACAGTGTGTTCCTGGCCAATTCTAGCTATCAAAAACACACTTCTCAGTTTCCTTACCAGCTTACCCATCTGAGAGTAGATCAGGAATGGATGGCTAAGTGGTACATGCTAGAATCAGCTTCACCCTGGGTCCACTGACAGTCTCCAGATGCTGAACATTTCTCCCTACCCCTCATCTTTCTTTCCTTCCTTTGCTTCCCTTCCCTCCTCTCCCTCCCCTCCCCTTGGCTTCCCTCCCCTCTCCTCCCTTTCCCTCCTCTTCTCTTCCTTTCTCTTCTCTTCTCTTCTCTTTCTCCTCTCCTCTTCTCTTCTTACAGCTGAACTCTGTATAACCCCTGTAGCCCATTAATTAACTTGTTGTGCATGTGTGTGTGCACAAGAGAAGAGAGAGACTTAATTGTATGTATAAGAAAATATATAAATTAACACCTATTTCTGTGATGAAGGCTAAATTTAAAAAATGATGTATTCAGGACTTTTGCAATTGCCATTCCCTCTGTCTAGAATGGTTTTCTCTCCAAGGGCCACACAGCTGCTCCCTACTTCCCACATGTCTCTACTAAATGTAGTGTTAGAGAGATATTTCCTATGAGATCATAGGAAAGATATTGCTTATCTTTCCTATATAGATAATAGAAGAGATAATGCTTCCTATGCAGTGATACCGCCCATCATTTTCAATCCCCCCACTTTCTTCTCTTCATGGCATGGGGACTGCTGACACTCCATGTGTATTTCTGTCTCTGCCTTCATACACACTCCCAGCGTGGGAGCTCCATGACAGCAGGAGTCCTCTCTCATTCATTCATCTGGATTCCCAGGACCAAGAAGACTGCCTGCCTGGCATATCATGGATGCATAATAAATAGTCAATTAGAAATTGTTAGATAAACACATGAGTGAATTCTTCTAACAAGTAAATTTGAAAAAAGGTCCTGAATCTAATTTTAATTTAATACGAACCAAATCTGGGACCTCAAAATATGACTTCATCTCTGTGCATCTCGCCTTTCTCATCTGTAAAATGAGATACCTAGACAAGATAAGCAACTTATTACTGCCTGTTTTAAAGTCTCCCTGAATCCCCTTGATGTGAACAAGTGAGGCAGGAGGTCCTACCCTCTAAATGACTTTCAGATGACCTTGCAATGTTATTTCCCCTCCATCCATGGAACATGGAGAAAACAGTGCCCTCTGTGAAGCATTCATTAGGAAGGCCTGCCTGGACACTTGCTTGTAGACAATCCCAGATCTCATCCTCTGGTTTGAAGGAGAAAGAGGAGTTAGCCTCCCTTACAATGCCTTTGCAAAGTTATTCCTATGAATTAGAACTGAGGATTAGTACCATGAAGTTAGAAGAAGGAGCGTGCTTTACAGGGTCCCACAGAGGAGAACCATAAGAAGTTGTCTAAATTGTGTTTAAAGTGAGCAAAAACGTGTTTCTGGGGAAGACAAGAAGACAGCTTTGAGGCTTCTGTATGATATCTCCTGGCTAAGCATGAGTTTCCCAAGGAATCAGAACTAATCACGGCAGTTTTGCAGTTCTTCTTTTAACTATCCCTAGAGGCCTTCTATATTTCAGAGAACCCTGGAGGGAAGAGAAGAACTAACGCACTAGAAATAGCTGTGCCTTTGACATGAAGCACACCAGCAAACAGGGCTAAGCTAGATCACACAGTCAAGCATTGCCATCACTCCATGTGTGCTTGAAACGCCCGCGCTTATGGTTATGCAATGCAGCAACTTGCTAGAGCACTGCTGGCACTGTACTAGAAATTGAAAGTGATCTACTCCTACCTGTACATACAGCAGGGAAAATCACTTTCAACTCATTGAGAGGCTTCAACAGCAGAAAGATTGATCAAACCAATGAGGAGCAAATCTCCCTGCTGCCTACTGATGCCAGACACATAAACAAGGCTGGCTGCAAGTCATCCCCCAGGACGAGCTGGTATCAAGGCTGGGGAAGATGTGCAGCCCTCAGGGAGCCCGTGAAGAGGCAGGGACACAGACTGACCATTGAGAGGCAGAGGACAGCTTGGGGCCCCAGGATCAAGCTGGCTTAGAAGGCAATTGGCGTGGAGAGAGAGCAAGAGCCTGGGCTCAAGTTGGAGAAGATTGGAGGGGCGCTAATTAGTGCCTTAGGCTTTTGTGGAGCTTTTGCTGAGAATCATTAGGTGGGGACTCATGAGAAGGAAGCGATGGGTTTCTGAAATCTGGCATTGCAGGGAATAACAGATCCCGAGCCCTCTCCAATGAGGGTTGCAAAAAGTCCTAAGAGTGGGAGGCTTGGCTTGCTCACTGGGGTAGTGAGTGACCTGTCTGTCCCTAATGACTATTTTGCATTGCCCCCTTAGCTCCCCGCAGGGCTCAGGTCATCCTCACTCCCCCTTTAAACCATGGGGCTAGCACTTGTCATCTTGCCATCTACCCATGTCACACCCAAGTTTCCCTCATTAGATAAAAAAAATTAAATTTTGTTAATTAAAGTAATGGAAATCAATTACCCTTGTCAGGCCACATGGCCTATTGAAAGAGAGCCAAGCCTTCTATTGCAGGTTTCTTCTGCCTGAGATCAGAGAGGGCTGCAGGGTAGGGCTCTCCAAGTGGGGTTTCCTGTCCCGCGAGCAGAGGGGCTTTTCTCCCCTAGAACCAGAGCAGGTTCCAAACTGTTAACAACCAGGATATTTACTTCACAACGATGAATGGATTAAATTTCACTAACACTTAAAAATTCATTCATTTCTTCTCAGCTCTCTGCTTAGCATTGGGATGGATTTAACAAAAATCATGCATGTTTAAAATAAAACTCAATCACTTTCCAGATGGAATAAAGGACTGATGTAGGCTGCTTGTAGGCTGCAGGGTGGTTGTTGAGATTTTCTCCCTCTTCTCTTCTCCTGTACTACATCTCCTCAGAACAGCTTGAAAATTCATCACTCTTATAAATATCGCTGTACAATTTAAACACAGTCATTATTTCACTTAAAAAAGTGCTGTAAATGCAAAGGCTAAAGTCTCCTCAGCAATGCCCCTGCAGTTTTCTCAGTTTATTCTGAACTAATTGCCAGAGCAGCGTGTGATGAAATCCCTAATAGCCTTCACAATAAAAGATTAAAGCCCATAAGGAAGCACATTTAAAAGGTGAGCTGTAGACTCTGAAATCCCACCCACCTCAGCAACGTATGCTGAATGCACCCTCTATCAGTCAGCATCCGTGCCATAACCAGCATGCCTGCTCCTGAACTCGGGTAAGTCACATCCACACAATGGCAGACTAAGTCCAGGGCTGGAGTGAGGGAACAGATCTAGCAGTCCAGCCTACATTGCTCCTACTGACTCACTGTTGAAAACATGAATCCACTGACATCCCTCCGAGCTTAGCCCCTGGAACCAGTTTCTCTGTCTTTAAGGTGTGCGTGACTCAGTGATAGTTCCTGGTTTGTAACTCTTTCTTAACCTCATCTTGTCCACCTAATGTCCAGGATAATCCTTCTTCGCTGCACTTCGAACATATCATTCCACTACCCTTTGCTAAAATAGTAGGACAAATCCCAATTCATTCTGATGGTCAAGATGTTCCTTCCTTCCTATCTCCCAAAGTCACTACCCACAATTCCCATTATACTTTAGAAAATGTGCTCCTCAAATTGAGCAAACTCTCTCTGCTCCCTCACATGGAACATGCTAGCCTTCACCATAGACTGAATCAACTCAAGAATGCTGACCTCCCCACTTCTCTCTTTTTGGAAAACTTCTGTCTCTGGCTGTAGCCAAAGGTGAAACTCCATATATCAGGATTCACTGTAAAATAGGGAGTTTTCTTATCATTTGCTTTATTGAAAGTATGGAAGATCAAGCTACAAGAAAAGCCACAAAATGATGCCGCCTGCATTCATGAGAGTCACATAAAAGTCTCTAGTTGCAAACCTCAGCACCTGGAGACTTGCACTACATGTTCTTTGCTCTGCTTCTCTGGGGATTGTAAAATCTCAAAGAGGCAGGGATAACAAGTGAGTGAACTTGCCCAGTGATGTCCCATATAGATATTTCCTCCAGCAGATCAATCATTACAGCCTTGTGTTCTTCCTCACCATCACAGACTGCGTGGCTTCCATTATCTCTCTTTAGAATTAATCTAGGCAATCACATTTATCTCACATAATATAAACAAACTGACCCTACATCAATCATGGAGCCCTAGAATAACACTCTCATCACTGGAAACAGCAGAGTGTCTACAAGTCCTGCCATTCCATCAAAGTCATGTCCGTTTTAAAGAACTTGGAATTTCTCAATATATAAAATCTCAGAGTAGGAAGAGAACTTAAAGGGAGGTATTTCCCAGTGTTCAAAGGGTGTAAATAAGTGTTATGTAAAAACAGGCAGTCATGATAGCCAAATGCATTTGGAAAAACCTACATTAAGCTAATGTAAACAAATTTATTTACTGCTTTGTAAAAAGATTTATTTATTTGCGAGGGAGAGAGAGAGCACAAGTGGGAGGGAGAGGGAGAGAGAATCCCAAACAGACTCTGCACTGAATGCAGAGCCCAACGTGGGGCTTGATCCCTGGACCCTGAGATCATGACCTGAGCCAAAACCAAGAGCCCAGTGCTCAACCTACTCTGCCACCCAGGGACCCCATTTACTACTTTTAATATTAATCCTGTGTCTCCAGAAATACAGTATGTTTATTCCCCAAATATATTTACCTTGCCATCTACTCTCTGTAGTGAATGACCTCATCGTAGTAATGTCCCATGAAACACACTGCTCTAGAACAACCCAGGCCCATCCTTCATTAAATGCTTCACTCCTCCCTACATCACTTCTGGGCTCGTAATTGATTCAAAAACTTACTGCTTGTATCATTTCCCTATCACAACATTCTTTGTTGCATTGAACCAAAATGTGATTCTTTATAACTTCCTTCTTGTACTTTCAGATTTGTCCTCTAGGGCTATCTGGAGCAAACTTAATCTTCAAATACATGAAGAAATTTCTCATGGTTCTTCTAATTATATCCTGCAGGCTAAAATCCATGTGAGCCTTCAATGATTACTCTGATGACATTTCACATACTAGTAACAGCCTGATCCCTTCTGCTTGATTCTCTTCAATTATCAATATACCTCATAAAGCATGGTGGCTGCAAGGAGCACAGACACTCTGGATCTGGTCAAACCAATTTAAACTAAAGCAAGACTTTTACTTTTGTAGCTCTGCACACTAGTATGCCAATAAGAAGCCAGGAGATTTTACTAGAATAATCGAGAATTTCATCAACTTGAAAATAGTTCTTGACTCAAGGCTGAGGTTATTAAGGTTCATCCAGATAGATAAAATTTGGTTATTTCCATGAGAATGATGACCTGTGTTGAGAGATTGGATAATTCGATATAGGCCCTGACAAGGAACAAGACTGTGATTTAGGCTCCCCCGGCTGCAATGGACTTCAGTTATCAACATTACCATTGTCATGGGCAGGAAGTCAGAGTCCCTAAGAGGAGTTGACAGGTCTGGCTCAGGTTGATTCCTCCTCCAACCCCTCAGCAGGTACAGCATCCCTGAATGCCAAGCAGGATGCTCATGAGTCAGCCAAATTCCCGCTGAAAAGTAAGCCTCAGCATGTGAGAGGCAATTCCTATTTTTTTGCTAGGTAATTCTTGCTTCCAAAAACAGAAGAGAGAACAGAGGCCAATATTTAGAGATGCGAATGGTACTAGAGGGCTGCAGGATAATAGAAATGCAAATGCAATTTTTGAAATGCACCCTACTGAACAATTCACTGAAAATATGAAGGCATGTAGAAGGAAATGCAGCCACTGGGTATCTAGTCTCTGCAGGACCATATCAGCTTCTGGAATGGCCAGCATGTATTAGATAGGTACGTTAGCCATATCCATTTTCAAGTAGGCTTTAAAGAAAATTAAAAAAAAAATGGTAGCAATAGAAAGAAAACAGAATTATACATTAGAAAACCTGGCTTTGGGCTGTGTTTTGCCACTTACTAGCTGTATGAGCTGTAGTTATTTACTTAACCTCTCTAAAAACTCATCCATAAAATCAAAATTCTGAACTAGATTGCTAGCTGTGGCCCTTTTGGTGCAGATCTTCTACTATTGTGTTATAATTATGATATTATAATATAATTATAATTATATTATCATAATAGATCCTACAGAAGACCATCTTTCCTGACTTCTGGTAGCCTTCCAGAAGGAATGGCTTCATATTATTTTAAAAGGATAATGGGGTGCATACTATTGCAGGTGAAGGAGAGAATAAATGTGTTCAAATTCCTGTATTAGGTTGAGCACAAAGTTGTGTTCTTGTTTATTTACTTTTGTTGTTATTGTTGCCAGATAAGTAATTACTTGTACCATTTTGTTTGTTCTTCAGAAATTAATTGTTGATTTGTGCTTTAGCTTTGGTTTTAAGCCACTTGGAAAGCACCCACGGCCAGAGAAAGGGATGTTGTTGCTATACCTCCCCATGTCTGCTCTAATTATTTCCTTGCCCTGGAGGGCAGCCCAACACAACTGCAATAATTCTCTTGGGAGTTGCACCTACTTTGTTCTGACATGAAAGAATTATAAAGAGCTTTTTGGAGGTCATTAAAACTGGTGGCATTTCCTTGGACACATCCTTGGAAGATCACAGGACCAACAGGATTCCAAATCGAGATTATGGTAATTGGAAACCAAAAGTAGGCTTTGATTAAGAGCAGCAAACAATATAAAGACATTCAATTGCTCTTGTGAAAATTATGTTCTACATCCAGTATGTGACTCACTATCATCTACTGAGGCAGAATGTAGGTTGGCCTCTGAAATTAAGGCTAAAGATAGAAACCAGGAACTTCTAGTGGGTCAAGGTCCCAAATGCGTTTGGACACAGCAAAAAGCTATTAATTTCACTTCCAAATAAGCAGAGAGATTATTCTGACCTGGAAAGGAAGCTCCTGCTAGCCAAATTTCTCTTTGCCTGAAGGGGCTGGAGTTGTATAACATGCACTTCAACATCAAATGTACTTGGCGGAGAAATTCAGTATAACACAAGAAAGAATGGTCCTCCAATTGCCTGAATTATTATAATCCCAGTATGTGTAGGTGTCCATAATAGACAATGGTGAGCTGAGAGGAAAGGCAAAAAGAAGAGAACCCTGAGAAATACAGTGGAATGTGGAGGACAGGGCGATTTATATTAAAAGCCAAACGCATAGAGCTTGATAATACACACAAAAAATGTTACTCCATTGCATTTGACCTAGTAGCCAGTTGTACATGTGCTCTATTGCCCAGTGGACAAAAGCCGTCTTTTTTCTCTGGAAGGGAGAAAGGGCTAAGGGCACGAAGAGCCATTGAATTTGTCTTCTTTGATTAGTCACTTTGACTGAAGTTTCTGTTACTGAAATGGGTGTGCTCAATGACCATTCACTAAATGTTCCATGATTGTGATGAATAAGATCTACTGCAGATGAAAGCCATTGATTCCCCAGAGCCCAGATGCCCATTGAATCCCATCTAGCACATCTCAGCTGTGAGCTGCTTGTGGGCAAGGACTATGTCCCATTCACCTTTGAGTCCCACAACACCTAGAACGATGCCTTGCATAAAGCAGTTGCTGAATAACTGATAGGAGACGGCTTTCATAAATGAAGAGGAATGTTTGACAATATAATCCATGAGGTGTGTATAGGGAAATATTTAGAAGGGCCTTTTCAGGAGGTGCTCAATCTCCTGGAGACATGTCTACTTCCCCTAGCCCCCTCACTGCTACTACTCAGAAAAGCCTTTCACAAACAGATAGGCACACCGTTTCTGAGAGGCCTTTGAACTTCAGTAGCAAGTTCTAAGATTTCATGGTTTGATTAAGCATTAATAGCAACAACTGATAGAAAAATGCTATGTTAAAATCTGATCTGTGTGTCATTCCAGATAAAGAAATCATGAATTCATTTCAGTTACTATAAAAACCCTGATACAAGGCTATAAGTCAAACCTTGTCAAGAGGAAGTAGACCTTGTGGGACAGATTAAATCAACATTTAAACCATAATTAATTAGTAAGCACCTACTATGAGCTGGATGCAAAGTTGAAGAAGACATGGTCTTGACCTTCAAAGAATTCACAGTCTAGTGGGAGAGCATCAGCACCATGAGGTGAGACAGAGCAAGAAGAATTGATATGTGGACCTTGAAGGCAAATGACTGGGGTTTGAATCCCAGGCTGTGCTCCTCAGTAACTCAGACACTTTGGCAAGTGACCTGGCTTCTCTAAGTCTCCCTTTGTAAACAGCATTCATTGTATTCACTTCTGAGCCTTTAAGCAGTGTATGTGTATGGTTACCACCCAATCAATGCAAGCTCTTACTTTTATGAGAGGATAAGAACATAACAGAAGAGCAAGATGGAGACCATTCCCTCAACCAAAACTAAGATTTTACAGTTCCTCCTTGAGTATGTATTGGAAATGAACACCACTGTATCTGCAAATTGTGCTACAAATTTGTAATTGTTAATTGTTTATTTAGCTGTCTGCAGTTTTGAGGGAAAATGTTAATGGTTTAGGTGCTAGTTCCTTATATGGCATTGTGTAAATTCTCAACTCTCAGTTCTGAAGAAAGAACTCCTTCAGATACTGCAATGAAAGGTGCTCAAACCAGGTGGTTCTGTTTCAAAAACTGTAAATGGTATTCAGAAGTGTAAGCAAACAGAACTCTTTACAGGATAGGCTCTGAGCTATGTCTACCCTGTGTGAGAATATTGCAAGTGGAGAGTTAATGCCAGCCAGAGGTACACGAGTTATTCCTTCTTATTCAGGGATACTGACCTATATTTCCATGACCTTTATAGAATCTATTTAAAATGTCTGGGCAATCACAAACATGGTACCTTTCTTCTGTACAGATTTTGTGCAGTCTGTGGCCACATTCCCTTTGGAGGATTTCCTTTCTGAAGGTGAGGTGTGAGACAGGAAGAACACAGCTGTGCTTTTAGATCCCAGATGGAAATAGTGGAACACGCTAAGCAGTCAAAAAAATATTTTGACTTATGCACAGAGCAAACTTTCTCTAGAAGCTATCAGATAGAAAGAACAACTTTCTGCCTGAAATCCATGACTTCCTTATCCACTGGCCTTCTTGTACGAACCAACTTTTCATGGAAACATTAGTGATGCCCAAATGGTGGGATAGAAAAATGTGGGATGACTGGTCTGCCCAATTCTGGAACAGATGTGAAGCAGTTAACACCACTGCAAGACTGTAGTGGAGCCCCAGAATTCCATGATGATCTGGATAGAAAAGCCAACCCTGCTGTTTTGATGCCTTCTTTCTTTTTCTCAGTCACTGTAATAATGACGCTTCTAAAAAGGGGCAGCCCCCCCTCCTCTATGGAAACAACTGCATTGGAATTCTACTGAATGGCACTAAATGTCTTCAAAATCAAAGAGAGAATGTAATTTAAGTGCCACTTGGATCTTCCCACAGTTTCTCTGTACCCACACGCTAAAATACTGCCTGGTGACAGGTCTATAGTTTAGGGTAACATAGAGTAGGGGGGGAAATGATGGTTTTTCAACCATGTAGTTCAGGAAATTGACAATTTTAACAGCACACTTCTAATGGGGAATCATCCAGATTTCTGTCCCTCCCCCACCCTTAGACTAAAAACATCAGTAGGATGTGAGAAAGCAAGGTATTAGTAAAGAAATTTACATCTATCTTCTTTCCAGAAATGGAGAGTCACAATGTGAAGGTAGAACAAATAGCATGGGAGTATTACCCCAACAGAATAAGAGCTGAGTTAAGAAATTTTGGATGGGAATGCGGATAAAAATCATACTCTCTTCCTCAAACTACTGTTTTTATATGAAATATCTCCTACTCCATATATAGTGGGTGGCCTGGAGTATTCTGACTTAAGAAGAACCAAGTAAATAGATGTAGATTTTAAAAGTTACCAGAAAGCAGTTCTTTACTAAAAAAAAATTAGTGAGTGTCTACTATGTACCAGGTATACACATTTGAGAGCAGGCACTTCTTCATTCTGGTAATGTCAGTGAAAGAGTCCAACATACAAATGAATACACACAGCACAATCTGGGAACTGCAGGGAGCTCACATGGAGGTATTAGTTGGTCATGAAGAGCTGGGGGCAACCAGTGGAGAAAGGTGGAAAGCTATGGAAATGTGTGTGTAAGTAGGAGTATGTGAATGTACTTAGAATGTCCCTATCTCCATAAAACTAAAATGGATACAAATCTCTGAGGTCAATAGATGGAATAGCTTGCTGACAGTGAAAGTTGTTTAAAAATGGACTTGAGTTACAAAGAGGTACCACAAAAGTGGCTTTCCCCCATTTGCCATGGTTATTTTAGGAGCAGCAAATGGCCTTTCAAAGTTTTGTCAATATCTAGCTTTTGTGGTATGGAACTAAGTGTAATTAGCAGTGGATTGAGGAGAGTGTTGTCTATATTCTCCATCTCTCCCCTTTCTCACCTTCCAGTCCCTTCTCAACCCACTACAATTGAGCTTTCAGATCCATCCATTCCAATAAAACGGCTGTTATCGGGGTCATCAACTACGCCATCTTACCAAATTGCCAAAAGTTGTTTCATTCTTCCCATTGTACTTCTCTCTTTTCAGTTCAGCAGCCTTGAAAGCAAACACTTTACCTCCAAGCTTCTGTGATACCACACTCTCCCGTTTGTTTGTTCATGTACTTCTTATCCACTAGGTAGCTGCTTCTTCTTGGTCATCTTTGCCTCTCCTTCTCTTCCTGACCTCTATAAGGAATACCCCAGGGTTCCATCCTCAGTCCCCAATTCCTGTCTCTACACCCTCCCCTAGGATGGCCTCATGCCAGCCCATGGTTTTAAATGCCGTCTGTATCCTGCTTGCTCCCAAGCCTATATCCTCAATCCAGTCCATTTTTCAGAGAACAAAGTTCATACAACTAAATGCCCACTTGAACCCAATAGGTTTTTCAAAACTTAAAACACACACACACACAGTGGAATTTCATGGCATATCACACCCTGCCACACATACATTTCTTTCCTTGAGATGCTTCCATCTTAGCAAATGGCACCACCATCTACCAATTTCTTTAGACTAAAACAGGGAATCATCTTTAATTCTTTCTTTCCTTCTTACTTTATATTCAATCCACTGGTCAGTCTTCTCTGTTCTACTTCCAATGAATATCTCAGCTTTTCATTTCCTTCTATTTCCCTTGTTACCACCCTAGTTTATACAACTGTCTCTCACCTGGATTATCAAAACAGCCTTCTAATCCATTTCCCTCTTTCTCTCCTGGAGTCCATTCTCTACCTATCAGTCAGGGTAATTTCAACATTCAGATCAGATCACTTCACTCTGATGGGTGAAATCTTTACTGCCTTACTATTGAACTTAGAGTAAACTTTAAATTCCTTACTATGCCTAGGAGGCCATAGGGTATCTGATTCAGGTAAATTTTAGGACCCCATCTCATGAAATGTTCCAATTGTCACCATGCTTCCACCTTACTGACTTCCTTTCTATTCGTTCAAAACAGGCAATGCTCATTGCTATCTTTGCCTTTTGTATCTGCTTTCTTGTCTATCAAGAATGCCCTTCCCATAGATAAGGAAGTAATTGTCTTACAGTAGTCTTCACTGAGCCTGCTCTGACTTCTTGAGCTACCCATCACCAGTGATTTTTCCTACCACCACCTATTTCACAGAAGAAATCTACTTATATATTCTACATGTTTATTTTATCTTATGCATGAATAAAAATGGGGAATTTCTGTGAGGGTAAGGACTATGTCTCCTGCACTGTTATATCCTTGTACTTAATATACCCATGGAATAGTAGATGATCAAAAATTATTGAATGAATAAATTAGTGAATTAAAAAAAGAATGGATGAGTGAGCTTTCCTTGGATGCAAGAATACTTAGACCTGAAGGACTGGGAAAAGACAGTTTCCATTTCTATTTCCCAAGAGTCATATTTGCAAGGGCTTAAACACATTATCACTGAAAAAGTGGACTTGGAATCAGTGAATCCAATTTCCTGTCCAACTGTTTGTCTTGAGGAAAGTATGGGCTTCAGTTTCCTCATCTACTGAGAATAATAATCCCTATAGTTACCAATTAATTAAGTAGTCATGCCAATCATTGCTAAGTTACAATTGGTGCTCAATAATTTTTGTCTCATTTATGGGCTGTATGTCTAAATATCTATCCCCATATTTAAACAATTCCAATGATGGAAGCCTCATCCTCTTCCTTAGAATCTGCCTCAGAATCATATCTGTCCAAAAGATTCTGCCTTTTTACTGTAAGCCCCCATTTTGACCAGTTCTCATTAGAGATGGAAGGGAGCATCTGGTTTGACTGTATATTTTAAGTGCTTAGTCTCCATGCTGATGGGGGCTGAAAAACACAGATGATGGGAAGAAATCAGTCTGTGCAAGTCCTCTGGTCCCTTTTCTCCAAGGAAATCAGTGAGCTCACTGTCATCTGCTCTACCACCACCGTCTAACTGGTAAGATCCTCACTTGGCAGACAGGAGCCTGCTCTCTGCTTCCAGCCACCCTACCACCAGGCCAGATTCTTTCTAGACTGACTTTACCCCAGGGTATCATAGGGATTCAAATTTTTGGATGATATAGATAAAACAAAATTAGAGGTTTCATGCCTGCTGTTTCCTCAACTTTCCAGGAAGAAGACTAGTCAGGGCTCAAGCTATAGGAAATTTAACCTTCTGGTGGGCTTGGGTAACTTAGATAATGTCCTCCATCCCTACCCCACCTCCAGAAAAAAGAAAAAGAAAAAAATTATACCTTTTATCACATTTCTGTACATTTACTATAGGCTATGGAACCAGATTATCTGTTTTTGTGTTTTATTTTTTTTCCCCCCGGAGTGTAAGCAAAGCCTCTTCCTACTGTGGTCCAAAACATGTTTTCAAAATCTGTGTCTGCTTTGTCTTTCTGGTGTTCTGGATTTAGGTTTGCAAGACTTATGGGCCATTTTTCCAAAATGTAAATAGTTACATAAATGGTGGTGACGGTGGTCCTGATGGTGGTGGTAGTAGTGGTGGTAATAATGCTGGTGGTGGTAGTAGTGGTGGTAATGATGATGGTGATGGTGGTGATGGTGGTGGTGGTGGACCAGTGGTGGCAGAATGACACAATATGTGTATTCACAGAAGGAAAGGTACTCCATTCAAGAGGTTGGCTTTGCAAATGCCTCAGCAATCAAAATGACATGACATGACCTGCATGCAGAACATGGAAGTTTGGAAAGAGAACTTCTCAAATAAATTTGTTAAAAAAGTAGATAAACTTCTAGACATTCTTGAACAGAAGTAAAAACAATCCCATGTGAGTTAGAGAGGGACAATGATGGGATGGAGCTGGGAGAAAATGACCAGCTACTGAATTGCACAAATATCTTACCAGTCTCTTGATTCCATTTACCTATAAGGGAAAGGTCATCAGGTCTGCCTTGCCTAACAAAGGTAATAAGTGCTTAACACAAGGTTAAGAGCTTTGAGTTAACTGACTGAGCAGAGTTCTACAAATTCAAAGTCAATTCCAATGACTTTTCAAATGAGGTCTAATAGCAGCTGCCCACATGAAATAGATTTGGAAGCCTCAAGTCTGTTTTCTAATTGACCGAACAAAATGAGGTCTCTGTTGCAGTGCATCCTTCTAGCACATTCTGTTTCTCTGTTCCACAGTAACTGTTAATGGAGTTAACCAAATTGAACAACATTTTCTCAGCCATAATTCAAGTCTATCTGGCAGAAAGCACAGAGCACTGGGTTAGGAGTCAGAAATCCAGGATTCTAAATTCAAGTCATCCATGAACTATATTGGTGACCATGAACTAGAGTTTGGGAAGAATATAGAATATAGAGTTGGGAAGAAACTTCTAGGTTGTTTAGAGCAAAGCCAACACTTACATGAAGGGCTGACATTCTGAGAAAGTATTTAACCTAAGGACTCATTGCTAAATAAGTGGCACAGTTAGGTCTGGGATGTCAGCCCTCCTGACTCTTAGTCCAGTGCTCTTCACACCACACCACATGATTTCAGTGGTTACTCTCAGCTCTGGGAGTTTAAGAAATATTTGAAGTGATTCAATCTAACTCCTAAAAACAACATGGCAACTGATAAAATACTCTTAAATGGTTATATCTGCTGTCATTTAAGGTAGATTTCAGTGAATTTCATACAGGTCCCTAAAGGTTATAGAAATTTGTAGTGGTAGTGAGTGAGGTCTATAATTTACAGAATCCCTGGATGTGCGGATAGGATCTATGTTTCTAATGGCCACACTAACCAGCTTTCTTTTCTCTTAGTGTTAGAAGAAAGCCCACAGGGATTTAAATAGAGTGGGCATTCAATATAACCTAGTTTATTTTGCCAGCAAGTAAAGGAAATCTCTGAAGGCTTCCAAAAGCTGGTGGGGCGGGGGTGGGGGGGGTGGGATGGTTTACAGTTGTAGAACTAGGCAAAAAACCAAGCAATTAGTAATGACAGATTTGATTGGGAGCAAGCTGGAACTTCTGCTTTCACCAGTATCTTAAAAATATTTTATAGCCCGATTTTTCAGGGAACTGTCTCTGTCTCCAATCAACACCATTAAGTTTATTTTCCCAAGAAATATAATTGGACACCTTCAAATGCTGGGGTTAGGACATGGAACTAACATCCAATTATAGGTGAAGGGTGTTTTGTATTTTGTAGTTATGTTCCACAGTTTATATTCTAGGCTACCAAGTTTCCGAATCTTAACAAAAAGTTGTGTTTCAACAGGGTTGGATCATACACCGAAACAAAGTAAATGTACTGAAATGACTGTCTACTATTATCTATTCCCACCCAGATTTACTCCTGCCTCTCTGTTCCTCTGCTCATGTGGGGAAGTAGACTGCAATGGGTTTTCAGGTGACTTGTCACCATGTGGACAAAGGGTCCTGTCAGCTTATGCTCTCCCTCTATTGCTTTTTCCTTGTTTAACTCAAGCCAATTAAGTCCTGCACTATCATTAATCGTCAAACTAGCACTTTTAGACTTGAGAAAACCCATCTGGCAATCACCTTTAAATTAGCCTTCAGCCCCTCCAAATAGCTTTAATTAAAGTCACGGCTGGCATGGAATCTGTCCAGGTTTTGTTTGTGGTTACAAATTCACAGTGTCACAGGTATGGCAGGAACAGGACATATATTAATTCTGGAACCTCAAGGTCTCATCCAGGTCAGGTCTGGATTTTTTTTTTTTTTTTTTTAATAAATGCTCATATAAACAGTCTGCTGGCCAAGCTTGGCAGGCAGTTCATTTCAAAGGACCTCCCTGCAAAAGGAATCAACAAACTTCCTTGTAATCTTGGAAGCTGGTTCTATCAACACTGACTACCCACTAAACCCACTTAAGACAAAGGGCACCCTATAGTCATACAGAGGTATATTGAGAAATACAGGTTTATGCTTGAATTGTCATTGGACAGTTTGCTCTATGAAAGGAATATAAACTCATGGCAATTTCTTAAAGTGCTCCTAAAACCAGCTCAGACTTGGAGACCCTAAATAATACCATTTCATGTACTATACACTACCCCAGATGAGGCTATTTCTAGGAAAACAACCATCTCAGATGGGGCCCTTAGAAGAAAGTGTAACCTCATACGTTGGATGAACTGGTGTGTGCTTTGATCTGGATTCAAACCTGGTTCTTTTTAGTAGCTGTCTAACTCTGATAAAGTTACTCTCAGATTTCTTTGTCTACCCATAGAATATAGATAATAACCCTTGTCTCCATAGGGTTTTGGTGAGTATTACTGGCAATAATATATGGAGAGTCCTTGGTAGATGCCTGTCATAAGTAAGTGCATGATAAACCACAGGTTTTTAAAGAAGTGTGCGTGGTGGTTGGGGGAGGTTTTCCCCCTAGCTGGGCTCACTTCAGCTCCTCACCAGCAGGCTTAAGGACACTGCTGGACCTGCTGCCCAGTCCTCATAGTACCACCTCCTGGTTTCTTTTCAAATCCAATCTTCTGAAATCTCATCTTTCACCCTTTGACAAGAGGAAGACTGAGAAGATCTCATGAGCGCCCATAACTTCTCCAAATCAAAATGTGTCCACTGCCGAAATCATCTTCTGTGTTGATTCTGAGAAATACTTTTTCTCCTCCTTTGGAAGGATAAATATTCTGGTCTTAACCCCTTACCTGCCTGTCTCCTGCATGATCTTCTTCCATAATATCTAGTGACTCGTTGGGACATTCTTTTTCCTCACTCTTCTCATGCCAAATTACAAACATGTTCAAATTCCCCCAAAATAACAAACAACTAAATTCAAAACTAAACTGAAACCTCCCCACTGAGATGCCTCTTCATCACTCTCCATGCCCCCACGCTGCCAACCTCTTGGAAAAGAAATCTGCAACCACTACTTCTTCTTTCTCACATCCAGCTCACCCACTGCTCACCATAGACACTTAAAGCTAGGACCCTTCCCTCTTGCCCTTGCCTTCCCCTGCATCATTCTGATCTCAAATAATGCAATAGCCCCTTCATAGTTAAGCCCAAATGGAAACAGATTTGACTTGCCCTTCTCCTTCATTGCCCGATTGGTGGATTCAATGATTAAACAATGAATGAATTGATGAAAATGCTTATTATGTTAATTTATCCCTGTCCTCTACCACCCCCCAAATTCTCTGAATCTCTTATTGTACAGTCTCATAATCACCTTTTCTATTGTTTTTGTCTTTCCTAGTGAACTCTAAGTTCAGAGAAAGCAAAGATCCCATCTATCTTGTATTCTCAGGACTTAGTATGGGGCTTTGACTAGATACTCAGAAACGAAATTTAATGTCTGACTAATCAACAGATTTACTGCTTTTCCTTCCCATCATTGCCTTGGTTGGGCCTCATCATCTCTCATCTGTGTTATTTGGTAAACCTCTTATTTATCTATCACTATTTAGATGATTCACTTATTCAACAGATAACGACTGAGCATCTTTCTTTGCTGGGCTCTGTTCTGGTTTTGTGCAGCTTCTAATTTATGGAAGCAAAAGCCAAATAAGACCAAGGTATACATGAAGTGGTGATAAGGGCTGAAATGGTAAAGTACGTAAGCATGCACAAATTGCTGGGCAGTGCTATTTAGACAACCAAGCAGGAAAGACCTTCCTGGTTCATTGGCCTTTGAGCAGAGATCTGAATGGAGGAAATGTGCCATTGAGAATCCTCCTGGGAAAGCACCCTACATGAAGGGACCAACAGGGTCAAAGGCTCCAAGACTGATGCTTAATGGGCTTCTGAAAAGTAAGGAGACCAGTATGGCAGGGGTGCAGGGGTATGGGGGACCAGGAAGTGATAAAACATGGGGAATGATCTGGAGAGGGGAGGTCTGGTAAGCCATGGTAAGAATATTGGAATTTGTTCTGAATTATATGGAAAGCTATCAGAAGAATTTGAATAGGGACCTTAACTTATGTCCCTAAACACACCTCTGATCACAATTCTCCTATATTAAATTTTTTTATTTGCTTGTTATTTCCTATAAAATAAATTCCAAATGCCTTTGTTTGACCTTTAAATTCCTCTATGATCCAGACTTATGTTTTCCTCCCCATCACTTTCTCATCTCCTTGTTTTTTTCTCAAGATGAATTTTTTGGTGTCTCTGCCTGTAGCTGCTGAACTAATGTATGATATTTCCATCATCAGGAATACCTTTTCTTCTCCTTCTTAATTGTTCATGACTCACTAGGACTCCATATAATGAGTGATATCTTCTTGGAACTTGAGCCCCTAGAGCATGGTACTGATGAGTATATCTGGCTAATCATCATATCAGCTATTGATTATTTAACATCTACAATGGGCCAGGCACTCTGCTGGGCACATCTCATTAAAAACTTGAATATACACCTACCTCAGTCTTGCAGAGGAGAAAACAAAGACTTAGTCAGATATGAGAAGTAAGTTCCCAAGATTGCACTGCAAGTAACAGCAAAAATTAGGACCCAATCTCCCAGATGCCTGTGTTCTTTCATACACTTATAGATTGTTGTTTTTGAATATCTCCTCCATTTCACTGTAAACTCCTTCATGGCACAGAGCAGATTTAATTCATCTTGTTATCCTCAGTATTTATCAGAATAGTTGCTTAATAATGACTTGCTAATATAAATACAACCTTGAGAATCATCACAAGGAGAAGATCTCAGAGGCTTCATCCATGAAACACTTTTCATTTGCTCATTCTTTAAAATTTATTCATTCATTTCTGTATCTATTTATTTCACAAAACTATGTGAGTCCAATATGTAGAGATAGATGCTTGTGCTGTGGAAGATACAAAGCTAAACACAATGGGCACTGATCCCAAGAAGCTTAAAATCTAATCAGAGAAGAGAAATAGGGATTAACATTTATTGTACACCCATAATGTGCCAGGTACTGTGCTAGAAGCTTGACGTCTACTTTCTTGTTTAATTACCCATCAGAATGAATTTTCAACACTAGGAAACTGAATCTCAAAGAAGGTAAATATATTTTTTGAAAGCATATAGTAGGTAAGTATCAGAGCTAGATGCCATTCTATATCTGGCAAATTCCAAACTTCTTCTCTTTCCAACTCCATCAAACCAGGACATAATATTATCATTATACCTACATAATCATAACAGAAGCCTCCACAAAGTACTTGCACAAGGTTCCATGCAGTTACTCTGCCTGTAGGGCGTACAAAAACTCTACCGAATGCCCACAGTTGCAGGCCTAGGAATGAAGACAATTTTAGCACTGAGCATAGAAGCAGAGAGAAAGCTGAGGCAGCTTTGATACTATGAGGTAGAGAGATGAACTTACATACCTAGGAGCACATGATTTTGACAGTAATTGTGGAACACATATAAATAGGAGGCTTTAATAAATGTTGATGGAGAGGAAGAAAAGAAGGAAGGAAGGAGCAAACTCATGATGTGTAATTTTGACTAACAATGTCTGTCCAGCCCAGGTGTCTTTCTTCCCGTCATTTATTTTATTTGTTTTACCCACACGCTTTATAGGGGAATATTTAAGGACAGGAGCATTGGAATCAGACTCACCTTGGTTCGAATATCAGCTCCACCTCCTATCTAACTTGGCCAAGAAACTGAACATCTCTGTGCCCCCATTTCCTCCTCTGTTGAATGGAGATCATAATAGTCCACCCACAATAGGCTATTGTGAAGGTCAAATGGTTTGCCACAGAGTCTGCAGCAAGGAAAGTGCTCAGTGATGGCCTTGAACTTATATACCTCTGACCGAAGAGCTACTGCTCCTGTGCTCTTCCTTTTCTGTTCTGATTAATTTGATCCCATTCACACTGCAGTCTTTGGTCGCTAGCCTCAGTGGGTATTTTTTTTACGGCCCTTGCTTATCGTAGGGCTGGAGCCTGTGGCCTCCAGCCATCTGGTCCAGCCGGCTGCTGGCACCCATGAGCTCCCCCAGATGGATGGTCTTATCTTAGTCTGGAAATCCTGGGTAGTTGCCTGAGCCAGACAGGGCATGGTGCCCCCTGGGTGATGGTTATTCAGAAGAGAAGGCCTTTCAGGGTGAAGCCCAATGACTGCAGGTGACTTTGGCAGAACAAGGTTCACTGGCTCACTGGAACCAAGGGTGAAGTGGCTCAGCTGCTATACAAAGCAGGAAGAGAGCAGGCTGGTGGGTGTCCCAGGGCTGGAGTCATCATGCTGGCACTCACTCCTGTTAGGACCCTGAGTGAGGCATGGAGGTTTTGGTGAAAGAGGGATGAGGAGCCAAGGACAAGTCCCCTGCCCACCCATTGTTTGTGACTAGAATAGAAAGGACTGATATACTAGAGGCTCAAGACCTTGAATCAATATGCACATGAGTGTGTTCTTATGGGAAAAAAGAACATGTGCTATGAATAGAGAATGTCAGGCTAGGATTAGACCAAGTGGGCCCAAAAAGTCATTCAGGGCTCCCTTGCACACCTGGATCAAAGGGCATATTCCATTTTCTTGGGGTGACATTATTCATGAGCATGTTCTGCTCCCTCATTGACTAAACATCTAGGGAGGGATCATCATGTCTTATTCACCTTTGCAGTCCCACAGCACCTTGCACAGAGCTCTGACATAGTTGTTGCTCAACAGAAGGCTAACAGGTGCATTTTATTCATCTTGCAAGTGGTTCACAATTGTCAAAATGATTTCAGTGCAAGAAGGGACGTTCCACGTGGGAGATGGCAAAGCGGTAGGAGGCTCAGCCCTGACTCTCAAGGAAAACACTTAGCTCCATAAAATAACCCAAAAGCCCCCCATAAAGCACTAACCTTTCTGAGGGGTAGGGTACTGCCATGGCAACATTCATCTGAGTGGTGTATGAAGGCACTCTCACATGAGGCCTAAGTGGGGTAGTGTCATTTCTATGGTGGTTTTAGGCATTAAACAAGGCATAGGCAGGGGAGCTGTGTCTTGCATTTAGATCATCTACTAAGTCACTACTAAGTGCATTTTCCTCTCATTGTTGTGCCACTATCTCCTTCAGAAGTAGAGCCCATCTAACAGGCTTTCTTCAAGAAGGCAGAATTTCTTGGGATTTTGAAAAAGATGGTTATTCATGGAGAGAAAGGGCATGTGGTGTGAAGAATGGACCTGAAATGGCTGGGCTTGGTAAGCCAACTGGCTGCTTTGCAGTGAGACTGTGCTGTAAACAGCCACACAGCTAGAAGAGAGAGCCCCCAGCTCTCTCCCCACTAGAATTGGGCCTTCCCCTCCCATGCGGTAATGTCCCTTCCCAGCTCCCCTTAGAGGCTGCCTGTCATCAGACAGGACTGGGTTCCCATATAGACACACCAAGGGAGGTTCAGAGTTGGGGGCTTGGGTCTTCTGGGGTTATTCACTCAGAAAAACAGAACCTTGTCAAGCTGCCATAATCACAAGGAAAGATTCCATCTCTCTCTCTCTCTCTCTGATGGAAATAAATGTAACAGGAGATGAGGGGCTGAAGAGCAGGGGCTGGCTGAAGGGAATGAGGTGAGAAACATCTTGGGTGGATATGATATTAGTCACACATGTTAACCCTGCCTTGGGCTGGGAATCCAGAAATGAGAAATAAAGTAGGCCAAGAAAGAAGGATTACAAGAGCACAGTTTCAAACTCCCACAGGATCTAACAGCATTAAAACTGAGGACCCAAGGTGAAACAATCAGCACTTCATCCCACCCTGTAATTCCTCCACTTACCTTCTGCCTCACCCAGGGCATGTCCACAAGGCAAAGCCATTTTTCCTAACAAGGAGAGACGGAGACAATGCCACAGCAACAGCTCTGTGCTCTCAAGTTGCACAGAAGAAGAGAGAAAGCAAGCATGCTCTTGTGTCTTTAGATGAGACTGAATTATCATATGACAGCTTAATTACATAGGTAAGACTTGGAGGAGGACACTAGACTAAGTCAGCTGGACATCCTAAGAGTGGACAAATCCTGCCCCATGGAAGGACCACTCAGAGGAGAAATTGTGGGGAAATCCATGAGCAATGCATTTCTCTATGGCTAAAAGAGGACAGAGGGGACCTAAGGGCCACTGGAAACTCTGTTATGGGAATGAGCATGGGGTTCCACTTTGCTTTTCATGGACAGGGCAAGATAGCTCTTCTTAGATGTATTTTAGGAGGCTTTCTGGGCTGAACAGAATATGATAGTGGAATAAAGATATCCCCAAACAGTATGAATAGTCAAGGGTTGGGGCTGAAAGATGGCATATTGGTGAGTTTTCTTATTAAATGGTACCAGATATTTTGGATAAATTCTCCTTGTAGGAGAAGATAGCACCTCCCCCCCCAACGAAAAACATAGATTATTGACTCATATTCTCTCTGCCTTTTTAATACCACTTGCAAGTGATGCCTTTAGCTATTACTGTAATAGAGATGCCCATTAGAGCTATTGCCTTCTTAAAAGATGCTATTGTGATAGGGAGATGCAGAAGCACAATTTTCCCCACTCAGATGCATTCTCGTGCTTGCTTGGAAAAGCAGCACTTCTGCAGATGAGCTGTAAAGGAAGATGTGGCAGGGTGGAAGGGCAGGGAGGAGAAAGGAATCACCCTCATCATCCCAAGTGACACCCTCATCAATTCCATCAGCTTACCCATCTGCCTACCAGCACCTGGAAGCTGTGTTTTAAGCCAAAGAGAAGGCTCTCTGTTTTCCTTTAAGGACGAGTTGATATCCAGGCTCACTGTCTGCCTTGGCTTATCATGGCACACAAAAACTTTCATAGGTTGACCTCGAGCATATTTTTCTAATCTCACCTCCCTCTCTTCCCATTCCTTGGGCCACACCAAGGTCTCCCAACACACCCACACACTGTGACTCTAATACATAATGCTGTATCATATATCCATCTTTGTGCCCAAGCTCTCTGCTCAGAGGGCCTCTTCCAACTCTTGCTTCTCAGACTAATGAGATCTGCCCATCCTGTAAGTTCCAGCTCAAATGTCCACAGAAAAGTGGTGATGTTGTTGTTGATTTCCCTCAGCTAGTTAGTACCTACTTCTATTTGTAGATGGCAGTGCTTTATAAATGCAAAAAATATAGCTATCACATTATATTTCAGTCATTGAAAACTGTCTCTCTCTCTTTCTCTCTCTCTCTCACATACATACCTTATATCATCAGCTATCATATATTGAATATTTACTAAATTCTGGCCATTAACATTTCCAGTTTCCAAGTCAAGGAGCAAAGACTAAGCTATGCTAATATACATAATCAACTAGTAGTGGAGCTGGTACTCTAACTCTGGTCCCTTTTGACTCCAAAGTCATGCTCTTCATTAGTATCTTTCCTATTGTCTCTACCCCATTAGACTGGCAGCCCCTAAAAGGCAGAAATTCATAGCTCAGCAGAAAGCAAGCTGACTCCTGCACTTAGGTATGGTTGCAAATGCTGGCTCCCATGGTGATCAGCTGTGTGATCTGGGAGAAGTTACTTAACCTTAAACTAAGCCTCAGGTTTTCCATCTATAAAATGGTGGGGAAACAGCTCTACTTATTTCACTATATCATTTTAAACATTAAATAGAATTCTGTATGTGAAATATTGCAAAATAAATAGGCACTGCCAAGAATGTGAGCTCTAGTCCTTGTTTTTATGTTTGTTTCCCCAGTCCTTAGAATAACCTGTCACTGAGCGAGGACTTTGCATTTCTGTAAAATACATTTTTTAAAAAGTAGATTAGGCCTCCTGAAAGGGAAAAATGGCTGGCAGAGAGCTGAGGTGAGGGTCAGGAGACTGAGCTACATCTTTTCCAAATATTTGATTTGGGTAGATGTTCCCAGGATTTGAATCTTTCTTCTCTTTCTTCTTCATTGTTATGCTGCTGCCCACCACATCTGCTCCCTCTCCTCTCTCCTTCTCTCTTTCTTCTCTCGTCCTCCCATCTTGCTCTCTCTCACACACACATTCACACTCACTCTCAGCCCCCAGGAACCACTTCTGTGCATCAGCTGGCCATGTCCAGATGAGAAGTCAGCAGGATCTATGCAAGTCTCAGCAGCCTCTTAGAGGATCTCACCGAGTTGTACCAATACTTATTAGGAGTGCTTCCAATGGGAAGTAACAGTTTCATGTACAGTGGGTTAAAGAAATAGAGATTTCCCCTTCTCCTGGACCATGAAGTCTGGGGGGAGAAAGTCACTAGTGCTGAGATATTCAGAAAGGCCATCTGGGGTCCAGGCTCTACCTTCCAGGTTTCTGCCCTCAGCATGTGGGCTTTTGCATCCATGCTTGCCACCTCATGCCCATAAAATGGCTGCTGACATTCAAAGCAAGAAAAAGGGAAAAGGCTAATGCCTGTGGTAACTGAGCTTTTTATCGGTTATGGAAAAGCTTTCCTGGAAACCAACTTGCCATAAATAGCTGCAGAGGAAGCTGGGACATCAGGGAACATGATCAATCCTTGGGATGGGGCAGCAGCTGCCCAAGCAAGGGGCATAGGTATCAAGGCCACCAACAGTGCTCCCATGCCCGACACTTCATCTTCCTTTCATTTTACTTTTAACTTGAAGTTGTCTGGTCTTTGAAACACATAGGTTAATGGCCAGAGAAACATGCTACCATCTTCCTCACCTTTCTCTTCTCAACAAATGCTTCACAGATTGTTGACAGGAAGAAAAAAAAGTGTAAATCAGGCCATGACTACAAATCCTGCTGGGAGAGTCTGGAGATGCTGTGAGCCCAGCCCTATCACTATTTATTGAAGGCAGGGAGGTGAGCAGATCATGAGCACAAGGCTGCATGACTAAGTGCCATCAGCTGCGAGCATCAGCAACTCTTTTCAGGAGACCAGAAAGAAGAAGGGCAGCATGGCCGGAGCTAAAGCTGAACTTTTCACCCCTTCCCTATGGAGAAGAACAGAACTCAATGTGCCCGAACAACATGATAGAAAGTGTCAAGACAAAGGCCGAAATTATACTGAACTGGGGCTTGAAGTTGGAAGGAAACCAACAGTTCCCTCTCCTCCTTCGATCTTCACAACTATACCTGCAGGGTTGGGAGAAGGAGCCAGGTAGGTATCAGGGTGAATGAGGCAGAATGCCTCCAGAATAGGTATCACATTGTCCAGCCCTAGTTTGGAATCAAATTAACCTCCTCTAAGAAAGACCCAGATTCCTACTCCTTAGCATCAGCAACAACAAGTTTTGTTCTCATATTTGCAATGTTTAATTTCTAGAGCAATTTAATGTTGAGATTACTTAGTCCTTTCGCCATTCACATGTAAGAACGCTGCGTTTAAGAGATGAGTGTAAAGCTATGATCCTGTCCAAGATTCCACCCACCACACGTCAATGCCTAATACCCAGGGTGTGCCAACTAAAGGCACAGAGAACAGAGCAGAGGATCCCCAATATGGTATGCTGAGTGTCTTCATTCACCCACCTCTTTGCATCATCCACATCATGAAATGTACTTTCCAAGACAGGAGTAAAGCTCTTCACATACCTAAAGACACATGTGTGTTACCCTTTTCTCTGACTCCATTCCCCACTCCCCACACCAACACACACACACACACGCACACGCACACACACACACACACACACACACACACACACACCATCAACAGCTCATCAAGGGAAGCCGAGGGTGGAAATGGTTCTTCAAGGCCCAGAAATTCATTGACTCTAACTCTGTAAATGAAAAGCAAAAAAAAACCCCACTGTCAGCGTCCACTTTTGTCTCTTTGAGGATAAGACCTCTTTCAACAGCTGACGTAAGGGAGAAAAAGACAATTAGAATTTGACATCTTTGTTCATTCAGTTTACCTTTGCCAAAAACCACAGAAAAACAATCAGGGCTTTTTGAGTAAATCAGTAATTTGGGGGAAGGTGGCACAGTTAAGAGTGGTTCAAATTTAGCATCTAATAATAGCTCAATTAAGACACAGATCCCATCTGTTTCTACTTGAGTTTTGCAAAACTCAAAGACTAGTTATTTTCTTTTCCTTTTCTTTTAACTTGTATAACCGGCCCTTCTTCCACCACCCTCATAAACACCCACAGAGAACTTGCTGTTCCCCTTCAGGGAGCTGACCTCTGCTTCCTGATTTAGCACCCTATTAGCCACTTCTCTGGCACAGAGCAGCCCAGCATTCGAGCACAAATGTGGGGATGTTTGAGTGCAAACTGGACTGTTTCCTGACTCAGCATGAGTCTCCACAGTGCCTGCAACTTGTGTCTGTGTCTAGCTACAAAGATGAGAAATTGCATTATCTGTTCTTCATGCCCTCCAAAAATTGGTGAGAAATGTTGCAAATGGCCTTGGCAGTCCTTGGAGGAAGGTGGCCCTCCAGGGCTGTTCACTGAGCTTCTGTGATGTTACTGAAAGCAGGGAATTGTTGTTAAGAGCCCTCACACTTTTACTCCCTTTGGTTCTTATTAGTCCAATGTGGAAGCAGGAAAGGAAGGAGGAAGGAGAGAAGGAAAATTTGTGAGTTTTCTGTGTGAGTGTGTTGAGGGATAGCAACAGGGGGACAGAGTAGGGGAGCAAATTCTACTGCTCAGGTCAAAGGGAACCTAGCACAATAGTAGTATAAAAGGATTTGTTTCCCAGCCTCTTTGGTCCAATGTAAGTGTACCCCTGTCTCCCCAGCCCTGCAATAGAATAGAAACAGAAAAGATCCTTGGAGTTTACCAAACATGTCAAACACTTTGAGCAGACCATGAAAGGCAATTTACTCTCCCTACAATAGCACCATGGAGCTTCTCGCTGGACTGTTTCTCTTCTTTACCCACTTGTTCCAATAAATATCCCATTTTTATCAAAACAAATGATTATCTTCTCAACTTTCCTATGACCTTGCATCCAGATTCTAGGTTCTTGCCTTGGCAGTTGTGTTGACACTCTCCTGGGGTCATGGGAGCAGGAGGGTCCCTATCAATAGGTTTTATCATATGGATTCCAAGCTACTGTTCTCTGGCTTCAAAGGGAAAAAATAAGTAGGGTCTAAGAAACTGAGACCTGAGAATTGAACCATTCATTGTCTCTCGGTCTACACCCATAGCCTCTGATTATTTACTGTCATATTTATTTTTAGTGTTGGTTTTAAGACCATATTCAGGCTGCTGACAAGCTCTGATTAATAACAAATGAGCACTAATAAAAATTGGCATTAAAAAAAGAAAGCCAAGAAAGACAAACTGAGACTTCCCAATCAATCACCAGCCAGCCCCCATCATTATTTCTGAAGGGCATTTAAGTAAGCACAAGAGAGAAAAGGGATGCAAGATAAATTCAGATAATGTCTATAATGTTTTAAAAACCCTGAACTCTTATGATAGTCATTAAAAAAACTCAATGTGCAGATATAGAAACAGTAATGAGGTATCCACTTTGGATGTGACTCATGCTTTTAGAAGGATGCTGTTACTATCCAGCATATTACTCAGCTTGGCAGAGTAAAGGACTGGATTCAATGTCTCAAGACTTTGTCCTAGATATGATTCCTCACTTGACTTCTCTGTGTCAGATAAACATAGCTATACAATTAAATGAATTTAAAACTTCTGCAAGAATGCCTTCTAGATTTTCAAAAGGATGGTGATGCTAAAAATCAAAAGCCTTCTTGATCTTGGGCAGAGGGCCAGGAAATCCCATCAACAAACATATAGACCAATCAGATCTGGTGCAACCAAGTCCCAAGTGATTGAAAAGGCTAAATCAATTCCAAGGATATTTGCCCTCTTGTTTCCAAGAAAAGGGAAAGTATGGGTCCTGACTTAGTTTGCAATAAAAGTAATAATTTGTTATGCAATAACTTAAATGAATTATCATATTAGCATAGAATTTTCTTGTCCTTATTAAAAAATACTTAGGAGCAAAACAAATGAGAAATGTATTACTAAACAATGTTAAACCAATAATTTCACTCTGAGTAGGCAGTACTACAATGAACATCATCCTCAAACTTGTCAATGTGGAGAAGCTTTCCCCCCGCAAAAAAAAAAAAAAATTTCAAGAGAAGAGGCCAAGTCATTAGCTTTATTGAGAAATGCTACAGAAGAGGAAAGCTTTTTAGCAGGATAAGAGGAGTAGCAGTAAATAATTGAATCAAAGCACAGGGCCAGTTGGCATATCTGCACTTTTCTAACCACACACATCATGTTTCATCATGACATAAGATATTGTCACAAAGTACAGGGAGTCATGAGCTGTAATGGAACAATATATCATTCCACAACCCCATGCCATACACTCCAAACTCCATGGGTTTGAAAACAATCCCCAATTCTATACCATTCAGTGTGACTGTGCGCGCGCGCGCACACACACACACACTCACACTCACACTATCAACTTCTTCAACTTTCTACTGTAGTAAACAGAACAATAATGAAAGGTGAAGAACACATGTGCTAACACTTACCTGACCATGCAGTATGTGATAAGAAGTATTAAATTCAGTCAGAAGACTGAAGTTAAGCCCCAGCCCCATTATTCACCAGCTTGTGATCTTATGAGTTTTGGTATGTCATAGATAGAGAGCAAATGAGAGAACATTAGCTTTGGAACCCAAGTCTAAAGTTGAAATCTTATATCAACCAGTCCACCATGTGGGCCTTTGTTCAAGTTAAAATTTATCTCAATTTCTTCATCTGAGAAATGGGTGTGGGGGGTAGAAAACCACACATTTATTTCCTCCTGAGGTGCCATGAGGATTAAATGAGAAAATGCATGTGAAAGCTCTTGGTAAATCTTTAAGGAGCTATCCTAATATTTATTACTATATTTAACTTTTCTGGACTTGATTTTCTCCTTTATCAAATGGGGGTTAAAATGAAATCCCTCTCCTGCTTCCTTACAGGATTTTCACAGGACTAAGCAAGCTCATGTATATGGATGTGTTTGTGAAACAATAAACCACTTCATAAATGATTGTCATTATATTAGGTTAACCTTGAAATTCCCAGTATCCTCCTACTAAAACAACCCGGGCCCTTTCAAAGCTCAATGTCCTTCATTCCTCATTCTGGTGGCCTTGTACCAAAGAACTTGCTTGACATATTAACAATCCAGCAAATATTGCCATTCTCCCGTATTCCATCCTTCCTTTTCCAATTTAAATAATTGTTTGCATAGATCTGCATAAGTTATACATCAGTTGTTACTTTACTTAGGCATTTGAGTTGAAAATAATCAAGCTATTATTAACACTCATTCCTTTTTTTCTTCCTGTATACTGAAAAATAAAATGTTCTCTTTCAGAGAAAAACATATAGTTCATAATAAAAAGTAAAGAAAAAAATGAAAACAAAAAAGACCCAAAACCAAAACAGTACAAAGTGGTTATGGTTCATTTCCCATTCCACAAGTTCCCACACTCCAAAAACTGCCTTTGCTACCTATGACCATTTGGTTAGTTGACCATCAAAGGTTTTTTTCCACTTCCAATATTAGAATAGCCTTATTAGGTTTTTGCAGATTGTAAATATGTTTTTATTATAAAAACAAGTTAAATAATACCTAAAAGTACACCTACATCTCATATATGTCTATATTCACATATATAGACATATATATATAAAAGTCTATAACCTGCCATATCTCCAGTCATATTTCTGCTAAACGCAAATCCATAAGTGTTCTTAAGATCTTCATAGTTTTTCATCATATGTATATATCAGAATATACTTAACCATTTAATTTAAATAGCTTCTGATTTTTCGCTAATATAAAAAAGCTGTGAAGGTAACTTAAAAAACTTTGAACATATGCCTGCTATATGAAGCAGCCATTCTACTCCTAGGTCAACCTAGAGAAATGAAAGTGTATGTCTACAAAAAGATAGATGTTTGTAGCAACTTTATTTATAATATCCAAAACTGTAAGTAACCCAACAGTCCTTCCAGGGGTGAATGGATAAGCAAATTGTGGTACATCCATACAATGGCATGAAAAATAAGGGACACACTAATATGAATGAATCTCACAAATAATTATGTTGAACCATAAAAGTTAGACAAAAAAGAATTCGTAGTATAAGTTTCCATTTATATAAAAGCCAAGAAAATGAAATATAATCTAGAGTAATAGAAATAAGATTAGTGGTTGCCCTAGAGTAAAGGAGTAGGGAGGGCTGGAAGGGAGGCATTACCAAAGGATATGAGACATTTGGGATGAGCGATAGGTTTACTATATTAACTGGTGATTGTGTCCATATACCAAAATTTATCCACTTGTACAGTTTAAATATGTGTAGTTTATTGTGTGTCAATTATATCTCAATAAAGCCATTAAAAATGGTGAGAAGAGTCTCTGTGAACTGATGGAATTCCCTCCTTGGAGTCTTTTTGCCTTGGGCACTGATTATAGACATAACTTCTTAACAGATTGCCCTGCTACCAATCTGACTTTTCTACAGACTATCCCTTTTGCTGGATTAATCTTCCTCAAGCTCAGTGCTGATCAAAACTTTTCATTTGCTCCTTATTTTTCATTTAGTGAATTCTCCATACAAACTGCTTATTTTAGCATTCAAGAACCACCATTACTCGGCCCCTAGCTCCCTTTCTATGCTCCTTCTCCCACTACCCACTTTCATGGAGCCCATGTAACATGTACCAACTGAGTGATCAATTGGGAGTAGCACCGAAGTAAGTCACTCCATGTATAAGACTTGATTTCCTCATGGGATGGTAATTATAATTTGACTAGTATGTTGTAATGAAAATATTTTCAAAGAAGAATTTTAAACTGTTAGTTAACACCGTATTACTCTAGACATCCATGTTCTCATCCCTCAACCTTTGCACATGCAGTTCCCTTCTCCATCTTTAAATACCCCAATTCTGGCCCCCCTTTGTGACAATTTCCTCCATATAGTCTTCCTCCGAATTCTCATGATCTGTGAGATGTACTTGCCTCACAACACTTAATATATCAGCTTGTCTGCTTATCACAGCCTTAAGTTTGTGTGCTTGCCATATAAGAATGTAACTTCCCTCTCCCTCCACATGTTTTAGTAAGTCACTCAAAAACAGGACTGCCTGATTCACCTTTGTCTTTTTCACCATCTCCATAGCTGACACTGTGCCATAAAACTTGCTCTCAGGTGAAGGGCAAGAAGAATCCCAGGCACCCTGTTCCCTGGCATTAGTCATTATGATTTAGGTGTCATTTCTCAGCTTCCAAGAAGAAAATAACTCCGGAACTATTTTCAGAGATGACCTGAGAACTGAACTAAAAACTTGATGTCCAAATGGCAGTGTCCAGGATCTGGTACCATGCCCTGACATGCCCACCTTGTGTGGCCTGGCTAACGAAACTGAACTTGGGGTTTCCTGATTACCTCCTGTAAGCTCCACCTCATCCTTAGCTGAACTGTCGCTGTGGCCTTCGCTTCTACTAAAATCATGACACTTTCCTCATAATTTCTTGCCTGGTTTCCGCCAAGGAGCTGTCAGCTGTCTTAGGGCGGACACCGTATCTCTGTGCTCTCACAGCCCCCAGCACAGTGCTGGGCACACAGTGGTCATGAAATAAAGTGCCTCAGAAATCTCAAGATAGAAGTACTGGTTCCTCATTGTTCTCCATTTGCAGGCCTTTTATAATTAAATGGTGTGTCCATATTTTGGCAAAGAAGTTATAAATTCTTTAACTAGAAAGAGGGTAGGCAATAAAGAATTTATTCCATAATGATCACTGAGAACATGTCCAATATTTATGACAGCAACAAATTCTAAGCAACCAAATGCCCAGTGATACAGGATTGGTTAAATAAATTATGATCCGGCCATATGCTTCAGTACTGTACAGACATTAAAGATAGTATATGGATGATTTGTAAAAGGAAGATACCCACATACATAAAAAATTACCAAAAAATTGCCAGAAAGATTATAAAACCATTTGTAGTGAATGATACAAATATCTGTATCTATATCTATATATAATTCATGTATGGAAGCATGACTAGAAGGATATTTACCAACAGTTGAACAGTGATGACTGCTTAGAGTTGAGATTATATTATGAGCTGTTTTTAGTCTTCTTGTTTGTCTGCACTTTCTAAATTTTGCCCATTAAATATGAACTATTTGATAAAGAGAGTAATTGGGTATAGCTATGCATGTAAATCAGTGGGTGCAGATAGACGATATCCAGAAACTGATGCAGTGAAACTAGTTAACACAAAAGCACAATAGAGTAACAATCTGTTTATATTGAAACTCAGAACGTTTTGCACTGAAGAAGCATGCATGAAAACTATTTCAGTCTAACCTCTCACCCACTACAGGAATCTCCTCCACAGCAGCCCCCATGGTGCTTTGTAGGGCAATAGGAAAGAAGGACGAAGGGAGGGGGTAAAAGGAAGAAAAAGAAAGCAGAGAAATAAGGGAGGGAAGGAGGAGGAGGGAACACAGCTGCCTCGGTGTTTTCATATCCAATAGGAAATGTTGGTGCAAAATGAAAGCGAGTCAGTAAAAGCAGGACACACTGTTTAGGAATGAAGCTTTGAATCATCCCACCAGATAGGAAATCCTACCAGGTGGAGGTGCTGCCTGAGGGCAACAGGCACATGCCACGGGCAGTGCATGAAAGCTTAGTTGAAGCATGAAATTGGGCAGGGGATCCTTATCACATGTGGGAGGGTGTGTGGGGATTTGGAGGAGCCAACGGATCAACGGTGCTGGATATTGTCCTTTGGCTCTGAATTTATCCTTTCAGACTTTGCCCTAAACCCGGAAGGCTGAGAACTCCATTTTCCGGTCAGCTCATAAGACCTGCCAATTGAGAATACAAATTGAATCTGAAAGATGGGGTATGAGAACAATGCTTCTCTCCTCCTTTCCTGTGTTCCTGTCCAGTGGACCCAAGGTGGCAGGAGGCCCACAGTGGCTGCAGTTGGCTTCAACCTCTAGCTTCTGTTTAGAAATCCCAGAACTAGTCTCATCATGTTCTCCCAGAGGTGCCCCATTTTCAGAACTCTGAGCACTAACTCCACGGGGTCTGTCGTCTGAGCTGCTGTGTCCTGTGAGTTTCACTCCTTTCCTTTTCCCTCCAACTCCACGAGTGGTAGCTACTTCCTATGGTTATCTTGGGGGTACTCATTCATTTCTTTTGGCTCTGTTAGTCTCGCAACACTGGTGTAACTAATTCTCTTTATTGAATTCTCTCTGTTGGAAATACCTAGTGTGGTTTCCCATTTCCTCACTGGACACAGATGAATATAGAGGGAGAGAGGGAAAAAATGAACGTGAAGCATTGTGTTTCCCCTGTGTCAGGAACTATGCTCAGTGCTGCTAGCACATTACTTCATTTTAATGACAGGCAGTTCATTTGAGACCTTCAGGGTGAATCAGTTCTTTGCTGAACAATACCAGTTGTTAAAAAGTTTAATATACCACATTGAGCTGAAATCTGCCTCCCCGTAATCCTAGGCATTACTCTTTATTCTGACACCAGAAGCCATCCAGTTGATCCAATTTTTCTTTTTATGCTTCAGATGTTTGGAAGAAGCTATATCTCCCCAAAGTCTTTTCTTTTCCAAATTAAATATCTCCAGTCCTTCCAACCATTTTTCTTCAGATAGGATTTTTATCTTTTCCCTTCACTTTCCTAGGCCACCTCCCTTGAACCAAAGTTTTGTGTCAAGATATCTCTCCAACCCTGCCCACAAGAGAACAAATTATTTCACATTTTGTATGGCCTCTCAGGAGCACCGTAAAATCACTACCTTCTCTACCCAAACATCACCCTTGTATTAGATTTAACGTTTGTGCCTAGGTGTGGCGGTGGACGGGATGGTCGGCTTTTTTCTCCTGTCGTGCCAATACCCTTGTAAGGGTCACCTCTCCAGACACAATCAAGTCATATCCCACGGCCCTGCAAATTGGAAACCAATTGCATATATTCACCTTACCTCTATTGGCTTTCATTTTGTAATTGTTTTGATCAATTATTCTCAGCAATTGAAATCTTTTTAATCTTGACTTCCTTTTTCAAACATTGTTGATGATCCAGATTTTTGCTCTATGCAAATTTGATAATCATGCCTTTTATTTCACTGCTTAAGTCTTTGAAAAAGGCAGAACCAAAAACAGGCCTACATCAAAACCTGTGCATAAGGATTTTTCAAATCAGCCACCCCAAACAGGTTTGCTGTATGTACATCGAAGGAACCTTTGTGTCTTCTAATTAGTTCACATGCTAATGATTTGTTCTAAAATTGGCTCCCTTTGCCCCCGGGGGATCACTACCTTGCCTGTTGATCCCCTACTCTGCCGCGTTTCTATACCTCCTATCTCATGTATTTTTTTTTTTTAAGATTTTATTTATTTATTTGACAGAGAGAGACAAAGCAAGAGAAGGAACACAAGCAGAGGGAGTGGGAGAGGGAGAAGCAGGCCTCCCGCTGAGCAGGGAGCCCGATACAGGGATCAATCCCAGGACTCCCAGGACTTTGGGATCATGACCTGAGCTGTAGGCAGACGCTTAACGACTGAGCCATCCAGGTGCCCCTCTCCTGTATTTTTGACTCCACTTCTAGCCTCTGGGCTGAGCTCCTCAGAGCCCTCCCTCGGTGGTCACACCCACCTCTTTAAAGGCTCTGCTTATTTTTCTCCTTAGCAGACATTTTGTGATTCTGTATTCAGAGTGTCTGCATCTTTTTTAGCTATCATCATGGCTAACTTTCCCATCAACTTTTAAATACATATTTTCTTGAAGTCTCAAGTATGTGTCTATCTAGTATCTCCTTCCTTATAAGGTGAGTTCCCATGTTCTTACCCCTTTCACGTTAATTTCTGGCCCTTCCTGGACAGCTTATGCACTATTTCTCTAAAGGGAGACATAATTCAGCTTTTCTCAAACTGTGTTCCACTAAATGTCAAATGCTGTTACATAAAAGTTGTGTTCTATAGTTAAATGATTTTGGTAGATCCTGCATATAATAGCCATCTGTTGGTGATTCACAGTGTACATTAACATATTAAAGACTCTGAAATGTCCCCGTAGTAAAGAAACCAGCTTCACCTTAATTAACCTAACACCTCCCCTACTTAATTGACCATAGAACTCTTTCTGGAATATGCATTAATAGCCATGAAACTATGCTTCTCTTAGAACTTTCAGAACACAGCTAGAAAACAGTTTGGGTAATATTGATTTAGAGGATAATATTATCTCTGTATATAAGCTTGGTCAACTTTTACTAATTATGTGCTAGATTCTGAAATATGGCTTAAAACTTGGTGGCAAGGGACTGAAATAAAAATGGCTGGAATATAAATAGAAGACCAGGCAAAATGCAACGGGATTATGAAAGAGGATGCAGTCAATTCACATGAAGTGTACTGGGGAGGGTTTAAAGAAGTAACATTTCATTTAGATCAAAAGATTTCAAAGGGCCTCAGAGGGTGAGAGGAGGGAGACTCATTTACACAGTTTCAGTTTTGGAAGGGATATTGAGGCAAACAATTCCTTCAATAATTCATATATATGTTTTTAAGTTTTTCAAATTAATCTTCATTAAATATGCTCTTTTGTCTTATTTCCTCAAAAGTATGGTACTCTGGATGTGATATGCCTAACATGGAATAAATGAAGACTGTCACCATCCTTCTGGTAGAATATTTCAATATTGCCTAAAATCCTGTTTCCTTTTTTGATAACTTAGACTATATTGTCTTAAATCATGCTTACTGTCAGTAGGAATTTTCTTAATTGGTGCCTTAGATACACCATATTTCTCCTATCCTGTATCTTTTTAAAGATTGTTTTTTTAACCCAAAAATGTGACTTTATATTTATTCTTGTTCAATTCAATATGGTTACATTCAGTTCGCAGTCTGTCAGTTTCGTTTTTGATTCTGAGTTTGTCATCCAACATATTTAGCCTCTCCCCCAGCTTCCTGTCATTTCTGATCTTGTAGGTATGCCTTCTCTTATGGTTACATGGCCCCTCATTTGAGTCATCTATGAAATGGTTTCCCAGGACAGGCCTAGGACGGAAACCTGAGGTCCTATAGACTCGCATCAAGACAACGCCATTCACAGGCCGTGGAGTTCCATATGTGGGTTATGTCCTCCAGAAAGGCCATCAGCCCCGAGCATGAAGGGAAGAACAGAAAGGGGAGAAAGGTAGGAAATGAGATTCAGTATCAGCTGCACCCAGAGTTTAAGGGTTCCTGAATGCCCCTGGGGAGTCTGGCAGTGGGGAAGCGCGGGTAGGCTCAACACGGAGAGAAATATATCAGCCAAGGCAGGACTGGAATGTTGACTGGATAAGGAGGGTTGTGCTGAGAGACTGTGCCACAGCCTAAATGAGAGGGTGGGAGTCTGACCTCTGTAAGTGGCAGAGACACCAGGAAGCTAGGAACCGCAGAGAAAGTGACGTGGGCAGTATAAGAAGTGAGGGGAAGCCCAAATGGAAGCTTCTGTTTCTGTCTCAGTGAGCAAGGACATGTGTGCTAGGCATAGAAGTAGAATTCAGCATGGCATTCGGGGAATTGGGGATTTTACAGAACATACACACAGAGGTGTTGGGCAGCATGTCTATGGCGGAGACCTGTTCCTCAGGCTTATATCTTCCAGAGTCAGCTGTGATAACTGACTTCATAGAAAGTGACACCCAGCCCTGGAGAAAGCATGGAGCCAGAAGAGAAGAGGAAGAAGAAAGAATGTGAGGGACTTCCTATGTTCAAGGGAGAAGGCAGGAGGAGAAACCAGAAGGTGAGAGACTACAGAATAGTCAGTCGGGTAAGCACACAGAGGTTCAGAAAGGAGCAGTGTTCTACCTGCCAAACGAGGCAAGATTTCTAAGGAATGGCTGATTTGGGATTTGTTTGTCTAAGTTCATTTCAGTGTTTGGACACAAACACTTTCTGGGGATGTGTTCATAGGGGGTGTTTCATCACTCATCTGTGTAAGTTTTGGGGTCCTTAAAAGAGCCACTTAGCCTGGAAAGTGTCACAACCCCTAGCTGTCTGCACCTCCCGGAGGGAGGCGAACTCAGAGCAGGAGCCCACCTTTCCAGGGTGGCCGCCACTCTTCCTTGGGGCTACTATTCTCTGTGGGCGTCATGAGCCAGGGCAAGTGCCAGGCTGGGATGTGCCATCTCATCACTATGCCTTTTCTCTACTTGCCTCCAGCTGCCAACTAATTTGGGGAGGTGGAGGGATGGAAGGTGGTGTTATTGCTTTTGACTTGGCTTACTATTTTGGCCCTTTACACATAATCTGCCCCCTGACCCAACATTAGCATAATGCTCATTAATCAAGCTCTGGCCTCCAATTAATGGCCAGCTGTGTGGATGCCGTGTATTTAATAGCTTCTGAATCAGTCAGGCAAAAGGTTAGGCAAATGATTTTGGCAGGAGGGGTGGGGAACATCCTAATTCTGAGAGAGCCCAGAGGCCTCTACCCATGCAGTAAGCATGTTTGATCTCATCTGTGAGTGACGGGGGAAGGAAGCCAGGAGCGGGTGGTGGCCAAGCCTCCTCCAGCCCCTCCCCCACCCCAGATGGACTGGAGACAACACTCTCTTCCATCCTTCTGGCCTGGGGTTACACACCCCCACATCACTGCCCAGGCAGCCAGCCAATGAAGAAAGCCCTGATTTATTGCTCTTGGCAGTGTCTAGGCTGGGCATTTCTATAAACCCAGGACCGTGGCTGACTAATAAAACATACACTCAGATTCGCCCCTCAATAAATGTCTTTCAACCTTTAATCCTGTTTGTTGCAGTCTTTAAGGGAGCATTGATTCAGCGGGCAATGAGGGATTTTCCTCCCATCTATCTCGGACCGATCAATGTTCTGTCACCCCACTCCATCCAGCCCGACAAAAGAGAAGCCTCTGAGGGGAGAGGAGGACATCTCTCCAGATTTATTTCACTGCTTATGAAATGAGTTTTTAAAACCGCCACCGGAATCCCGCTTCTACACAGTCGTTCTGATCCTCAGCTCTTCTAGTTGACCTCCTTGGATTTGGAGCACAGAACCCAGGTCACAGATCATAACACAGACACCAAGAAGCCTTTGTATGACTCATCCAAAATACGAGTTCTAAGTTTCTTCTCTTTGCCACATTTCCTTTTCCTGGCCTATTTTTCCCACCTTAGTTAATAATACCAAGATGTGCCAGGCACCTAGGCATTAAACCTGAACCATGTCCATTCTTCCCTCTCCTTCCTGCATGTCAAACCATTGCTGCTTCTTGAATGCACCTCACTTTCATCCTGGGTCTTCTCAGTTCAGACTCTAGGTACTCCTATCCTGACCACTGCAGGAGCTCATTGACTGATAATCATTATTCTGGTTCCTCCCTAGCAATCTCCTCGCTGGAATTGCTGTGATGACACTCTTTCTAAAACACAAATCTGATCACATTATTTCTGATTCTAAAAGCTTGGGTAACTTGCCCAAGGTCACACTGCTGGCAGGTGTCGGAGCAAAGACGTAAACCCAGTCTGGCCGTCAGCAATCCATCACTCTGCCACCTGAGACTCACCCCCTCTTCATGTAAACGGTTTGAGGACAGGGATCAGATCAGATTTGTTTTTGTTACCACCACTCATTTCCCAGCATCACACAGTGCTCGGCATATCAGTGAATGTTCAGTAAGTACTTGCTCGCTGAACATACCACAGACTCCATCCTGAGATCCTGGGAAGTGTGAATGTCGGTCTTCAGAGATGTTTCTGGGGCATTTATTTGGGAGCCAGCATCAGAAAATAAGCAGCAACTGAGGTTCTTAGAAGGTGATTTAGAAACTGTAATAGAATCAGAATCAGCTATTTTATTGTTGAGCCATAAATAAGCTTATGGGTCCAATCTGTTGCCTGAGACTCTATGTTCCTAAGTCTCACAATGAGGACAGCAGTGAGCAGAGAATAAGCCCACTTGTGTTGCACACCCTGTGCAAATAAGATCTACACTCACAGTGAGTGGAGGAGGGGTGTATGGACGGCAGCAGGGCAAATCAACTACTCTCCCGGGCACAGGAGGGACATGCGGGTGGCGTCCCAGAAGAGAACCATGCCCATCCCTGAAAGTCACTTCCCCACACCACCTGGCCTCTCCTCAGTGTCTTACATAGTAAAGACAGGAAAATGTGCCTGTGGTCTGCCAGTGTAAATGCCAGACTCCCCCAGCTGTGCAATTGAATTAGCAACAGTGTATCCAATTTCTGGGGAGACTTTAGACAGCAGTTTTCTGATAGCCCAGTAGATTAATGTGCCCGCCAAACGCAATTGTGCTGTGGAAGCCAACTACCCAGCACTGATGTCCCACTTTCCGCCCCCCTCCCACCTGGCACCCATGGCCTTCCTCGCCCTTCCAAGCCATGGGCCAGAAGAAAGCCGGAATTGTCAAGATTAGCTTTAGACGGTGGCCTCAGGTTTATAGCGTTAACATCTCACTCAACCGTTGGCAAGAAAGATACTAATAAAAGGAGAAGCCAACCTCACCAGATGAGAAATGAAAGACAATTAACTCTGTGTTGCTGTTTTCCGTCTTCTTTCTGGCATTGAAAATCAAATTGAGACGCAAGTTAACTCATTTTTGTTAGCTTCCTGTTCTATCAGTCCTAGCTCATGTGGCTTTCCCCAAAAGGAACCTCCCAGCCCTGATTCCCTTGTGCTGAGTTCTGACTGCTTCTCCCAAGTGTCATACAGCCAGGTGGCTGCGAGCCTTGTCAGAGCCTTGGCCCAGAGTTCACCTATGGTTTTTCAGGAGACAGCTCCTCGTTCCTTGCTCCCTTGCCACAGTCCTCTTCAGTCCCCCTGGGTGGACATGTGACACCTCCCTGGACAGCGGGCTCTGAGCAAGTCTCTGAAGCCTTCCGTCCCAAGCTGCCCTGACTGGACAATGGGGAGATGGCTGGACACAAGCTTTCATTCTGACAAGAAGACGACGAGAGCGCAAAGCACTGAGACAGAAAAGGAAGCACGCCAAAAAGGCAGACCAGCCTCCCAGACGATCCTGTGGTCTGCCTTCTAGTGTTCCCATTCTTGGGAGATCCCCTGCATGTGGGCAGGATTTAGTGACCTGTAACGAGGAGAAGGAGGAGGAACTGAGTGTGGGAAGCCAGCTGCCCTCTGGAGAGGCCCCGCGTGATGAGAAACTGAAGCTCCCGGCCGACGACAGCCGCTGAGTGAGTTTGGACTTGGATCCTCAAGCCCTGTCAGGCCTCAGATGCCTGCAGCTGTGGCTGGTCTGTTAATTGCTAGGTCTCTTCAAAAGTCTCCAAGCCAGAAGCGCTCAGAGAAGCCTCTCTCAGATTTCTGACCCACAGAAAACGGAGATAATAGTGTTTGCTGCTTTAATCTACTAAATTGTGGGGTAATTTGTTATGCAGCAATAAAAAACTAAATGCATTTGGCTACATGCATTTTGCCTTACTTGGAGGCAGAAGCTAAGTATTCTGTCTTGATCACCTGCAAGCACAAAATTCAAGCTGAGAAACTCTAGTGTCCTGTCTTCCAGTTTGGTGCTGCAGCCTCAAAATTAGGAGAGAGGAAGAAAGTGGACACGTGGGGAGCCTGCTATGTCCCAGTCGCTGTGTTGGGTGCATTTCTAAGGTTGAGTGTGTTCAATTCTGCCCAAAACCTGCATTTTACTGACGAGGAAGCTGAGGTTTGGGAGAAGGGTTGGCCCATGTTGTGAACATCCACTGAGGTCACCAGAGTCACACACCCGGGCTCAGAACAGAAGCACCAGATACAAACACGGCCAAGGAAAGTCATCCACTTTCTTGTAAAATACTATGATCTCCTTCATCTGTAACATACCCAGGCTTCCCAAGAGGATGGAGGAAAGAGCAGCAACTTGGCTCGAGAAATTGGTTACAAAGCAGAAATCCAGATGTTTTCTTTCTTCTCTAAACATCAAATCAGGCAGCAGCTTGCCACACTCTGTGTGGCCCAGCTGAAGAAATTCTAAACATTGCTTCAAGGATCTAACTCACAACTCATCTTAAACCATCACAAGAAGACTCCCATTAGAGAGGGAGAGGGAAGTGTGTGTTAATGAGCTGAAGTGAGAGAATGGGTATGAATAAGCAGAAGCATGAATACAGCATACGAGGCAAATGAAATAATCACCCAGCTTCCCATTGTTACAATGCAATAAATTTAATGTAATTCCTAAAGGCCAACCCAGTTTTTTCTTTCTTTTTTTTAAGTCCTTTTACATTTCCAGAATTATACTTTAATTAGCATAACATTTAAATTAGCGAATGGAATCTTAATTAGCGGAAGAAATAGACTTTTGTTGGAGTGGTAACTAAAACAAATAAATCCACTTCCTCTTTCAAGAGCAGTTTGCTTATGGTGCATTTAATAGCCTAGTGTACCATAAACAATTTGAGGGAAAGATAAGTAATTAAATTAGAAGACACACTGGCCAGCTCCCAGCTCCAAGGAACTATTTTTTCTTTTCCTCTCTCAAAAGGGCTCCCTCCCCTTCTTCCTTATCCTGGGGCGGTGGGGGTGGGGGGTGCGGTGTCTCCGCACTCTGAGAACAAGCACAGCAGACCCTGTAGACTTTGCTGGGTGTTTCCCACAATTAAAATTTCTTGATAATTGGCAGGATAAAAATATTGCTGAAGCGCCCCCGCTTCTGTTTTCCCTCTGAGATGTCCCTTTTAAATTCAACAGGTCAAGGAAAGAGTCAAGCAAATCAGGTTAAGCAATGACTGCTTAATAGGTGACACTCCTTCCCCCTTTGCTCGTTCACTCTCACTCTTTCTGCACCCTGGCTCTTGGCAGAGTGACCATTCTTCACGCCACCCCGGCGTGAAGATATGTTCAATTGCTAACTCCCAGTACCTATGAATCATTTTATTGTAACAATTGCTAAAAAAAGAGAAGGGCTTGTTTAGCGCGCAGAGATACAGTGATTTAACTGCTACATCCTTTGATCTTCCCCACTTGTTTCATTTCGCCCATTTACCCCTCATTTGTAAGCTGGAAACTAAAAGTTTCAGAACTATTTGGAAAGAGTTGGTATTCCACTCTTGATCTTGACCTTTGGGATTTGCCAGGGGAAAGGGGATTAACAGGGCACTGGAGACATACAAGAGTTCTGGATGTTTACATTGTAGCAACAATCCTGAGGCAGGAGTAGGTGACTGGGAAAAGCAAGTGTCTCTTTCAAGAGACTTGGTAACATAACCAAACATTACATTTCAATTTAGTCCCCAAATTAGAAGGGGTGCTGAACCAGGAATGTTGACCAAAGCTGCCGCAATAGAAGGCAGGTTTCTTCTAGAGAGAGATCTATAATGAGGAATTTGAAATTCTCTGCTCTGCCTTGGGTTCATTTCAGTGAATTCCAGTGCCTGTGAACATGTGTCTTCCTTATTGTCTAAAAATGCCTCCTTAATTAAGTGATTGTTTAATGACAGCTTTTATACCAGATTATGAGGCTAAATGTGACAATAGTGTGAATGACTTTAGACACTTGAAAAGAGAGATAATAAAAATAAAATTTAATTGAGAATTTATTATGTGGCAGGCATAGGTGTAAGTGCTTTCGATGTATTGGTTTTCATTTGGTCCTCATATTAAGCATGCACAGTTGATTCTTTTATCATCCCCGTGATACAGATGAAGAAACTGAGGCCCACAGAAGGGTAAGATCACTTCGCTCACAATAGGTGGCAGTGGCAAGAATTGAGCCCTGGAGATCTGACCTCAGGACTTGGCTCTCAAGCACTTTGCTATGTGGCTGTCAATCCCCAGTAGAAGTGGAGTATCCCCGCTGCCAGTGATTCTTGGGACGACAGCTGATGGAGCAGGTCTCTTAGTGAGTGACTTCACACAGAGTGCTCATGTAAAAATTCTTATCCCTGAGGATAAAATCTCATATCCCATCTAAAAACATGCATTCTTAAAATGAAAATATGTAAGGAAAGGAGAACAGCCGCTTGCCATCCCACTGAGAGATCGAGGACCCTGAAACCTTCCTGAGGCTGATAGGAGACACAGTGCATGGATGTGTGGGGCCTCAGTCTGGCATCCAGGCCCAGCTCTACCACCTGCGGATTGTAGCCCCTTGGGCCAGTCACTGTGTCCTTCTTCAGCTCTGGTTTCCTTTATAGATAACATGTAGCTAAAATTTATCTTGGAAGATTTTTATCAGAATAAAAATGAAATGGTACAGGATTTAGTGCCATGCCTGAATAAAACAGGTGCTCAAAAATGGTCTTTATTGTTATCAACATATATTGTATCTTATGATGTTGAAGATTGATTTTGATAGAAGCTTGGCCTTCATAGCTGAATAAATGATCACAAGACCCAGGCCTATCCTCTCAGTCCAGGTTCAGAAGATATTATTTAAGACATCTTTGATACAGGACCTGTGTGTCTCTTGTCTCAGGACCCTCCTGGGTGCTTGGTCCCTGGTAAATATGCAAGAACTATTATGAATCGACAGTGAGTGAGGGTGTCTTCCCCCAGTGAAACCAAGCCATGCCTACCAATGGCATCTAAAGGCCCAATGCCAGTGCCGGAGACAGTTGAAGTCATCACTAAAACACTTTTCCCTTTTTTAACCTGGTATAAGAACATACCTTGTCAAGACTCCCCCCTGAGGACAGGGATAAGAAGACCTCAATTGCTAAGTGAACTTGAGTCATTTAATTCACTGTTTAAGATGAGCTGAAGAATTTCTAGTACTTCTTCCAGATTTAGGATCCTATAACTTCAGGATTTGTGTACATTTATCCAATAATAAGTGGTAGCTTCAAGTCAGAAGGACATCAAAATCTGGGACAACAAGCATTGAAATGAAAAAGAGCTTGGGGTCCAACCAAGAGAGATAAGGGAAATTTCAAAGAAATCCTTGGCCTTCCTTTGATACAAGAAGACTTCCTGAAATAGGTGGGACCTTAAGAGGTCTTGACAGAGGAAGAAGGCCTAGCATGCAGTGCAAATTATATGAGGGATCATCCCAAAAGTTCAGTGCATGTTGGAAAAGAACTGGGACCAAAACGGGGAGATCAAACCAAAGAAGCATCCCTTCTATTCCCTGTCCCCCAATACTCCCTGTGAATAAACCAATGGAAGAAAAAGCTTTTCCAACTGCAGGCCCCCTCAGTTCCACTCTGGCCAGGCAACTGCTGAGAGCAATAAAACTTTAATGGCTCCCAGTGGGTCGATTCGGCAAGAAGGAAAGTGCTATAAATCTCACCCGATGCTTATGTGCAGCTTAAAAACAAAGGGCTCCAATCACACTTAGCAGAGCCAGCCAATTTCCCCAGCATGGGGATGTAGCATAGGAAGATTTACCCACCTACAGGACTCATGGAAGGAGAAGTTTGGGGAAGAGAGAGGGGGAAAGAAAGGTCAGCTGCAGAATGAATGTCAACTGTTTTGCAATGGATAGTGTAATGCAAAGACTTGGCTTGCATGTGGCTGTCCTTCTAAGCAGCAGTGGACAGGTAGCCTGGGAGAATCATCCCTGTAATGAGATATACCCATGGAGACACATTTCTGGCTGCAGAGGGACCAACTGCAAGCCCATGAGGAGACCCACCTGTCCGTTAAGGGATGCCTATCAGTGTGGTCAGTGTCCCAGCAGCTCCTAAAATCTTATTAACCAGTGCAGGCACATGCTGTATAAACATGGATCCTTGTAAGTAGTTGTGCTCCTCCATGGGGATTTACTGAGCAAGGATTTATTGAGCCTCATCATGTGTTAGACCCAGTGCTAAAGTTCTCTTAAATGTATTATATTGTTTAACATTCAAAACAATCTGAGAGTTAAATTATTTCCCCCTCTTTGACCAATTAGGAAGCTGAGATTCAAGGAAGTTCCATGATTTGTCCAAAGTTATCCCATTAGAGAAAGGAGAAGATAGGAATAGAATTGAGGTAATCTGACTCCAAAGCCCATTCTTGATCATAAGACTGTCAAAGGAAAAAAATCAGAATTTTTTTGAATTACATATAAAATTTTTAAAAGCTAATACTTACTGTTTGTCACATTGCAGATATCATGTTAAGCTCCTTGCATGAATTAATGCATTTTATCTTCACTAAAAATCAAAGAAGTAAATAAGCTATTACCCTCATTTTACAGATGAGGAAATCAAGGATGAAAAAGATGAAAATATTTATGTAAAGTTACATAGTGGATTAAGGGTCAGAACAACCAGGAATAAACTTATATCTCTGACTCTAGAACCTTCAACTTAATCTGCAGTATTCTGTAACATACCAAAGATCATCAATTTGAACATGAATTTTAGCATTAGAATAACTGCTATTAACTCTCACTGCTGTCAAGGCCAAAAGAGATCAAGAAAGGGTAAGTAAAGGCCCAAAATCTACAGGAGGGAGGCTGCAGGGTTCTGGGTCCACTGGTCCTATAGCACGTGCTAAGTCATCATGCCCTTCACATGTGGGCCTTCAGGAAGACTTGGGTCCTAGCCTGACCCCTCTGCTGAGGGCCATGGGCTCTCCGTCCACAGCTCATTTCTGGGCTTGCAACTTACCCCCAAGGAGGCTGCTCTTTACGTTCAGGAGGCAGGGAAATGATAACTCCTAGGCTGATGGGGAAAAATAGAAGAGCAAGCAAAATATATCATACCTCTCCCTAGGTTTCTCTTGGAAGTGCCTCAATTGTAAGAAACATGCCCCTGGCCTGAGGTACAGTTGCATCTCAGTATTCAAAGATTCGGTGTGTTCTCATTTGCCCACTTGTCAGAATTTATTTGTAATCCAACATCAATACTTCTGGCTCTTTCACAGACATTTGCAGACATTGGCAGGGTGGTCAAACATTGGAGTCACCAATATGCATATTCCCAGCTGAAGTGGGACATGGTCATATTCGCCTTCTTGTCTCAGTTCTCACACGATAAACAAAGTGTCCCTTTTGAAGTCTGTTTAGTGCCATGTGTTTTGCATTGTGGTGCTTTTTGGTGGTAGTTTCGCTTTGAAAAGTGGTCCCACAGGTAGGGCAGAAGCGCTATCTAGTGCTAAGTGTGAGACAGCTGTGATGTGCCTTACCGAGTAATACTGTGTTAGGTAAGCTGCGCTCAGGCATGAGTTTCAGTGCTGTTGGCCAAGCTCTATATTAATAAATGAAAAATATATATCAAATAAGATTTCTTTAAATGGAAAGATAAGATCATGTATTGATGGGCTGACAAAAATGTGACCAGAGGCTCCGAGGGCCCCAACTCTTTATTTCCCTCAGGAGCAAGTCTTCAGGGTTTGCTAATTCAGTGTTTGAGATGACTTCAAACTACCACCAACTATGGGAACTGATTGTCCCGGGCCTCCACCCCACAGGATGCCTGGCTCTTGCTTACTCACTTTGGTAGCTCTATGGCCTTGGGCAATCCACTTAGGCCTGTTTTCTCATTTGTACAATGACAATAGTCATAGAGTCTACCTCATCAAGGTGTTGCAACTGGTCAGTGAGATAAAGTGTGTAGCATGACAGTGGACCCAGCTGCTGTGAATTTGTTGTCATCAGTAGCCCTCGCTGGGATAAGGAGGGCAGACTCAGGAAAGCTAGTCACTGACCTCCTTCATCCTCTTTAGGCTGGGTGACTTTTGGGTATGATGTCAGGCTAATACCAGAAACAATCCAAGCTCTGGAAGATTGTTCCATGTTGGTTAATACAGAACATGAAATGACTATTGGCTTTGTCAAGGACCTCTCCCCTGACATCTGGCTTAGGAGTTTGAAGAATTATTTTTTTTAAGTGTTATTATTTATTTGAAGGGGGAGTGCAGAGGAAGAGAATCCTCAAGCAGACTCCCCACAGATCCTGGAGCCCAATGCTGGGCTTGATCCCACGACCCCGAGATTATGACCTGAGCCCAAACCAAGAGTTGGATGCTCAACCAAGTGAAGCACCCAGGTGTCCCAGGAGTCCGAACAACTTTTAATCACCTACTTAAGAAGGATATCCACCTCCTCCATTTTTCCACTGCTGAGTGACCCAGTGCTGATGAAATAGAAAATCCTTTCTCCAGGATGCCCGCACCTTTTCCCATACAGCCCAGCATGCTTCCCCACTGCACTTTATTCTTACGGCACTTCTAACCAGCTCCTCACCTGCAACATGTCCCATCAGCTTTCCTCCATCCCTCATCTAAGTCCTCTCAATACACTTCTATTCCTGGATCCCCATCACTCCTCATGGATTACATCATTAGGCTTGGAGTCACCCAGTCTCAGGGCCTTCTCAGGCTGCAGCCAGTGCTTGTACATTACTCCACATAGTATCGGTTGCCAAGTTATGTTGTCAACAATCTTTCCCACATCTGCATCATCCATTCTTCTCTTCTCATTCCCATTAACAATTCCTGATGAAGGAGTATTATTTGTCTTCCATGTTACTACAGTAAACTTTTCTCTGGACTCTCAATTGATGGTATTTCTTTACCCCAGTGCTCAACTCCACCACTCTGATGACAATTCTAGTTATATCACTTCTGCTCAAAAACCTTCAATACCAATTTTAAGTACAAACTTCTCAAGGGACACAGGGATATATTCCTAACTTTCCATTCATTTCTCTTACTCTGTTCCCCTACAGATAACTACTAGACAAATGGTACTTCCACTACCCTTGAACACACTCAAAACTTGCTCTTCTTTACATTTTTATTTGATGAACCTAGGTTGTCCTTCTGCCCAATATCACCTCCTCTATAAAGCCTTTCCTGATCTTCTAACAACAACAACAACAAATGATACTTTGCTCTTCTGGGTTGAACTATGTTCCCACTCCTACTGAGGAATTTATATTCTGCCGTAGTATAGAAATTCATGGTCTTGTTTTAACACCTATTTAGACTACCAGATCTTGAGAACAAGAACTGAGTATGATTCATGGTCCTAGCCCCTCAATAGTGTGCACGAAGTAGGGCTCCATGTCCACGTGTTGAAAGAAGTGTTTCTGGAGGATTTTATTGGTCATTAAAGTGTTGCTGTTATGAGTGCTTATTTTCAGACAGCTGATGCTCCCAAGTTACTTCCAATTGAGAGGGAGTGGAAAGGAAATGGAAGTAGATGTGGCCCTTCTTGGTTGGATTGAAGTGCAACATCTATGTCTGTGTCTTTCTCTCTTCTCTCTTTCAATATCCAGTGTAGAGATGTGAAATCATCTATATTCAAAAAATGCTCTATTTATCTATCATGTTTATTCTCAAGTACCAGTAAGATGCCATCCTATTGGCCAATCACTGAAGAAGGACTGATTTCACTTTGTTAGATGTTGTTCTTCAGATAGAAAGATAAATGGATAAACCTGTGTATCTTGCTAACTAAAGAATCATCATGACTATTAGATTTGTTTCTTATCCATTGAGTGGACTTCAGAAGGCCCTGACAAGTAAAGCAAGTCTTTTAAGGGTAAGTCAAAACAGGAATCATCTGGAAGGAGTAGGAGGAGTGCTCCAGGTACCTGAGTTGAGCAGATAACACTTGGGTAATGCATTTGGCTCTGAGTTTGTGCAAGCTAAGGCAATTGGAAAAGATATTGGCTTATGTCATTTGTTCTCTAAAAACAGAAAGTGGACAAATTCATCAGTCCAGACAGCATTTTCCTTGGAACCAAGCTTAAGCAGAAATTAACTGTTAGAGATAGTGTGGATTGCAATCGACAGGATATATAAAAAGGACTTTGAGTGACAGTGGAAAAATACTTTCAACTCCATTTTGATAGGATACAGGGAAATGTTATTCAATTGCTAGATCTCATATTGATCCTATATAAAGGTAGAGAGCATTACATTAAGTCCTGGTGCAGGAAAGGCATTTCTTCAAGGAAGATGACACCATTTAACCATCATTAGTATGGCATGTTTTCTGAAATATGTTTCTAGGGGCTGTGATGGATATGAGCTTATCCAACCCTACACTCTTACCTAGCCCCTTGTGTTGCCAAGGGCATGCCCAGCAGAAACCTATTTGCAATGAGAGACTCCATCTGCTGCCATTGAGACAAAGGGAGCATGACCTGCTGGCCTGGAGAGTTGAACCTAGGAAACACAGACCCCTAACAAAACTACATTGGCTAGAGGGGCGCCTATGTGGCTCAGTTAAGTGGCTGCCTTCGGCTCAGTTCATGATACCAGGGTCCTGGGATACAGCCCCATGTCGGGCTCCCTGTTCAGGGGGGAGTCTGATTCTCCCTCCCCCTCTGCGTCTCACCCTGCTTGTGCTCTCTCACTCACACACACTCTCTCTCAAATTAATAAATAAAATCTTTAAAAAATTACCTTGGTTAGCCCAAAACTCTGACCTTGCTCATGGCAAGTAAGATTTATTCCACTGACATTTCTAAGTTTGTTTCTGATCTTTACCTTTGATGGAGTCTCTCAGGTGTCCTTGTAACTATTGTCCAGTGTGGCCCTTCTAGAAAGATACTCCCTTGTCAGGTCCACATTAACTATTTCTTTCCTGCTTAGGACAGGGGGATCTCTCAAAGAATCACTTTATTGTACACTCCTCACAGATAGTAAGAATATCTTTCTTCTTGACACTCTGTGTCTATTGCAATGTCTGGTCCAGAATAAAGACTCAATTAATATTAGTTAAATGAACGAGATGTTTCTCTTTCCTCCAGGAGAAAATATAAGAACCATTTATTAATGTGGCACCTTAAGTTACACATAACCCTTCTCTCTATCTGATAGAAAGGACAAGAATAGAAATACCTTTGAAATAAAGCAATCTAAAGAGATGCAAACAGAAAAGATGAAATGTTCAAAAATAAGTTTTAAACAACCCAAATGCCTTTGTTAACCACATTCTAAGATATACAGTCACTTTAAAGAATATTAACCTTGCCCCAGACTCTCACCTATAATATTTCTCAATCCAGGCCCCTCCACTTAATTTCAACCACATAAAGTGCAAATACCAACCAATCCATTCTCATCAGCCACCCTCACCAAGCCTGTTTCTATTAGCTCTATTTTTCCCATGCGAGTTGGGAATTACTGTTCTGAAAATTACCAGAGAGTGTAGACCTTACGTCCCTTTTGCAAGACATCTTTACACTAAAGAATTTACTGTTGCCAAAGACAAAGAGACACCAGATTCATTATATGCATCACTCCAGGAACAGGGATACATTTGGATCTGAAATTGTGTTGGTCTACTCTTTCTTAAGCTGGGAATCTTGGTATTTATTACAAAATTCTTTACTTCTTTTTGATATCTGAAATTATTCCAGATATACTTTTTAAAAAAATCCCCTCTTCCTCATAGAAAGAGTTTGAAGGGAAGAGATGTAAATATAAAGGAGAAAGGGACAGAAGGGAACTTGCCCTGTTCTTTATTTAAACTTGGGATTTTTCTCACCTGCCACCTCCATTGATGAATGTATGGTGGCATTTGGGCCTAGAAGTAAGTGGAGCCTGGGCTGCAGCCCAGCTCTGCCCTTTTTTGTTGTGTGACCTTAAGCAGTTTGCTTAACCTTTTTAAGCTTCAATGAACCCAATAATTAAGGAGCGAAAACCAGCTAACATGTTTAGCATAGTGGTGGGTATATAGTAAGCACTTAATAGTGCCCATTGCCATCTTCATCGTCACTATCACCATCTTTTCCTGTTCCTCCCACAGTGCATTTGTAGACCAACCTCACTGGCACGCACAATCGTGTCATGAATCCTCAGCATAATGGGAATCCAATGAACAACATATATGCATACACGATCCCTCTACTCCACTCCTCTTGATGAGTAAAGGATGTAGACAACTGGATACAAATGGCCATTATCCCTATTCTCTTTACAAATTTAATTTCACAAGAGAATGGCAGTTCCCAAAATAACCCAAGCACAAAACCCCCAGAGTCCCATGCCACTGGATTGCTACTCCCTTAAGCAGCATGTAATTTCTAGATTTGTCTTTTCTTTAATCCAATTTCCAAAACTTAACCAGATTAGGAAAGTACATATATTGTTGAATGAATAAAATGCTTTTATGCATTTATCTACTAATAAATGCAAGAGTCTGTTCCAGTTTGTATTTGGCAAGCTAGAAAAGACTTCCTGTGAATTTAGGATGAAAAAACTGGTTTGGATAAAGTTAGAAGGCCACTCCTCATCTATAAAAACACCAAAACTTTGCACTTTATAGAGTTATTTTCCCCAACTGTCCCTAGACCTATCTGTTAGGCATCATGCTCTCCTTCCCATTGCTGCTCCACCTTATCTGATCCAAAGTTTCCAAATGCCCCTCCTGGGGGAAATGACATCTTCTGAGAATCGAGTGAAGAAGTGATAGCTATAAGTTTGTAGGAAGTCCAAGTTGGACATAACTTCAAATGTACAGGTAGTCTACTTCTTGCCCTTGGCAGCAAATTGTCCACATGATCTTGACCATAAGGGCATCTCCACTCATGTGAATCCTTCCAAAAAATTGTTTACTCAGCCTCCTTGAACTGGTTAGAACTTAAGCAATGCTTTTAACCTCATCTTTGCCCCTTTTGCTAAACTACTGAGCAAAAAAGTCATAACAATATTTGCATTCAGATGGTGCCTTATGCTCTTCTAAGGGATTTTACAGAAATTATTTCATTTACTCTAAAAACAATCTTTTGTAGTGCTAGAGAGGGCTGGTGGTGATGGTTGCACAACAATGTGAATGTACTTAATGCCCCTAAAGTGTACATGTAAAAATGGTTAAAATGGTAAATTTTATGTGATGTATGTTATGTACATTTTACCACAATAAAAGAATTTAATTAAAAATACAACAGCCTATGGGGTGCCTGGGTGATTCAGTGGTTTAGGTGTCCGACTCTTGATCTCAGCTCAGATGTTAATCTCAGGGTCATGAGTTCAGGCCCTGAGTTGTGTTCCATGCTGGGTATGGGGCCTACTTAAAATAAATAAATACATTAATTAATTAATTAATTAATTAATAAAACAACCTTTGAGGTAGATGGGCAATATTGTAGAGGGAAGTGACATGCTTAAGGCAAGCTATCTAGGAATGGTCCCGCCATCAGCAGCCATCCTCATCTGCTCCTCAGTTCCATGCTCTTCCCATTGAATCATGTGGCCTCTGAACCTTGTGATGGTCCAGGTCATGAAGCCTGGTTCCAGGTGCACCAGAATTCACCTTGGGTCCTTAAGCCAGTTAGTTCCTGAGAAGCCTGCTTGACGAGGATGCTAGTCTTACACTCTGAAAATGCCACACATTCAGAGAAAAACAATCATTGGCCGTATGGGACACTGGGACGCTTTTCTTTCCAGCACCCAACTGCTTTCCTCTTTACAAACATTCAGAATCTGAAGAAAAGGTGATTTATCAAGTCTATTCACTCTGATAAGTAATACTCCAACTATTCACCCTAACAATTTTCCCCAACTTCACATCAGAACAGTAACTAAAAAATAAATAACAAGAGGCTTAGAAGTCAAAGCCCAACTTATTTTAAATATTAGACAACTCAGTCACGTTTCATATTTTGTAGGTAAAACAGACATGGTGTGAAAATAAAATAAAATAATTGATGTGAGAGTATAGAGGGCTCCCAGGAAGTAAGATAAAAATCAAATACCCAATTGTTCAGACCACTAGAAAGAGATAGAAAATGAATAATTCAAAAGGGCAGAAAATCCATATGTATTTTCTGTAAAAATAACTAAGCTTTGTACAATATTTTGCAATTTGCAAAACACTCTCACACATTATCTCATTTGACTTTTCCTCAAACCCTGTGAAATAAACTATTATTATTGCTATTATTCTCATTTTATGGTGGAAGAAACAGGCATAGAGGGTTTGCATTTTGGCCCAGGGTCACAGAGTCTCTAAGTGACAGAGCTGGGTCCCAAGTCAGGTCTATTGTTAAATGCTGTGTTGATATTACTGTTGTTTAACCCTCTGTGCAAAAGTTGAGTTTTGATGGGATTGGTTTTTTATTTATTTATTTATTTTTATTATGTTATGTTAATCATCACACATTACCTCATTAGTTTTTGATGTAGTGTTCCATGATTCATTGTTTGCATATAACATCCAGTCCTCCATTCAGTACGTGACTTCTTTAATACCCATCACCAGGCTAACCCATCCCCCCACCCCCTCCCCTCTGGAACCCTCAGTTAATGGGATTGGTTTTAATATGACTGAGATTTTGGAGAGACACTCCAAACAGTAGACTATAAAAAAAAAAAAAAAAGACTCAAGAGTAGCTGGGAAGATGCTAGTTTCCCTCAGGCTGACTCTCCCACTAATAATCTCTTTACAACTGACTCCCTACTAAAAATAGCCATTCTCTTTCAGAGTGTCCTCTTTCAAGCCTTCAGTGAGTGGGAAAGCGTTGAGTATGAAATTTTTAAAGGCAACCTCGGGGAAGTCCACTGAGGCTGGAGACAATGCTCACAGCAGTGAGTTTTTGTGCAGCAGCTGGGCAAATTCTCAAGAGAGTTAGTGCTGATTGTCAACCTCTAAATCAGCTGGGCCACTGGCAAATCAAACGCAAAGATTCCACAAAGATTGTAAAAGATTCCTGAAACAGTGCATTCTAAGGATCTTAGTTGAAATCTATAGAAGGAAGGCAGCTATGCCATGTAGATGATCAGCCTCTCCTAAACGCACAGTTTCTCATCTTGCATCACCATCTCTTTGCAAGGACAAGAAATTCTTTTCAATTTACCATAAAAAATGGGCCTTGCCTGGAGTTACACAGGCGTCAGATCTTCTGATCCGACAAGACAGCAAGACCCAGAAAGAAAGGAGCCCGAACCTGAGATGAGCCAGCTCAGGCCCCTCCTCCTACCTTTGGCTCCTAAATAAAAACTGCTGAGATGCACTGGCCTTCTGGTTCCCTCCCTGCAGGCATCTATAGAAACTTTAACCCACAAAAGCCCCCTCTGAGAGGCAGGACCCCTGAGGCCAAACCAGGGTGGGATTTGTAATGTTCAGACAGCCTCAAGATGGCTCCCCTCTCTCTGCCCATGCTGGTGTGTAGCTTGAATCCAGGAAAATGCTAAGTTAGGTGAGTGGGAAACTATTCTTACCATGTTCTTTTTTTTGGTAAGATTTATTTATTTGAGAGAGAGAGCGTGTGCGCGCACACAAACGCGCAAGTGCGGGGAGGAGCAGAAGGAGAGAATCTTCAAGCAGACTCCCTGCTGAGAGCAGAACCCACACAGGACTCATGGGGGGCTGGATCTCACCACCCAGGAGATCACCACTTGAGCTGAAACCAAGAGTCTGGCGTTTAACAGACTGAGACATCCAGGTGCCCCTCTTACCCATATTCTTATCCATGATTCTTTGCTTGCCTTCTTTACTGCTACACCCTAAGCTCCATGAGGATAAGAGGTATCTAATTTCTGTGTAGTCAATGAGAACTCTGGAGTCAGACTGCTGAGATATAAAACTGGGCCTCTATATCATTTACTGTGTGACCTTGGGCAAGTGTCTAAATCTCACTAAGCATGTTTTATTATCTATGAAATGGACTTACCTAAACAGACCGTTATCGAAAGGATCACATAATATAGTGCATTTAGTATGCTGCCTGGCACATAATAAAGATTTCATAAAATGTTAATCATCGTTGTTTTCATTCGGTCTTATTCTCTTATTCTAACGCAGTGCCAGGCACACAGGAAACCATTTGATAAATGTTCATGAATGAAATGCTGTTCGAGACCAACAAAATCTTATACATACACCATACCTTGCTTTGTTTGTTTTAATTTTTTTTTTCTATTTGGAATTACCAATTATCATTTAAGAAGTTCTTAGGGTAATAGGAAGGAATCAGAATCTGCAGTAGGCAGAATTGGATGGAATGAACCAAGGAGAAGTCCCCATCGAAAATTGCCCTCTTATGGCAACCTCCTTACCTTTTATTATTATATATTAAAGGGAATTTTATATATGACATCATCACACCAATAACAAGTTGAATTGGAAAAATATGTCCCTTTATTTAATTTCAAATAGGTGATACATAGAACAAGACTGGTAAGCTCTACTTCCTCTAAAACTATTCTATAATTCTGGATTCACATTAATGATCACATGGCTGATTCTGTCCATTTCAGCAAATATTTATTGGCCAAGACCTTCTGTCTTCCAAGCATTCTACTAGGTTCTGTGTTGGATAAATTACCAGAAGATAAAGCTTGCTCAGTGTATAAATGATCACAAACTGGGTGGCTGAAAACAGCAGACATTTAATCTCTCATAGTTCTGGAAGCTAGAAGTCTGCAATCTAGTTGTTGGCAAAGTTGGTTCCTTGTGGAGGCTCTGAGGGAGAAAACCTCTTCCATGCTTCTCTTCTAGCTTCTGGTGGTTGCTTGCAATCCCTGGCATTCTTTGGTTTGTAGACATATTGCTCTAATCTCTGTTTGCATCTTCACATGGTATTCTCTCTGTATGTCTGTCTGTGGCTTTACATCTTCCCTTTGTGTGTGTCTCTGTGTGCAAATTTCCCTCTTCTTAGAAGGACTCCAGTCATTGGATTAGGGCCCATCTTAATCCACTATGGCCTCATCCTAACTCGATTGCATCTGCAAAGACCTTATTTCCAAATAAGGTCATATTCATAGGTACTGGGAGTTAGCAATTGAACATATCTTCTTGGAAGGCACAATACAACCCATAATAAGCACCCTCTAGGATTTTAATAATAGGAAGAGCTAACACTTATGTAACGCTCACCATGTACCAAGCACTGCTACAGTTCGTGTGTTACTCAAGTAATCCTCATTATAAGTCTATAAAGTAAATATTATCATCATCCTATTCATTTTGTAAACAGGAAACACCAGAAAGATGAAGAAATTTGTCTAAGGTCATGCAACCTGGTTTTGATGTTTGACCTCTTAACCCTTTTCTATGGTATCTCTTACAACCTATAGATGTGATGAGCCTGATTCATTAAAAATGATAAAAGAAACAAACAAAATGTCACAGGAGACCAGAGGAGGCTGATATTGCCCTGTTTGGAAGCATTGGAGCTAGACTATTACTTTATTCAGTTCAAAGGTAAACAAAATTGCCAAATGCCAGAGGCAGTACTAATTTTTGTAGATACAACAAACAAACAAACAAACAAATTAAAAAAACAAAAACAAAAATCCCACAAAAATGCAGACCTTGCCCTGATAAAATTTAGTCTAGAGCAGAATAATAAGATATAAACAAATAATAGCAATACACAGTGTTAAGATGAATTGTAAACATATGCAGAAATTATGGGAATCATCACGGAAAAATGGAACTTGACATTTTAGAATTCTTGTATGAATGTATATTTTCTACACCCAATTATATTACAAATACCTTGAGGTGTTCTTCCATTTCCCTGTATCCATCCCAAACGGGCTCTTGCAATGCTTCTCCATTGCACACTCAGGAAAAGTGCCTATTAAGGATTTTGTTCAATCAAGGATGTAAAAAAGATGATAGAGCATGAGCCCTCTTGTCCCCCCAAAGACTTTGCTCTCCCAGCTGCTTGACATCCCCAGGAGAGATTAGTGACACCTGTGTGTGCTAAGCAAGGGACACGATGTCCCCTCTCCAGGAGTTTCACATACTCAGCAGGGCTCTCCGGGCAAACCCATTTCTCTGAGGAGTGTGGCTGTGTTTCAGGGCACATGAAATACCAGGGCAGCCTGTCTGGAAGCCTCAGGCTTCAGATTGCAGCTCCCTCTCCTTTGCCCACCCTTCTTTCTCCTGCTTTGCTTTTCCCTGCCTACTGGGTTGTGAGTGGATTAGGAAGTTGTTATGATCTACATGTTTTCTTTCCATTCCTATCAACATTTGGGTCTTCCTTATCATGGGATATGAGACAAATACAGTCAACATAAAGAAAATGATACCCTCAGCTGCAAGACCTGGGAACTCCCGTCTCCACGCAAATCCACTGAATTCTACTTCCAGCATTTCTCCTAACTTGTGTCTTCTCTGCATGGTCTGGCCCTTGTGCCTGGGGAAGCAGGGTGATGATGTTGGCCATGCGCTGCCTTGGGCCCCTGGCAGGAACAACAGCATCTGTTCTGTACCCATACCCAAACAAGCCTCTCCCAGATCAGACTACCTCATTTCCTGCAGAGGTGAAAAGATCGTTTTCTGCCTCTGTGCCTAATAATGCTCTTCTTCTTACAAATCCTCCAATCCTAGTCCCAACCTGCCATTTAGCTGAAGAGCTTCATACCTAAAGGAAAACTGCAGAAAGTGCATCTAAGTGAAGTAGCCCAGGCGAGATAGATTCGGCCTTCAGTGATCAAAAGAAATCTTGTCTCCTCCCTTCTCAACTCCCTCTTCAGTTCATTTCTATTGCTCCCTTTGTTTGGGTCTTGCCTTGCTTCCTATTTATATAACAGGCCCACTGGGTAGGGACTGTGTCTAATCTTGAGCTGTTTGTACTGCCTGGCACATTATAGTCCTCAGTAAACATGTATTATTATGATTATTGTTATGATCTATCATAACAATAATCTCAATTCAGTGCACATTCTTTTCAACTTTGAGCAGCACAGAGAGCAGGAAACATATACCCAGTCCCTTGTATATTCCCAAGGGCTGTGCGTAAGGATCTAAATTTAAGGGGTGCATCTTTGAGCTGCACCTCTGAACCTGCAGAGATTGGAGGGTAATTATCTTCTAGCCTCAGAGGAAGCAGAACATGAGGCCATTCTTTTTCCATGCAGACTGAATAAGAGCTGGGTAGAGATTAGAAAAGATCAAGAAAAGAGAAATAGTATTAAACCTAGTTGCTTCAGAGACAGCAAAGACCACAGCTAAGGCTGACCCAATGGCAAAAAACCTGTTCAAGCAATGATAAGAAAAATCATTTACTGGGCACATTAATTTCAGTTGTGGGAGCGGAGCTCTCCCTGAGTTGTCCATTGGATAAATGCTGTCAGGATATGCTGTGAGCTGTTCCAATGAGATGTAATAATTGAATTTGTTTTCATTTAATTTGGAGGGCCTTTAATTAAAAGCCAGGCTTGTGTGTGCAGAGAGATAAAGCCAGGCACATGGAGGCTGGGGGTAATTTGGGTGCTGAATGCAATAATTAATTGTAAATTCAGAGGTCAGGAGACTGGCACTATCTTTGTGAAATCAGCACAGTGAGCTGGCCATCCAACTGGAATAGAGTCAGGAGTGGAGGAAACGTATGCTTAAGTGATTTTTTGAAATCTTAATTGCAATTACAGAGTAGCGTGGAGGTTAACATGTGAAGTTCATTAATTAGAGAAATAAATACATCAGTGATCACCTTATGAAAGACAACCTGGAAAAGTCTGGTTTTCCAGCCACAATTTTCCAAACCTTCCACCCAACTCTGATATGGAAGCCACATTGTGGTTTTGTCTTGATGACCTTCATTCATCTTTGGACTGCTAGGCAGTCTATTTCTACCCTCTAGGTCTGAGGTCAAACCCCTCCACCTTATGCTTCAAGATGATACAAATCTGTCTCAGAATGATGGGTCTCAAATTGGGAATAAGCTGCAGGGTAAATTCTAGAATGAAAGGTTTCTATTAGCATTTAAGAAATCAACATCTAAAATTAGTATCAGAAGACAGAATTTGAATTAGTGCCCAATATTTATCTAAGGAATTAGGATTAGAGGGTTAACTAGAGTCATCAATCTTCAGACATAGCTGTATTTCATGATGTAAGGCAATAAAGATTTGATGCTTACATGTGAATTTTCTGCCCTGAAAAATGATATTCCATTAGATGCACATTTTGTGCTTGAGAGAGCTTGATTATGGAAATGTATCCCAGCATGCAGCGGTGGGGCTGACAGAAGGATGCTTCCTTGCAATCCTCAATGCCTTGTACAGTGATGGGATCTACAATCACTTCGTTTCACCATCATGTCCAAGATTTCCCAGTATGGGTTGCCATCTAATAGAAATGTGGACATGGGTCTATTGCCCAGACAGATTCTGGAAGTTTACCACTTTCAGATTCTTTTTCTCTCAATTATAACCGCTTCCTAGAGAAAGGAAGTGTTACAGGTTGGAGGCTTTCCTCAGAGAAGGGAAAAGTGGATTACAACAGAGGGTATCAAAAGAATTACCTGGGGAGCTTTAAAAAAATATCTGAGGGGCGCCTGGGGGATTCAGTTGGTTAATAGTCCAACTTCAGCTCAGGTCGTGGTCTCGGGGTCCTGGGATAGAGACCTGTATTGGGCTCCCTGCTCAGTGAGGAGTCTGCTTGTCCCTCTACCTTACCCTCTGCCCTCCCCTCGTGCTCTCTCTGTCTCTCTCTCGTAAATAAATAAGTAAGTAAGTAAGTAAATAAATAAATAAATAAATAAAATCTTTAAAAAATTATGTGAGATTTATCCTTTCCCTAGGCCTCCTGAACCAGGATTTCAAGGGACTGAAGCTCCTGGTAAATCACCCTCAGCTAGATAAACTCCAAAATCTCTCCCGCATGTAAAGTCATGTTATTCTGGGCCCTGTTTCTAGGAGCCAGGCACTTGCTGTGTGCCTAGCAATTTGGTGTCTTAGAATATAATCACAGGGCCTGAAAACTGAAAAGTTTACTTCATTCATCTCTCTGGTGATCGAATAATGTCAAATATATCTTCACCAACCATTGCCCATTGTCTGTTGAAGACTTGATGTTTGGCCATACTTAGCTACTAGGACTCCTGCATGTCTCTGGAACACCTGGAAAAAAGCAGCCACTCATATGTGCCTGAATAAAGAACAGAAAGTTTTAAGGACAAATGTGGATCGTTAAAGGAAGGAAGTGGTAACTCTTCAGAGCAGGGGTCTCTTCCCAGAAGAACCAATCAATATGTCATTTCACAGATGAGGACACTGAGGCACAAAGAACTATGACAGCTTGCCAGAAGTCAATTCCAGGGGCTGTGACTCCAGAGCCTGAGCTCTGAATTTCCAATTCTTATCCCAGAGCAATTTGTGGCTAAGTTGTAAGTTTATAAAACTTGTTAGAGGAAATAATGATATGATTAGAGAATTTAGAAAAATCTTTGGGGTGAGGTATTAAGAGGTTGATATTGCCAGTGAAAATATTTACTCTGTAAATTGAAACTAAAAGCACCTAGTTTCCCATGGGGAATGAAGAAGTCAAACAACATCAACAAAATTTTCTTTAACATTAGCTCTAAGCATCATAATGATTATTACCATTGAGGGTCTATTATGTGCCAGAGACTAGGTGTCTTATATATTTTTTACCCTTGGGTTTTTCTACCAATAATAAAAGATATTATTATTCGTAATTTACAGTTGATAAAACTGAGACCTGGACAGTTGCCTGGGGCCTGATAGACAGTAGTAAGTCTGAATGTTTCCTTAACCTATTCAAAACAAGGAATTTAGTTACTGGAATTAGCTTCTTAATCAAACTGTAAATAAGTAATAGTCAAATGCCTACAAGGCAGCACAAGGCACCATGCTGAGACTGCAAAACAGAGGTGGAAAAACTAATAAAGTATCTGCCCTTGTGGATCTTACAGTCTGGGGAATGGGGAGAGACAAACAGAAAACTCAGAATCATGATTACATCCTATAAAAACAAGTACTATATGCTATGAGAACAAACAAGTAAGACATACATCTACCTGCAGAATTGGGTCAGGTAATAGGCAAAGGAAAGATGCACTGGAAGGTAAAAAAGAGAAAGGAGAGAAGAATACAACAGGTTGAGGGGATGGCATATACCGAAGGTTCAAGGACAAAAATGAGACCAGTAGAGGTCAGAAACCTACACTAGTCAAATGGGACACACCCTACAACATAGAGGAAAGTGATGAAAGCTCAAACTGGAGTGTTTATTAAACTACTGAGAGATATTTCCAATCACATCAGCGGGGGCTAACACAGTCCTGCCCATTGAATCAGCTGTCAATATCTTATTGGGTAGCTATGCGAGTAAATGGATGTTGGAGTACATCAAGATTCCAGTTCTATCTCCGGGTGGCCTGGCTTGATGATTGTCCAAAATTTTTTGAACAGTTTTAATACTATAATCTTTTTAGCATACTAGTAAATTTATTTTTTGGACCAGCATAGCTTTTCCTATGACATATGTTTGTGTCTAGTGGGAGACAGGAGGGGTAGATGCCTTTGCACTAGGTTCTGTTTCTAGGAGCCGTGCACTCACTGTGTCTTTTTCTCCAGGTTATAATTGCTCCCTCAAGAAGTGTTGCATGGCATGCTTTGGTTTCTCTTTTCTCTGGGTCTATTTTGGGAATTGGCTTAGAAGTTGCAAGGTTTTTGTTGCCTTTTTTTTTCCTCTTGACTGAAAGCACACGTTAAGGGAAAAAAATGTCATTCCCATCGGCTTTTTTGACGTTGCTGGGAGACAAAGCAAGCAATAGCAAGTCTCCAAATGGGCTTTAAAGAAGAAATATATTTTAAATAAACCCTAAAGCAGAAAGCATCATTTGGAGAGATGTTTTACATTCTGATCCTTTTCTGAAAGGAAGAACTTTCCTGGGCCTGTAAATAAGTCATTTAGAAGAGTCACATTTAACTCTTAGAAACTATAGAACCACCCACCCCAGTGACCTACACCAAAAGAGAGGCATCAAAATCAGGCATGGTCCCCAAAAGTTACCCCAGTGCTTTTCATTCTTCCCCAAATATCCCTGCATTTTTAACTTCCTTGGTTGAAGACAAGCCGCTTGCAGAAAACAATTGTGGCAAGATGTTTTGCAGTATTGTTCTCTCCATATTTTTTCTTACCTGTATTCCAAGAAGGAAACAAATTCTGCCTACTTGCTTAAGGGGGAGGTTTGTGTGTTGCGTCAAAAGATTCAAGGAGAACTTCTTGTCTTTCCTTTTTAAAGGCCTAAGCTTGGGTTGCCTGGATGGCTCAGTTGGTTAAGTATCTGCCTTTAGCTCAGACCATGATCCCAGGGTCCTGGGATTGAGCCCCACATTGGGCTCCCTGCTCCATGTGGGGCCTGCTTTTCTCTCTTCCTCTGCCTGCTACTTCCCCTGCTTGTGCTTTCTCTCTCTCTCTCTGTCAAATAAATAAAATCTTTAAAAATAAATAAATAAAGGCCTAAGCTCATGGAGTATCAAGAAGAGAGAGGGGGAAGGCAATGGAAAAGAGAGAAATAGGAACAGGAAAGGAGGTAGCAGATCTCCTCAAGCCTACCAAGAGGACAGATAGATGTCTTTGAACTTCTCAGGTAGTTAGACCTGTGGCTGAGGAGTCCCGTTACAGAAACCTTCAGAATTAGATGGATATCAGAGAGGAAGTGGATGAAGTTCAGGTAGGCCAAAGGGGTGCTTGGAGCCTAGGCAAAGACTTTCATTTGCAAAGCTTAGCATGGCAGCAACAAGACCAGTGGACTTCAAAGACATTGGAGGACATGGACAATGGGTGCCTCAGTAGTATGAAGGGGAAAGTACATGGTAGAGAGTTCTTCTTGAGACTTCAGAGACCTTTGGACAAATGGGAATGGAGGGCAGAGGTAGAGAGGATGGGTTGGAAAAGACTGTGATTGATTTTCCTGTCAACTTGGGAGGATACAGTCTCAAACTTGTATTTAGTATTATTTTAAAAAAACATTTTTAAGTATATGTGATATTTCATATCTGAGTTTTTGGTAAAGGTTCATACCCACTCCTTAACCCTAACTACTCTTTTTAAGGAATGGTTTGCTGACAAGTGTTTTGATGAAAAAATAAAAAAAAACAGTCGCTCTCTGAATGCATCCTAAGTCATGACAGCACAGTCCTAGAATGCATCCTCCTAAGACAAGGGATCCAGGCCAAGAGAGGAAAGTAGCGGCCAGAGGTGACAGGAAAGAAATACTTGGGGCAGAATACAGCTTACAATGCCTAGCTGGCTCTCACTTGAGAGGAAATCTCCCTTGCTTTGGTCTCACATCATTCCTTTATTCTGGGCCCTTTCACCTCTCAGTCTAGAAGCACCTTGATAGCTTGTTCAGAAACTTGGAGTGCCCACAGACATTATTTCATGCTATTCTCACAACAAACCTGAGAGGTAGAGTGGACAGGTATTATTATCCCAATTTATTAATGAGGAATGCTGCTTGTGGTAGAAAATAATAGAAGGGTATACCTCTACATTTACTGTAACCTTCTTGTGTTGTCTTTAAGTAGACTTCACCAATGCTTATGTAAGACAAAGTTAAGGAAGGAAAAGGCTTTTCCTTACACAGCAACAATCAGAAAATGCTTATCAGCCCTGGCCTTGATTTCATCAAAGTAACCACTTACTGACCCGTCCCTCCAGATCTATCCTTTTACCACTGAATCAGTCAGGGCTCCAGGAAGAAATAAAGGGTATATTCAAATGGGCTAATTTAAGGTGAGGAATTGAAAGCACTAGCTACAAAGCAAAGGTGGGTTGTAAGGAAATCTCAGTGTGTAAGAAATGCAGGATCCTTGAACAAGTAACTCAAAGCACTGTTACCACCCCTAGACCTGACATAGAAATAGTTACTGGAACAGTGACCTAGAAAGAAAGAATTATTGGAAATGCCCATGTAAGAGGAGCTGTGATTCAGCTGAAGGAGGAATCAGAAGAGTCAATACCTAAACCTTACCCTCACCCTCCTAATTCCTGCCAGTGCTCTTCATTGGCCAAATCAATTGGAAACCAGAGAGTAAGACAGCATGTTGATAGGGTTCATCGAGGTCAACATTGAGGATATAGAGCACTTTAGAGATGGATGTGGAAGTATCTAGCAACACCTTTATCTTCATCTTTAACATCATGATGTCGTTTCATTATATTATGGGACCCTATGTTGGGAGGTTTTATGTGAAAACTATTTCCTAAAAAAAGAGAAGTTATCTCATTACCACCAGCCCAGTTTATAAGACAAGGGAAGAAAACAGCACATTTATGGCTCTATCTACTCTTCATAACCCTAATAAAGTTTCTCGGTATAGTTTGCTGTTTGTGTTTGTGGTTGCTTCAGCCTTGATTTTGGAAAGGAAAGGAGGTAAATGAGATGGGTGTCAAGTAGCAAGGAGAGCATGCCTGGAAGGGGAATAGAGTCTGGGCAGTCTCTTTATTGAGTGACTACGACGTACAAGACACACCACTCTAAAACTAGTAAATTTGAATTGATTTGAGGAGTACCAAAAGGCTATTTTTGATCAAAAGTATTTCCCCTTAAGACGGAAATCCTTTTCTTTATCTTGGAAAATCTGCAAGGCTTCTTGTCACTAAGATCAAGGTATGACTTGAAAGCACCGCCACTCAGGCTAGTAAACACAGCCAAGCCATTGACCTTCATTAGAGGCAGGGGCCTGAGGAAAGGACATAGGATGGGCAAGTTGCGGGGAGACAGTGGGTGTGGACCAGACAGTGATTGCTGGGGAAAATTAGAGAATATGTAATGTTGTATAGAATTGATAAGATGTTGTAGGGGGACTTGAAGAACTTCAGAGAGCCTGGAGAACTATCCAAGGGGGGGGCGGTTTATTAAGTAGGGATAGAAGAATATTGAAGCCAAGATTCAGTTCTTCCTGGTTTCACCTGAAAACCGTCTAACGTAGAAAAACAATTAAATGTCTCTCCTCACTTCATCATGGTATATTTTTTAGCTGATGGAAAACTGTAAAAGTTTCTGCTGCACCTCTTCCATTCTCTTTCTCCTCTTTCAACTCCAAGCCTGGGGACTTCGCCAGGATGAAAGTTAACTTTCTGCTACTAGAACTGTGCTTAATTAAACATTTTAATTAAAACCTACAAGAGTGATTGCACCTGTCAGGGTGTGAAGGGAAAGCTAATAAAGTTCTTTGCATCCAGTCCAACAGCGGCCCAAGGACATGCTGCTGGAAATAAGCAGAGAGCCTCAGGAAGAACGGGACAGAGCACAGGAGCCAGACTGCAGTCTGTGGAGATACTTCCTCACAAGCCAATATGAATGAGCAAGGGAAGTGCTCCCTCTCCTTCTCCTGCTCCCTGAGGCTATTTAAATGTGTGTTTTCTTAGAAGCCTGTGGCTTCAATATAGGAGAAATATAATAGTTCACACTCATTTGTGTATTTTTCTTTCAACAATTCCTTACCTGGAGCCTACTCCAATACAAAGTACTTTTCTCCTTCCTGTGGGTATGGGCACTAGAATGAGCAACCCAGCTTATCAGCATTCTGAATCATCAAGGCAAGAGAATCATCAGGCCTGTAAAAGCCTCCATGGCTTACAATGAGACCTTTCACCTTAAATCATCAATTTTTAAGAAATTCTTGGCAAGCATGGCCTTCCTAGGGATTTATCAAAATCACTTTGATGACTTTTTTGAATTGTGCCCCACATTCTCAGAAATTTTGATAAGCGATTCTGTGGCAGGCAGAATAGTAGGCCTGGGGGAGTGGGCAGAATTCACATAAGAAAATATGCACATAGGGAAAAATCCAGCATCATTACATCACTTTGCATTCAGTCATTCTTTCATCCACACACCAAATTGAGACCAATGGGCTGTTGTTTGTTAAAGATATGTGTCTGGGTCCTCAAATGTGGTGGTGACAGAAATAAACTGACAATACTGCTCTCAAATAAAGTCTGCTTTACATAAAACCTCCAACAAGTCGATCTGGCCCTGTGAATTTAGGAATGCATCTAACCCCATATACTTTCAGATGAAGCCAATTCTCCAGGCTTTGACAACTCCCCATGAAACCCAGTTAATAGCCTGGATTCACAAATTCCTAGTTCTCTGTTCTTCCCTGCCTCATCAGCACAGTAATTTGAACAGACTGTGCCACTTAAAAACACTTCCCTTTCTTCCTTTCCACCCCAGGATTCTCTGTACCTTCTACCCCTTGCAGGCAGTGACATCTTGACCTTGGAGATTTTGTGATTCTAGAAATGTAGACATAGATGCAGGTCCAAAGAACAGCATCAGTTCCTGGGAGTGATGAGAAGGCAAAATGAAAACTTGGTGCCCAACAGAAGCAATTTGCCTGACCAAATATCCTCTCAATAACCCAGTTCAACAGGACAATAAGAGCTTAAATGTTCTACGTATAGAGGGGGATGAGAACTTGTGTTATATAGAGCAGTGCTTTCCAGATTTTAACATATATATGAATAAACTTGAAATGTAGCTGAAATACAGATTTTCATTCTGTAGATTTAGGGTGGGGTCCAAGGTTCCACATTTCTTTTTTTTTTTTTTTAATTTTATTATGTTATGTTAGTCACCATACAATACATCACTAGTTTTTGATGTGGTGATCCATGATCCATTGTTTTCGTATAACACCCAGGGCTCCATGCAGTACGTGCCCTCCTTAGTACCCATCACCGGGCTAACCCATCCCCCCACCCCCTCCCCTCTAAAACCCTGTTTGTTTCTCAGAGTCCGTAGTCTCTCATGGTTCATCTCTCCCTCCGATTTCCCCCCCTTCATTTTTCCCTTCCTTCTCCTAATGTCCTCCGTGCCATTCCTTATGTTCCACAAATAAGTGAAACCATATGATAATTGACTTTCTCTGCTTGACTTATTTCACTTAGCATCATCTCCTCCAGTCCCAACCATGTTGATGTAAAAGTTGGGTATTCATCCTCTCTGATGGCTGAGTAATATTCCATTGTACACATTTCTAATCACACTTCAAGTGGCAAAGATTTAGAGAGAGCAATCAAGAAGTAGGCACCAAGAGCCAAAAGAGTGTTACAGGCAATGAGAGTCAACCAGGATGAAGAGACAGAAGGTCACCACCACCTGTGGTATGCAGAAAAATGGCTCCTCAAAAATTTCCATGTCCTAATCCCTGGAACCTGTGAATATGTTACCTTAGATCTTGAGATGGGGAGATTCTTCTGGATTATTCAGGCAGGCTCAATGTAATCACAGAATCCTTAAAATCAGAGAAACTTTCCTGGTTGAATCAGAGAGATGGCATAATGAAAAGGATTTGACAACCCTTTGCTTCTCTGAGACATACAGACCCATGTGCTAAGACAGGCCTCTAGGAACTAATGGTGACCCCTGGCTGACAGTCAGCAAGATACAGAAACCTCAGTCTTAAAAATGTATGGCCACACTTAAAATGTTAATCCAGCCAATGCTTGAATAAACAATAAAGATGAGTCTCTCCTAAAGCCTCTAGATAAGAGCACAGTCTGTCTATACCTTAACTTTAGCTCATTTGAGACCCATACCAGGCTCCTGACCTATAGAAATGTAAGATAATAAATCTGTGTTGTTTTAAGCCACTAAGTTTGAGGTAATTTGCAGTAATAGAAAACTAATACACCACCATGCAAACGACTGCCATGGAAATAAAAGAAATCTAAGAAATTTCTCCTTTATTTTCAAGATAAAATAAAAACCGATCTCTGATCTCCCTGCTTCTAGTCTCTTTCTGTAATTGATCCACTAGACCCAGCAGCTACAGAGAGCTTTTTAAAATTTCATTCTGAACATAATAATCCCCTACCCCCCTTTAAAACTCTTTAATGGCTTAAATCTCTTTACAGGGATAAAAGTTTCTTTATAATTTGGCTAGGCTTAGTTACCTACTCCATCTCTACCAGTACAACGTTTTCTCTAGTCCAATCAAACTTGACTAACTCTGACTTCTCCCTCAAGAGTGTCCTGTACAGACCTTACCTGCTCTGAGCAGGCTTTAATGTGTCAGGTGCCTGACACACTGTTCTTAACACTGTTGTTTTAGCACCTGGTGCCCTATTGTCATCATCTCCTTGACCATGAGCTCCTTGAGAACAGGCTCCTTTTCTCCCTGTATCTCCAGCTCCCATAACAGTATCCCAGCAAATGTTAATTGAATGATCACATACCCTTTCATGCGACTACAGTTTCAAAAAGAGTTCTGTCTCTCAAACTCTGTAAACAAGAGATTGGAAGGAAAACTCTCAAAGCCCAGCCCTTGTGAATTCATTTTGCATTTGCCTGATGGCACCAAGAGCAGCCAACTCTGGGGCAGAATTCTTGATTCAGAGAGGTGGCAGGGGCAAGACGGCAGAGATAAAGAAACAACAAACTCCACCATCAGTGATTTTATAGCCTGGTTTGTCTAGTGGACGCAGTGGAGAAGCAGGAGGAGGAAGGGCACAATGGAACAACAATATGAAGAAATAAACCAGCCAAAAATGTTGATTTTCTATTCCACTAAAGAACATATAAAGTATTAAAAGCATATGTCAAGGTATAATGCAATATCAAGATTAAGTTTTTCTGGAGATTGAGGCATAAACCAAGTGTAGCCTTAGCCAGAAAATATGTATTAAGCACTCGTTACATGTCAAATGTTGTATTTGGCTCTAGATCTATAAATATACCTAAAACTGACCCCAACCATCGGGAGCTCATGACTAGCTGGGAGACAGACCTGTAGACTACAGACTGTGGTGAAGTCAATACCAAGGGTAATGAGACAGGGAACAAGTTATCCTACAAGGAGGGTTGACAGGGGCATGTGAAAAGCTAGGCAGATTTCTCAAAGAATGCAAAACAAGGGGTGGTTGGAGAGGGAGGAGTAGAATGCTGGAGGGTGTCAGGAAGTAAACAGAACATACTGAAAGGGAGCTGGGAGGGTCACAGCCCTCCAGCTGGGTTTGCTATGGTGTAAGTCCTAAATGCTGACCCCTAAATCCCAGTATTTCATGGGTCCTTCTCATGGTTCCTCTGCAGTGAACCTAAGACTCACTTCTTCCATTCTTATTGCTGTCAACTTTGCTCAGTGTATGAGTCTGCCTGATCTACCATAACAAGTAACAGTCAGGGTGGATTGAACAACAGAAATTTATTTTCTCATAGTTCTGGAGGCTGGAAGTCCAAGATCAAAGTGTTCAACTGAGTGGGCTTGCAGATGACTACCTTCTCAATGTCCTCACCGGGTCTTCCCTCCGCCTGTGCTGTGTCCTAATCTCTTCTTCCTATGACGGCTCCAGCCATATGGATTAGGGCCCACCTATATGACATCAGTTTACTTAATTACCTCTTTAAAGACCTTGTCTCCAATACAATCACATTCTGAGGTACTGAGGCTATAATTTCAACATGAATTTTGAGGCACACAATTCAGCTTATAATATTCAGTTTTGTTTGTTTTTTAAATGAAAACTCCCTCCCAAATAGCTAATTCCTTCAGACTTGTGCAGAACTTGGACATGTTAATTTGTTTAATGAATTTTCATTATGCCATATTTTTGTTCAAGAACCAGCAATATCTGCTTAGAATTTATTTACTTCACCTAATCTTAGCACTCATAGTCCCTAAAATTCTACCTCCTCCACTAATGTCTGAATGTCTTGTCCCCCAGAGAAATTTCCTGTCTCTTATATTCTACTAGACATTCTGTTCATAGTGAAGAATTTGCACAGGAAAGATCTTATCAAGTATTTTTCATCATATTGTCTAAAGTTTCATACAGAGATATATTGTCTCCCAACTTATACCATAAACTCACTTAAAACGATTGCTATGTCTTAGGTTTCTTTCATATTCTGCCCATAGTAGATGCTTACTTATTACTATGTGATTGGTTCATTTCATGAACTAAGTTGCCCTCAAATTCCTAGATTGCTCATGCTAAATCCAGTAAGCATAGGGAAATCTAAGACATACCCCCTTTTTATTCATCTCGTAGTCACTGAACTTGCACCATGTTCCAAGGTTTATGCTAGGTCAGCGTGAAGAACAGAAAAGTAAGTAAGGATGGTCTCAGCACCCAAGAAACTCATACTCTTATAAGTGGCACATGAGCACAAATAATTAATATATGGAATGAAAAAATGGAGTTGGAAAGAAAGAGAACTGACATGTATTGGGTACTTAAAATGGACCTGATGCTTTATCAACAATATCTGATTTATTTCAGATATTTGTATCTCTGGCTCTAAAAGAGAAAATCATTATTTCCATTTTACAGATGAAGAAACTGAAACATAAAGAGGTTGTATAATTTACCCCAAATCACAGAGCTAGCCATTCTAAAATCCATGTCCTTGCCACGAGGAAATTGGAGGAGAAACCACCAACTGAATATTCACTACCTGCTATGTCTTGTGTAAAGTGTGTTGTATATATTATTTAAGAAAAATGTAAACAAATGGTAACAGGGGTACAGAGGAGGAAATAAGTAACTCTTTTTCAGAAAGCCAGGTGAAGCTTTACATTTGAGTTGCTCCCTGACAAACAAATGCAATTTATTCTGGTGGAGGGGAGTGAGTAGAACATACTAGGCAAAGAACTACTTGAATTAAGAGCACTGCCTCCGGAATATGTCATCAGAGGTATGGAGTGAGGAAGACAGGAACATGGAGCGAGGTGAAAAATGGCAGGAGATGAACAAGAAAGACAGGAAATACACTCAACTCCTGCCATAGCAGAGTAATAGGGTAATCACCTAATGATTACATTGATCTGTACCAGTTTTGAAGCAGGCCAAGCACTGTTCTAGAATAACATGGGAGATTTATGAAGGAAGGGTTAGTCTAGTAATAATTTAGACAAGATGATGAGGACTAGGAAGGACAAAAATTCAAGAGCTATTTCAGAAGCAACATATATAGGAATTGGTGATTGGTGATGTTTAGAACTGAGGAAGATGGGGTCTTAAAGTTTTCCATGTTTCTAGCTTGTGCAGTTGGGTGGATGAGGGAATAAAAGTCATCATTGGCAAAAAGTAGGTAAGTTTCATTTTGAACATGTTGAATTTGTGAATGCTATAATTTCCAGCACAAACTAGACATTAGGCCCAAGTCTCAGGAATAAAAGCACTGAGTGGGAGGTGCTAGAGCCTGTTCATACTGACTGATGAGTCAGCTGTTAAAGTTTCAGAAATTTTAGGAGTCAGCTATTAAATACGGCTATTATTAAAAATTAAATTACATAAACTTTCAACAAAATAATGTTTTAAAAGGCAATGAATACACAAAAGCCATAACCTCCATCATTTTACCACATTTTTCTGTCTGTTATCTATACTCTTAAAGTTATTTATAACTCTTTTCTCTATATGGTAACAACCCTATATACTGGTATGCTACTGTGTATCTCTTCCCAAGTTCATGTTCAGTGACAGCAGGTTGGTAGCTTGAAATTGTCCATAGTGAGAGTATTTAAACCATGGAAATCAGCAAATACTACAAGTCAAGTCTTGATTAATTGCTTTGTTGATTACCTAGACTTAAGAAAGCGACGGAGAAAATGTTAATTATAGAGATTAAACTTAAAAGCCTGTTATGTCTACAACCATCATATTGTGAATAACACACAAAAAATGGAGGAAATATTCTTTGAGTAGTCAGAGTATTATTTGGTTCAGCAAAAAATGTTGCTTAAGTCATTGACAGACAAAAGAAATTCTGACATACATCTTTGCTATTTTACTTTCATCTTATTTAATGTCAAGGAAAATATCACCCAACATCAATTTGGAACTATTCTTGCCCATAGATGGGCTATAGGTATAAGAATTTGGCAAAAATCAAAGGAAGTATTCCCTGAGAATTGTTTATATCAAATTTACAATAAAGAGTATTATATTCATTATTTGTTTTTATTTTAAAGATTTAATTATTTATTTTACAAAGAGAGAGCATGAGCATAGGGGAGGGGCAGAGGGAGAGGGAGAGGGAGAGAGAATCTCAAGTAGACTCTGTACTGAGTGGGGAGCCTGACATGGAGCTTGATCTCATGACTCTGAGATCATGACCTGAGCCGAAACCAAGAATCAGATGCTCAACGGACTGAGCCACCCAGGCACCCCATATATTAGTTATTTGTAAATAGTGTTCTACACGTCCTCTATGTCAGCAAATGTTATAATAATCATGTGTCTGTGTACATACATAATTTTTTCCTTTTTTTCTTTTTCTTCTTTCTTTCTTTCTTTCTTTCTTTCTCTTTTCTTTTTTCTTTCTTCTTTTTGTCAGAAATCCACTTGTTAACATTTACCAAGACAACAGTGGTCAGAGAAGTAAGGATACTTTTGACAGTTCTTAGTATAAAATCCTTGGAATTAATTCCAGCCATGGGTAAAATCCTCTTTAGATAGCCTTTGCTGTTCTTTCCTTTCTTCAGGTCTCCAGGACAGTAGTTGATTCTTTTCCATTACATCTTTGTTCATTACAAGAATATATATTATGTTAGTTGAATCTTAATTTGTTTTCATGTTTGTTTTTTCCTCTGTGTACTTCTACTTCTTTAGAACTTTCCGTATTTTCTTTCTGGTGTTAACAACTTCTCCTAATTTAGATACATCTGCAAACATCATTAACATGCTATTTACTCCCTCATTAACACTGAAACATTATCATTTATCATTATCTTTGGTAATGATCATGGAATTAAGGGTGTAGGAGCCTTAAAAAGTTTTGGTTCTAGTCAGCAAATTGAAAAAGGATGAATCAAGGCAGGCCAAGAATTGTTCAGAGGCATACCAAGAGCTCCACAACTAGATTTATAAAGTAATTGAATACAGCATTCAAGTTGAAATTCAAGATTCCCCAATATGATATTAGTTGAAAACCAGAAGAACTCAGGGATATTTCACACCAACATAAAATTGGTATGTCCTGGTAGTCAAAATGAATTTCTATTTTTGAGTGTCCCATGATCCTTTAAGCAAAATAGTCAAAAGGATCACAGTGGCTGATAATTGGTCAGGAAAAAGGGCCCTTGAACCAGGTGAGTGCATGAGTGGGAAAAAAGTGGCATGAATCTAGAATCCAACTAAAGTAGGAGAGAATAATGATGTCTGCATTTTGTCTTAAGATCATGCCTGATTATCTCAGGGCAAGGATACTTTTGGGTCAATCTATCAGTGTTATGCAAATGTTCTCCAATCCAACTCTGATGAAAGACAAACTGTTGGGAAAACATATAATGATAATCCCTAGTCCCAAGGTAAAAAGCAATGTGCTCCAAGACACAAGGGCCAAGTCTCACTGCACAAGGTTGGCCCACGTTGTTGAGCATGTGTGAAGAAACATTGTTTACAGAATGTGGCTAGCCCAAGGGCATGAACTTCAAGGAATATATATAGGAAAAGATCACAAGCATCAAGATGGAGAATAAAATGCCTCCTGGGGACCATAAGAAGGAAAAGTGAAGACTTGATTGTGTCTGTTTCCTACCAGTTGTTCTTGTTGGGGCTTAGAGACAAAATTAAATTATTGTTTTTAGAGTTATCTACACACTTTGGTTGTTTTTTTCCCTCAGTCTTTGCACAGACTGTATCAAACTATAGAGATGGGATTGTTGGTTCAGCTACTTTATGTTAGATAGAAAGACAATTTAAGAACTGGGAGTTTTAACCTCAATAACCATTGAATGTAAGAGCCCAGTCGTTCACTCTTACTTTATTCCTCTTAGATCTAAATGAACCATTTATTTATTGAAACTTGCCTTCCTTCTTGTAAGGAGTAACTAAGATAAACATCCTACCAAACAGACCACAGCAATGACAACAACAGCCCTTAATGCTCTAGATATCAACTGATTTTGAGTCTTCCACCTGAGTCCTTAGGCACCATGCAACAGATGTAAGCCATCCTCACTGTAATCTGTCTGAATTGCTGACCCACAGAAACTGGGACAAATAACAATTATTATTATTTTTTTTTAACATTGTATTTATTTGAGAGACAGAGAGAGCACAAGTGGGAGGGCCAGAGGGAGATGGAGAAGCAGGCTCCCAGCTGAGCAGGGAGTCAGATGCGGGACTTGATCCCAGGACCCTGAGGTCATGACCTGAGCCAAAGATAGATGCTTAACCGACTGAGCCACCCAGGTGCCCTTATTATTGGTTTAAACCTCAAACTTTGGGTGTAGTGTTTATGCTGCAATAAGTAAGTAACACAACTTTAACTAACTAACTATGTCTGCACCAGGATTGACCAGAGTAAAATTAGGCAGAAAGACATTTTCATAATTGACTAAGAAAAAAAGACATTTCTAATAATATAGTAAGTACACATGAACCTAGGACCAAAAACCAAAGATAGGACCTTTACAATAATCTGTATGTAATTACATGGTAGTCCCCATGCCTTTACCTTGCATCATCCAAGGAAACCACATTCTGGATTCCATATTAATCATTTAATTGCTTTCTTTTTTATATGTGATTATAAGATCTATGAGTCGATATGTTATAATTTGAAATTCACTCTTTTCACTTGATATTTATTGCTAAAATTCGTCCATGTTCTCTACTACATTTGTTTAGGTTTTTGTATATTATATTGTGTGACTAAACAATGGTTTGCTTCGCCATTCTCCTGACGATACACATTTGAGGTGTTTCTAGCTTTTGCCACTGTGAACAGTGCTAAACACTTTTAAACATTTCCTGTATTATGCATGTGACTGAGTTTTGCTTGGGTATAGACTGAAGGAGTAGAATCACTAGGTCAATTCAACAATGTTTTGCTTTGTTTTGTTTTAAAGAATTTATTTATTTTAGATAGAGAGAGAGTATGAGCAGGGGGAGGGACAGAGGGAAAGGGAGAGGGAATCTCAAGCAGACTTGGTGCTGAGCATGGAGCCCAACTTGTGGCTTGATCTCATGACCCTGAGATCATGACCTGAGCTGAAACCAAGAGTCCCATGTTTAACTGACTGAGCCACCCAGGCGCCCCAACAATGTTTTTATAGAAATGTTCTCTATGTCTTAAAAAAATACTTCCCTGTAGTCCAAAACATATTCACCCATATTTTCTACAAGGAGTTTCAAAGTTTTATGTTTTATATATTGAAGTGCTTAATCACTATGAAGTTGATTTTTGTTTTACCATGTGAGGTAGGGATCTAATTTTATATTTGTTCTTATCAATATTGAGTATTTTAATTAAAATTTTAAAAATCTTTTGACACAACATCTCTGTCTTATATCAAAGTTCTATGTATGCATGGGTCTATTCCTGGACTTTCTATTCAATTCTGTCAATACTATAACCGTCTAAATTATCACACTTTCATAATACATCTTTTCTAAATAAATGATGTGTAGGCCAAGTTTTTCATTGTAATTCATCTCTTCAATCATATCTTTTTATCAAACATTCAGATTTCTAGAAAAATCTTATCAAGATCCATTAAATACCCTGTTGACATTTGAATTGAATTGTATTGAATCTCCAGGTGAGTTTGAGAATTGATACTACATAGTATTGCCTTTTTACCCATGGATATGGTGTATTTTTCCAATTATTTAGAATTTCTTCAATATTTCTAAATAGGGCTTATAATTTTTTTCATAGAGATCTTGCACATTTTTGATAGATTTATTTGAAGGTACTGGGTATCCCCTGATACTATTGTGAATGATATATTCTTTTTAATTATATTTTCTGGGTTTTAGCCACTAATGTACAAAAGGGCAAATGACTTTGCATATTTTATTTTTATATCCAACTATTTTCCCAATTCTCCCCACTTATAATAATTAACCTATTGATTACTTTGCTTTTTTTCAATGTAAATGATATCACCTGCAATTAATGACACTTATTTTCTCATGTCTTTCTTTTTAAAGATTTGTTTATTTATTTTTGAGAGAGAGAGAGCAAGCATGAGCAGCGGGAGGAGCAGAGGGATGGGCAGAAGGAGAGAATCAAGCAGATTCCACTGAGCATGGAACCCAATGCAGGGCTCAATCCCAGGACTCTGAGATCATGACCTGAGCTGAATCAAGAGTTCAACAGACTGAGCCACCCAGGCTCCCCATTTCCTCATTTCTAATGTATATACCTCTAATTCCTTTACCCTTGTTTCATTGTACTGACAAGGACTGTCAATACAATTTTGAATATATGTGGTAATAGCTTTTTTATCACATCTGAATTTTAAACTAAATGCTTCTAACATTTTCCATTTACTATCATGTTTGTTGTGGTCTTTTAGTCTGTTTGCTATATATTTTAGATACTCTTTGTGATGGCTAATTCTATGTGTCAATTTGGGCCAAAAGGTGCCCAGATATTTGATCAAACATTATTCTGTATGTTACTGTGAGGGTATTTTAGATGACATTAACATTTAAATAACTGGATTTTGGGTAAAGCATATTGTCCTCTAAATGTGGGAGGGCCTCATCCAATCAGTTGAAGACCAGCATCCCTTGAGTAAGAGAGAATTCTCTCTTAGAATAGAACAAGAAGACCAGCATCCCTTGAGTAAGAGAGAATTCTCCAGCAGATTGCCATTGGACTCCTTTGCAACATCAGCTCTTTTTTGTTCTCCAGACTGCCAGCTCACCCTGCAGATTTTGGACTCTTCAGCCTCCACAATCTCATAAGCCAATTCCTTATAATAAATGTGCTTCTATATATACACATTTTATTGGTACTACCTCTCTGCAGAACTCTTACTAATACACACTTTATTAGGTTTTAGAAGTTCTCATATACTTCTAATTTCCTAATGGTATTTTTTTTCTTAATTAACAGTGAGTACCAAATTGTATTAAGCACTTTATGTGTCCACTGAGATGTTCATAGGTTTCTTGTCTTTTTGTCTTTTAGTGTCTTTTATCCAATTACATCTTTTAATCCAAATTATATTACAGATTTTTTAATAATAAATAATTCTTGGAGAGCCTGGATGGCTCAAATGATTAAGTGTACAACTCTTGGTTTTGGCTCAGGTCATGATTTCAGGGTCATGAGATTGAGCCCCACATTGGGTTCCATGCTCAGCACAGAGTCTGCTTGAGATTCTTTCCTTTTCCCTCTCCCATCCCCTCTGCCCCTCCCCCACTCACTCACCCTCTCTCTCTCAAATAAATAAATAAATAAAATATTTAAAAATAATAATAACAAATGATTCTTGAATACCTAAGAGAAACCCAATTTGATCATAGGATAGTATGATTTTTTTTAAAGTACATCAATTTGATAATATATTGCTTAGCAATTTTGCTTTTATATTAAAGAATAAAATGAATCCATAATTTTTCTTTCTTTCTATTTTTAGGGAAAAAAGTTTTAGTTTTTCAAAAGTATACTTTTAGTAACAGAGTAATGTCCTTTTAAAATGAGCTGGAGAGTATTTCACTTATTTTATATTTTCAGAAAAGCTTATGTAAAATTGGAATAACTTCTTTTGTAAGTTCTCTGTAGAACTTGTCCACACAACTATACAGGTATACTATTTTCTTCTCAAAAGTTTCTTAACCTCTTCCTCAATTTTTTTTTTACTAGTTATAAGTTGTACTAGTTACTGATCCCTTTTGAATGAATTTTACTGTTTTTTTTTTTTTTTAGGAATTTGTCTGCTTTGTCTAAGTTAAATGTCCAACTTATAATTGTTGATAAGATTCTCTCATCTTTTAAATCTTTATTCTATTTGTAGTTATGTCTTCCTCATTCTTCATAGTGTACATTTTTATCTTTTCTCTTTATCTCTGGATTACTTTTGCCAGAAGTTTATCTATTTTAACAGTATTTGTATTTCAAAGAATAACTTTTACTCTGTTGGTCTCAATTATAACATATTTTTCTATTCTGTTTATTTCTACACTTATATTTATTATCTCTTTCTCTTTTCTTTAGGCTTATCCTATCATTTGTAAAATTTCTAAGCTAGGGACACCTTGGTGGCTCAATAGGTTAAGCACCTGCCTTTGGCTCAGGTGATGATCCCAAGGTCCTGGGATTGAGTCCCACATCAGGTTCCTTGTTCAGCGGGGAGCCTGTTTCTCCCTCTGCCTGCCTCTCCCCCTGCTTGTGCTCTCTCTCTCTCTCCACCCCTGACAAATAAATAAAATCTTAAAAATAAATAAATAAAAAAAATTCTAAGCTAAAAATTTTGCTCATTATTTCTGAAGATTTCTTCCTTTCTATTATATATATTTCAGATAATACCTTTTTTGAAGCATCACTTGTGCTTATTTTACAAGTTTTGCTATGGAGCATTTTTATTACTCAGTTTTATGTATTATTTAATTTTTTCATGATTCATAATCTGTGACATATTTATCAATATTTTTTAATTCCTGCATGTATGGGGATTTTTAAATTTATCTTTTTGTTATTAACTTCTAAATTAATGATGTTGTAGTGAAAGATCATGGTCTGTATTATTATTATTAAGATTTGTTATTGAGATTGTTGTTATTGAGATTTGTTCAGGTTTTATTTTATGACCAAATATATATATATTCATTTTTTTTAAAATTTCATTCATTCTTGAGAAAAATTTGTCCTTTCTATGTGCTGGGTGTAGAACTCTATATGAGATTACTAGATCACTCTTCTTATTTATATTGCTTTCTTTTCTTTAACCTGGATGTTTGAGCTGTCAATTATCAAGAGATATGTATTATCTCTCAATGTGGTAGTGGATTTTCTTTGTAGTTCTATCAGTTTTTTTCTGCATGTATTCTGTGCTTAAAACTATTGTATTGCCTGAGTAAATTGATCATGTATCATTATGTAATGTTCTATTCCATCTCTACTACTGATTTTTTTTTTATCTTAAACTCAATTTCACCTGAAAATAATACAGGCATGCCAATTTTTTTTGGTTAGCATTTGCCAAATTTGTCTGCTTTTCATCTTTTTACTTTTAACTTTTTCATGTCTTTATGTTTTGAGTGTATCTCTTGTAACGAATCTATTTTATCTGCATATTTGCAATCCAATTAATCAATGTTTATGTTCAAATATGAAATTAGTCCATTTATATTTATTGTAATTCTTGATTTTGTTTCTGTCATGTTAATTTGTTTTCTTTTTCCATATTCCTATTTCTTATTCTTACTTCTGTTTACTTTGAGACCTATAAGACTAGACCTGATAAGATTAGAATTTTGTTTCCCATTTCTCCAACTCCTATCATGTTGATATTATCTATATCAGTAAAATGTAATTAAAATAAAATTTAGGCTATAAATGCAAGTCTTATGTAAAATTTTAAATTTTCTAGTGGACTCACAAAAGAAAGTCAAAAAAAGATGAGTTAATTTTAATTACATAATTGTATTTAGCCCAATATATTCAAAATATCATTTCAAATGACAATTAATATAAAATACTGAGATATTTTTCATTCTTTTTTCATAATAAGTTTTTGAAATCTTGTGTATATTTAAATTGACAGTAATTTTAATTCTGAGTGGCTACATTTCACATAGCTAGTGACTATTATATTAGTACAAACTTAGACTTTTAATTCCTTTTTTATTTCACTTACTATTTCAAAATGTAATTAAAAATCTTAACAAAGTATTTGATCATCTTTATTTTATATAGGTCTTGTGACAACTTCTAGAGTTGTCTTGCCTTTATTTGAATAGTTTATAAAATCTATTTTAATCCAATTGTGAAATTCTGACAAATTTTCTGGGATTTTATAATTATAAGAATATTTTTATCATATCCTTATATTTCAGTGAAAAGTTGATTATATAGATGCTTCTAGGTTCCAATCTTGTCTTTTGTACCCAGTATTGTTGTTGAAGAATATGTTGTTAATCTGAGTTTTATTATTTTTTCTCTGTAAGCTTTCAGAATTTTCTCTCACTTTCATGTTCTTAAATTTCATTATGTTTCTATGAGTGTATCGTTCCTTCTCTCTGACATTCCCTGAATGCTTTCCATCTATAATATGCTATTTTAATTTTTAAAATCCATTATTTCAAATATTTTCTTATCTCCATTTAAAAAATTCAGTTTTTCTGATATCTTTATTTTCCAACATCACTTTCACTATCTGTATCCTTCATATTTCTTAGCTATTCTTTTATATATTCCATTATTCATCTTTCCTTTTTCCATATTGAAGATCTGCTTAATATGGTCTCCAAAGACTTAATTGGCTCCTCAGCTATTTATTCATCTACTGTTTGTTTTTAAAATAGGACTACTGTATTGTTCATACTTAATATTCTTCTTTGTTCTTTTTATGTTTTTTGTTCTTAGTTCAAATTGCTAATCTCTTATCCTTTTGTTTGTTTTTTAAACTAATTTTAAGTTTTTGGTTTAGCTGCTCTGATATTTTTGCTTCTGATGGAATCTATAATCTGGTATCTATCTATATCTATCATCTATCTATCTTCTATCATCTATCTATATCTATATAGATAAATAGTCATGTTTGTCAGATATCTTTAAGCACATTTTCTTCTGGGGGTCTAATTACACTTCCAGGAAAATCTCACTATAAAGACCATGCTTTAGCCTTCAACCTCAATGGCTCTGGGGGCAAGAGGAGGTAGAGACTAGGAACCAGGGAAGTCTTCAGCTATTCATCATAGGGCAAGACAACTCTTGAGTCAGAATTGCACCTTTGGCCCTAGAAAGAAGCAGCATTAAAGGTAGATACTGCTTAGATTATAATTCCAACCCCTGGGGGTGGGACAGGACATTATTGTAGTTCCCTACAAGTAAAAGTCTTCAATTCTTCACTGATTTTACATCTGAAGAACCCTGTAAGAAGGATCTGAGTTGCTACAAGTGTGTTGTGAGAATCACAGTCAGGCACAAAGATATGGGGTAAGAGGAGTAAACAGAATTCTGTAATGCTTTTTCTATTTTCTTCTTCCAGGGCCATACTAGGTTGCAGTTTCTCTCAGACCAAAGACATTACATATACAAACACTGCATCAAATCTTTGTCCCATCTATTTATCATTGCCTGGGGACTGATCTTGGGAGAGGAAGCCTGAAAGCATGTTAGTTTAGGGTCTTGTTAGGAACCATTAATTTGCTTTTAAAAAAATTATAATGTCACCAGCAATGCCAAATATAAACAAACACTTCCCAGGTCTTTTCACATTTCCACATTTTGAGAATAACAAAATATAATGGAATATTTATATTTTTTTGTATTACAAAATTTTAAAAAATCTTTTTTTGAATCAGAAAGTATCCTCAAGCCCAACTAATTCTATTTCCAATTCAATACAAAATAAATTAGAGGCCTAAAAAGTGAAGATCATGTGAATGGCTGGTGGTAGAGTTGGGATTATAACAAAGCGATTTGACAGCTTGTCATATAATGAGAGAATGTGTACAAAATACCTTCCCTTTTACTTTCTTCTTCATTGCTCCATCCAAAGATATTCTATTCTTCTTTTTCCATCCTTTAGATTTCAAGTTATACTCTCAAATGTGTACTCCAGAATTGAGAAATAGGTTTATATTTGCCTTTCATAATCTTATAAAGATATTTCTCTCAGCATTTATTTTTTCATTCTGAAAAATTGTATCTTTTCCTTCAGTACCCCCAATCATCCCCGTGGTCATTTTAATTGCTTCATTCTGGTATTTTCTACCTTATTATTTCTTTTCTCCATTTCAGCAATTAGAGTTTTAGGTAGGAGAAATACACTTCTGATGGACTTCCAGCTAACATTCAGCATCTGCTGGCCATTTAGGCTGTAGCTGCATATAAATGATAGTGGATCATAACTCTAAGACTCTTTCCCTATGTGGCAACTGACCCAGAGAATCAGCTTACCTTGTACTTGAAGGTAAATCATTTAAATTCTCTGGATTTTATTACCCTCCTGGCAACAAGGGGTCATAGAAGTTCCCAAAGTAGAGAAAAGAATTACTAATGAGAAATTCTCAAGGTATTTCAATTCCTTTAAAAAAGCAAATCTGATAAGGGTGATAAGGGATGGGAAAACAAGGAGGAATAAGCACATTTGCTGAGTAGTTCGTGTAAATTGTAATGTTTTTTGTAGCTGAAGAGCACTGATTGATAGTGTTTCTGAGAGCAAGATCATATCCTATAATACGCTAATCTGTATTAACACAGGTAACAATCCCTTGTGCAGAATCATTTTGAACGCCCTATTAACTCTCCCTTTCTACAGTGTTTTTCACTTAGACTTTCCTGTCTCTACTGCATCATTTACTCTATGAACAAACTCTTTTTCTCTTTGGAAGGAACTTAAACCACCCCTTCAACCACTTTATTTTTATTTTATTCTTATTTTTATTATCAAATAGTGTTTATTTTCTGATAAAGCAATGTTTACTTTAAATATTTGTAGAAAATACAAAAAAGTACAAGGAAGAAGATGAAATCTGTCATCTTGTAACCCTAAGATAGCTGCTGATAAAATGTTGATATATTTCCATTCAGTCATATATATTATAATTTTATTTAGTTTTATACCCTGGTTGCACCTAGTTTGGAGAGGATTTTCCTACATCATTACTGAAAAGCATGATTTGTCCCAGTTATACACGGTGTCCCTTCCTGTGGTTAAATCATCATCTATTTTCTGTCTGCCCATTTAGGATCACTTTGTTTACTTTATATTTTCTGTTCTAAGAGTATGATGATAAACAGCTTTGTTTACATCTTTAATCCATGTTTTTGATGATTCTAAATCACTGCTTCCTAAAACTACTCATTCAAAGATTATTTTAAGGCCTTTTATACATATTGCTAAGTGAATTATAAGCTTCATTAAACTTTACTAAACAATACACATATCTGCTATGATGGCAACAATATGCTACAAATACTAAAATCTAATAGAAACAATCCATACCATAATATCCCCTGAAAACTGAACCTGTCTACAGGCACACAGCTTACTGTCAACAGAACATGACATTAATATTATGTATTTAGAAAGTAGCTTTATGAACTCTACCTCAGCATGTAGTAACTTCATCTACAACTTCTATACTTACAACACCCCCCCTTCTTGATCACTGGGGTCTATTCCTACATTTCCAGAGGCCCCTAAACATTGTCATCTGGAGTAAGGGGCTCTACTAAGACAGTATGTCCCAAACTAGGTCATTTTTTTCCCTACCTTTTTTCTTTATGCTTTTTATTATGAAAATGTTCTCTACATACAGAGAAGTTAAAAAGAATAGTAAAATAAACATTAATATACACTTTTCCTTGATTTAACCATTTTAAACATATTTTCATCTTTTTATTCATCTATTTTTCCCACAACATTGCATTTTACTTCTTCCCATACATTTCCTTATAAAATAAAATAAAATCCTTACTCTACATAACTATAACTATTTTCCTGTCAAAATCGTTCTTCCTTTGGCAACATGCCAAGCATTCCCATTAATTTGTTCTGGGAAGTTCATCACCAATGTGAATTCCTCCCACATGTTTGTACTTCTGACCCAACCTTCATTGCACAACTGTACATATACATAGGAACTTATTTATTTTCCACATTATAGATCCTGCCTCCCTAATGTATCTGTCCACTTACTGCTTGCTCCACCCCCACTACCAGGGCTTAGGACTTCTCAGGGACTGGCGAAGTTGTCTCCCAGGTCAGTCTTCTGTTACACTCTGAGCAGGTGAGAATTCCTAAAATACAGTGCTGACAGAATATTCCATATCCCTGTAGAAACACTCCAGGAGCAGCTTATTTTATTTTATTTTATTTTATTTTATTTTATTTTTATTTTATTTTATTTATTTTTACTAGGCCAGCATCTCCTGACATTGTCTCTATCAACTGTCCACAAAATTATCTATTAAGATACTGGAAGGAAAAGGAAGGAAAAGAAAACATAACAAATCCCTAAAAGCAGACAGATAGATATTCCATCCACTGTGGGAATGTGAGGCAACTCCCACAGGTTGTAGGGTTGAAGAAGTGCACATGCCAAAACGGTGAAGGTGCCACCAATGGACATGGGAGGAAACAGGAAGCCACACTCTCCTTCCTGCTCCAGGGACCCACGGCCCACAACAACCTGGAGACCATGCGAGGCAGCCACAGTGTTCCTACCACAAGGTGTGTAGAAAATGCTGTTACCAGAAAGGAAACAAAGAGTGAGGGTAGCAAGATTGCTCCAGGGGGACTTCATCTCTTAGATGTGTATGCTGTCACTTCAGATGTTGTAGGAAAGGGAAGGGTCCCCAAATCAGTAAGAGCTAAAGCTGGTTTTCACATTTCCCAAAAAGCAAAGGAAGAAGGCAGGGTTAGAAATATTACTATCAGGGAAGGAGGAATTCAACATATGAAGGAACTTCACATGGGCTACATAGTACAGGGAACATAGTATATTTTTAAATAAACTGAATTTTGATGAATGTGTATGCAAAAAAAATATAAGAATCAAAGTACTTTCACAGGACATTGTAACATGTTAAGACATAAAATAGTCCCTCCCTGGATAAAAAATATAGAAAGAATATGATCATATAATTTAAGAGGTTGAAATAAAATAATTTTCTTCACTACAACTAGAAGAGCACCTTATATTGATGTGATCATGGACCATTACAAAACTTAATCTACTGGATTGCAAAAAAGCACCAATAAATTCTCAGTAGCAGATATTACATGGGTCACATTCACTGACCACACTAAAATAAGAAGAGAAATTAAGAACAATAATTTTAACAAATGAACAAAAACTTAATCAATGGGAAATTAAAAATCACTCTCTTACATAAATTTAAGATCTAAGGCAAAATAAAATTGAAGCAAGTTTTTTGAGACAAGAACTGATGTCAAAACTTATCAAATTATTGGCTTGCAGATCTTAAATGCTTTATTAGGAAAATTTAATTAATAAAGTGAGGCTCTTGAAAAACTAATAAGAAAAATGGAAAGAAATAAAAATAAGTAGAACTAGAAATGACAGTGTGTAACAACAAAAGATTTAGAAGAAAAAAAATTTTTTAAAGATTATTTATTTGAGAGAGAGAGCAGGGGAGAGGGAGAGAGAAATCTAAGCAGACTCTGGGCTGATCATGGAGCCTGACATGAGGCTCAATCTTACAACCTGGAGATCACAACCCGAGCCAAAACCAAGAGTTGGCGGCTAACGGACTGCGCCACCCAGGTGCCCTTAGAAAATATATTTTTTTTAACTATAAGAAGATGTTATGTACAATTCCACAGTTAGAATTTGAAAATTTGGTTGAAATAGACTATTTACTGGAAAATCAAAAACTATCAAGATTTCCTTTTAAAGCAGTAGAACTTTAGAATATAGCAATAACCATAGGAAAAAAAAATCATTAAATTAACCAAAAGGGCTGTGGGGCTTCGAGACCAAATAGTTTTGAACAATAAATTCTGTTACATTTTTTAGAAGCAGATAGTCTCCATAAAATATTTATGTGTGTGTGCATATATACACATACATATACATATATATATGCACACACACAGACACACACACCCTACTTTCTACCCTAAGTATGGAATAAGACACTGTTTTCCAATTTGTTTTATAAAAGTACCATAACACAGACTCCAAAAGATCACAAAAGATTGCACTAACATAAAAAAATACAGACCAGAGACACTTATGAATATGGATGCAATCCCTCATTTAAATATTAATGAATTAAATTCCATAGTATGTTTTAAAAACCACTATGACAGCCATTTCTGTGGTTTATTACTGAGAAATCTGTTAACCAAATCAATAGGTAATATTAAGCTCAATTGATGTAAACACAAAGTACAAGACAAACTTTTCAACTGTTCCTTATTTTTTCAAAAGAGATTTTAGTAAAATAAGAATGTAAAGATATTTCCTTAACATGATAGAAGATAGGCATTTTAAACCAACAGCCACCATCAGACTTAAGAGGGAAGAGAGTGAAGAGGAGAAGAAAACAAACAGGCTGGTTATCACTACAATTATTCAACACCCTTGTGGAAGCCTAGCCAAGTCACTACCACATGAAACAAAATATGGGGAAGAGAAGAGACAGAATTATCATTACGTCTCCTTCAAAAATCCAAGAAAATAATTTGAAAGTCTACTGCAACTAATAAGATAGTTGAACTATGTTGTTGGATACAAATTTGAAAAAACATCTATCTGGAAATATCATTTGAAAATATATAATGGAAAAAAGGTAGCAACAGTAGAAATGTATCAGGGGAAAAACATCGACTAAAACAAACGACTTAAGAAATACATAAGAACCCTAAAAATAAAGAATTATAAAACTCTGATACCAAAAAGAAAATAGATCTGAATAGAGGAGCACACTGCATTCCTAGAAAGGAAGAATGAATAATGTAAAGATGTTAATTCTTTCCCAATGAATGTGCATGTATGATGAAATTCCAATAAAAAACTCAACTTGATTTTTCTTCTTTTAGAACATGACAAAGTACTTTTAAGGTTAAGCTGGCATGAAAGCTAAGAATAACCAAGAGAATTTTGTAAAAGAGCAATAATAAAGAAGACTTTCCTCACCAGACATGAAATGCGTTTTGCAAAATCATAATGATTAAATCAGATGCTACAGATTCAATAATTGACAGAAAGATCAGTGAAAGAGATGAAATTTGCTTAGAATTAGACTCTAATACATGTAACAATGTGCTAGATGACCAGGGTAATGCAGTGGTAGGAAAGAGGAATGGTGGTGTGGAGAGAGATGGAAATTTTAACAGGTTGATGGGGTAGGTCTCACTGAGAAGAGAAATTCAGCAAAGATTTGGAGAAGATGAAGGAATGAGGAATGACCCACCCCTATATCTTGGGGGAGAGCCTCTAGGAGGGAACAGCAGCTGCAAAGCCTCTGAGCTGAGAGTGAGTCTGCTGTGTTTAAGGAATAACTAAGAAATCAAGCCATCCCTCCTACTGGAGTTAGTAAGCAGGGAATTAGTAGGAAATGGGGCCAGAGAGGCACAGAGATCATCTGGGATCTGTTAAGCCATTATAAGATCCTAACTTTCACTCCAAGTGACATGGCAAGTCATTGGAAGGTACAGGACAGAAGGGTGGCATGGCTTGCTCTTCATTTTTAAATGATCACTCTGGATGCTTTGCTAATAAGAAACAATTGGCAAAATTAGTTGGAGTCTATTGCAATGATCCAGTCAAGATATGATGAACAAAATAGCAGATACAATCAACAGGATTTACTAAAGGAGTGGAAATCAGATATGAGGAGAGAGAGTGGTCAAAGGTGGCTCTAAAGCATCTGGTCTGAGCCCTGGAAAGATGTAGTTTCTATTAGCTGAGTTGGGATGACCTCACAGACAGCAGTTTAGGGAAAGAAGTTCAGGAATTTGCATCCAATTAACAATATTAAGAAACCTATTGTATACATACTAGAGTTCAGAGGGAAGATCCAAGTTATAGGTATAAATTTAGGAATCAAAATATACAGATTTTATTTAAAACCGTGCATCTGGGGTGCTTGGGTGGCTCAGTGGGTTAGGCGTCTGCTTTCAGCTCAGGTCATGATCCCAGAGTCCTGAGATTGAGCCCTGTGTTGGGCTCCCTGCTCAGTAGGGAGTCTGCTTCTCACTCTCCCTCTGCCCCTCCCCCACCCCCACTCATGCATGTTCTCTCTCTCAAATAAATAAATAAAATCCTAATTTAAAAAAGCATGTATCTAGATGAAATCAAGATGAATATGGAAAGAGAAGTCCATGGACTGAGATCTAGGGCCTGTCAACACTAAGCATTAGGATCACAAGCAAGAATGACAAAAGAGACAGTGAGGTAGGAGGTTGAGGAGGTGAATGTGTTGCCAGAAGAGGCTGTGATCAACAATGCACATGCCACTGGCATATCAACTGCATGAAATTGACAAGTGACTTTCATTGGTGACTCTGATAAGAGGTGTTTGGGTGGAAAGGTGGGATCTAACAGCCAACTGCCATGGCTTATGGAAAAAAAAAAAAAACAAAGAGAAAATGAAGTCTCTCAGTAGAGACAACTCTTTATAAGAGTTTTGCTTTAAAGAGGAATAGGGAAATAGGAAGTGAAGTGGAGCTACTGGTAGGGTTAAACATTTGGGAAATAGAATTAAAATAGATCTTTGCATTAGTACATACTGTGAAGAATATTCCAGATGTCTTAAAGAATTAAATATAAAATAAATACGTGAAAGCACTTACAAGACAAGATAGGCAGAATAATAATCTAATGTTGTATGCTTAGTTTGCCAAATTGCTATCAAAAAAAGAGAGAAGCAATTCCTGTATTATCTACATTGTAATTAGATGGGAACAAACTATTCATTTTCCTAGTATAAGCTCCCTTTATCCTCACCTATATGTCTTTGCTCATCCCGTTCTTCTACATAAAGTGTCTTCATACTTGACACATTTCTAAGTTTTGCCTGTACTAAAAGTCCAAGACAAATGCTGCCTCCTCCATGAAGTGTTCCTCAATCTTCCTTGCAGCACTTAGACATTTATCTGTACCTTTCCTTTGGAAATTCATCCTTTTCTGTCCTGTATTGATTATCTAAATATGGCAGACATTGTTCATTTGTGATTACAGAAGTTAGGGCTTCGACCATTTGCAAAGCCTTCAAAGTTTCATCATTGATATTATACTTTAGTTTTGCTGAAGCCCAAATTTGAATCTAATATTCCAAGGCTAGTGTTAGAAGTGACTCCAATAGCCCCTGAGAATAGCCGGGAAGTCCCTGGGCATCCATCTCTAAGTTAATCTAAGGGTTTTTTTGTTTGTTTGTTTGTTTTGTTTTTCAAAGTTAATCTATGTTTATCTCCATACACATGCTAATAAGATGGTAAAACTCTGATTCTCTCAAGGATGTGTGTGTGTGTGGGGGGACTTCCTAATAAGGAAATTATCTTCTACTGTTGGTAATGAACATGATGAGAAAATGAGGAGATCCAATCAAGTGATGGCTGTAGCCAGAAAATAGTTTTTTTTTAAATAAATTTAAGATTTCAGAAGATTCAGATTCTGCAGTTGCTCAGACATGAATGATTCCACCACACGTTCTGTGTGGAAACTGAGAAAAGCAATTCATGAAACTATTTTAGCAAGCACTCTGGATAGTGCAAAAACTGCTCAAATGAGAGATGCATGGTATAGAGTTTATGTTAATGGCAAAATTTATTTTAATGGCTTTATAAATTACTTGAGTCCTTTATTTATAGAATCATTAAGGGTCCAAAGGGGTCACTTAAATTTTTCAGTTATATTTTATTGCATTTTATATAAGGAATTATATGCTATAGTAAGATTTATGAATACGGGGATTCTAGAAGGTCTCAGGGTGTATCCCTTGCGAATGTCAAGGATGTTATGGATGTTTATTAGGTCCTAGCAGGCATTTAACTCTTCTCCCTCATTTTACCTAACAGTGCTTTCCCCGAAGTAACCACGCATCAGTATTCATTGAAAGAAGGAAGGAAAGAAGAGAAAAAAGGAAGTTGTTCTAATTTTTATGTTGCTTCTCCACATTCTTGCATTTCTCCTGAGGTGAGTTTACTTAAGTAATGCCAGAATAAGTGAGGAATATAGAGTCTTTCTTCAGTTTCCATTTGTGGAATTGTAACAAATAAATAACATCCTCATTCATTATTAATAGGCTTTCTAGAGATCAAAAAAGTGGATTCCAATTTCCAGTGAATAATTTTACTAGCAATTATTTGCAGTTTAAATAAAAGAAAAGGCATTTTATGTGGGCGACATAAACAGTGGATAATTAAAATTAAGTAACTGATTTTCATAAATAATGAAGACGGGAAATTATCTCTGTTTGTTTGCAAAGCTCCATTTCCAATTCATCCCTTGTGAAGAGGATTAACCACTTCCACTCTCCATGGGTGGGTGAAGACAGCCATTATGCATACTGCATAGTTTTGTTACAAAAAGGTGTAAGAAGAAGCTAATTTCAGCTGCTTACATTTGAAAACAAAATACTGAACATGTATAGTTCTTTTAAAAAATTCTAATTAAGATCTAGAAATAACATTTTCCAAAATACACATGCACACACATATACACACTCACTTGTACAAGCACATACAAACATATATACAAAATACCTAATTGAAAATTGAGTAGCAGATGAATTTTAGAACTGGCAAACCATGAGAGACTATGGACTCTGAGAAACAAACTGAGGGTTCTAGAGCGGAGAGGGGTGGGGGGATGGGTTAGCCTGGTGATGGGTATTAAGGAAGGCACGTATTGCATGGAGCACTGGGTGTTACACACAAACAATGAATCATGGAACACTATATCAAAAACTAATGATGTAATGTATGGTGATTAACAGAACAATAAAAAATTTTAAAAAAAAGCTAATGATGTAATGTATGGTGATTAACATAACACAATAAAATAAAAAAAAGAACTGGCAATAAATTGTTCATTTCTTGTAATTAAAAAAAACTAACCTTCTTGTAGCAAGAACAATAACAAAATGGCCAATTGCTTATATTGTAATTTTCAAAAGAAGAAATAAAGAAGATAAATAAGAAAGAGCTAGGATCAGTTAGTGACATTAAGTGAATGCTAAAAGATGAAAAGTTTTGGAAATTCCATTTAGTTTATTTTTGACTTGGCACAAAGCAAGATGGAATATAGTAATGCAGTAGACTGGGAATTGCATGGCCATCTCTTGTCCTTTGTTCCCCTAGCTCCAAGACTCTTCTTTGGATAGAATTCCCTTACCCTGAAAGAAGTCTGGACATGCATTAAAGACAGCATTCCCATATTGAGTGAGTTAACAATTTCACTCAATTCACCTTTCCCTTGGTCTATAAAGCTCACGCATGTGATCTTGAATTCCGTCACCTCATTAGAGTTCTCACACTCGTGTGTGTGAGTGCCAGGACAAGATATGTCTGATGGAAGGAATACTTGTGAAGACAAAAGAGCATACAGTTACAGAAGTATGGACATAGGGCCCAGTTCCACCATTTACTAGCTGTGTAAGCTTAAAGGAGTTACTAAAATTTTTAGTTCAGTTTAGCTGTAGAGTGAGGGTAATAATAGAACCTAACACACACAGTTCTCCTGAAAAGCAAACTTAATACTTTATGTGAAATCCCTGGCATGACTAAATGGTCCTAAATCCTCTCCCTTGTTATCACCCAGCAGTGTGTTGGAATGCTTTTCTATTTTTATTCATTAATACATACTCATGGCTTTATTTCTTTTCATCTAAGTCTAATGACTGTTGAAGTTTTTATCACATCTGTTTAATTTATATGATGTTGTATTTCTCTGACAGTAAATCAATATTTATATACTGTTAACTGATAATGTTGCTTAATGACCAGGGCCCAAATCATAGTATGTTATATATCAGCCAAGCCTAATACTGCCATGAGATAGATATGGGGAATGGTGCAGTCTGCATTATCTGCCATAGACAGAAGTCATGATCAATAATGTTTGTAGGGGCTGTGATGAGATAAAGAGCAAAAGCCACTTCTTCTACCTTCTTTCTGGACATCCCCTTTTAGCTCCTTCCTGGGAAATCAACAGGTATTGGGGTCCATAGTGTAAATGACTCAATATCACACACACTTGGGAAATTGTAGGTCCATCTACAGAGAAATCCCATGAGAGATAACTAGTGCCTGGTATATATTTCCTTTGGAGATTTCTCACCCCTCAACCAAGTGGTTTCTTTCTTCCCCCATTTTTAAATATCCAAGATAACCAGAACAGATCACTTATCACTTGTTAAATATACCATGAACTTCAATACCTTTCAACTATTCACTCTTGCTTGGAATGCCTTCATACTTTCCACTTCCAACACCCACGCACATTCTCTGACTGAAAACTTCCACTTACCCTTAAAGAAACAACATAAAAGTCATCTTATCTATGAAATAGTTCCCCATATCTTCCCTAATAGATTTAGTCACTCTATCACCTTTTTACCCATGACTCTTTTTCCATTATGAAGTGTTTTTTGAAGTACATACCAAGTGAGCTTGACTCTAGAGAGAAAGGATTCAAATCTTACACATTCTTTTTTTTTATGTTTTATTATCTTTATTAAAAGAGAATGACTTGGAACTACTGAGGTATTTCTACTTCTTATATTTTATTTTATTTTATTATTTTATTTTATTATGTTATGTTAATCACCCTACATTACATCATTAGTTTTTGATGTAGTGTTCCATGAGTCATTGTTTGCATATAACACTCAGTGCCCCATTCACTGCATGCCGTCTTTAATTCCCATCACCAGGCTAACACCTCCCCTCACCCCCCTCTCCTCTAGAACCCTTAGTTTGTTTTTCAGAGTCCATAGTCTCTCATGGTTCAGCTCCCCTTCCAATTCCCCCCCCTTCATTTTTCCTTTTCTACTATCTTCTTCTTCTTCTTTTTTTAACATATAATGTATTATTTGTTTCAGAGGTACAGGTCTGTGACTCAACAGTCTTACACAATTCACAGCACTCACCATAGCACATACCCTCCCCAGTGTCTATCACCCAGCCACCCCATCCCTCCCACACCCCACTACTCCAGCAACCCTCAGTTTGTTTCCTGAGATTAAGAATTCCTCATCTCAGTGAGATCATATGATACATGTCTTTCTCTGATTGACTTATTTCACTCAGCAAAATACCCTCCAGTTCCAACCACATCCTTGCAAATGGCAAGATTTCATTCCTTTTGATGGCTGCATAATATTCCATTGTATGGAATGATGTACCACATCTTTTTTATCTATTCATCTGTAGATGGACATCTGGGCTCTTTCCATAGTTTGGCTATTGTGGACATTGCTGCTATAAACATCAGGGAGCACATACCCCTTCAGATCCCTACATTTGTATCTTTGGGGTAAACACCCAGTAGTGCAATTGCTGGGTCATACAGTAGCTCTATTTTCAACTTTTTGAAGAACCTCCATACTGTTTTCCAGAGTGGCTGCACCAGCTTGCATTCCCACCAACAGTGTAGGAGGGTTCCCTTTCTCCTCATCCCTGCCAACGTCTGTCGTTTCCTGGCTTGTTAATTTTAGTCATTCTGACTGGGGTGAGGTGGTATCTCACTGAGGTTTTGATTTGGATTTCCCTGATGCCGAGCGATGTTGAGCACTTTTTCATGTGTCTGTTGCCCATTTGGATGTCTTCTTTGGAAAACTGTCTGTTCATGTCTTCTGCCCATTTCTTGAGTGGATCATTTGTTCTTTGGGTGTTGAGTTTGATAAGTTCTTTATAGATTTTGGATACTAGCCGTTTATCTGATATGTCATTTGCAAATATCTTCTCCCATTCTGTCGGTTGTCTTTTGGTTTTGTGGACTGTTTCTTTTGCTGTGCAAAAGCTTTTTATCTTGATGAATTCCCAATAGTTCATTTTTGCCCTTGCTTCCCTTGCCTTCGGTGATGTTTCTAGGAAGAAGTTGCTACGGCTGAGGTCGAATCTTACACGTTCTTTTAAGACCCATACTCCTTCCCAGGACGGTGGTAGTTACTTAACAGGTACTCAGTAAATATTGATGAATGGATAAAGGAAAGACTCTCTACTTTGAAAAAGTTTGAAAATCTAAGCCCCTGCTCCTTAGAGGAAGACTCTCAAACAGATGACACTGAAGTTTGATCAAGAAAATAAGCTTGAACTTTGTGGGTTTACCCTTTAACCTATTCCAAATCCTATAGAATAAGAAATATATGGGGGTGGAGAGAGAAAGCCCATAAGAGTACTGAGAAACAAGAGTTGTAGCAGTAGACCACAGATTTTGATCATTCTGTAAACAATAGAAAGCAGATAGAATTAGAGTTACAAAAAAAGTGAAATCTGGTAAACCATAAGTCCAAAATACATGACTGATGAAGAGAAGACTTTGGAATGAGAAATGCAAGATGCTCTGAGTGCATAGTTTATAGAAAAAGTGTGCAGAGGGTGAATACGATATGTGCATAAAGTCACTAAGGCTCTCGGTCTCTCTACCTACGTCCTACAATTTTACTTCTACTCAGCAGGGCTACCTGGTACTTGTACCACTGGAAAGCAGTTCATGTGGGCACTGAGCCAAAGAAGCACTGAGAAACTGAGACCTAGCGGATGGGTTCCCCGGGGATGGGAGGTATCTGTACCTCAAACCCTACCTGTCATGTCACACTCAACAGCACAGCATTAGCCTTCTCCCACAGTCACATGAATCAAAACAATCAAGAAAACATAACAACAGACAAAAGAGGAGAAGCAATAATAAAAAGAAAAACATACAAAATCAGGACTCATGTACCATTTGAAGGAAACCAACACATGTTTAAAAAGTACTTAATAGAACAAAGATGAAAATTTTAAATTATGTTAATGTCCTTAAAGTTACTTTAGAAAATATTAAATCTTTAAACAGAAACAACTTCATCTTGGGACAAAAAATACGATCTTTAAAGTAAAATAAATACTAAAATATGTAGCTGAATAACTCAGAAAGCTGGAAAACCAAGGTTAGGGTTTCTCCTAGAAAACATCATAAATAAGAAAGAAAAAAAATAGAAAGCATAAGAGAATTAGACATAGAGAAGAGTTTTAGAAAAGAGGAATGACTAGAAAGATCAACAATCATTGAAGAAGTTTACTTTGAGCTGAATAAATACACAGCTCTTCTGATGAGAGGACCTACCTTGTGCTGAAAGAATGCATTTTAAAAGTTCTACCACTTTAAACATCGTGGTGAAATGTCAGAACATTAAACATAAAGAAAAATCCTGAAAAGATCTAAAGTGAAAATAATGGGTTATTTACAAAGATATGGGGACTAAATTCACCTACCACTTCTCAATAGCAACACTGGATGCTAAAAGAAAATGGGCCCCATGTTGTTATTCAAAATCTATACCCTGTTAAATTTACATTCAAGTACGGGGACAAAATAAAAATTCTGGATCTGCAAAGACTTGGGAATTTTGCCACCTACAAATATGTCTGAGAAAAATTGATGAAAGGATAATCCAATAAAATAAATAACAAAACCAAGAAAAGGATATCAGAAAGAATAATGATCAAAGAAAACGCTAAAAGTTACAGTTAAGTTAAATCACTGTTGATGCTTGATGTTTTAAAAATGTATAAAATAACCATCTGGAACTAACATCCCAGATGTTCTCAACATGGAGTCTGCCAGAGAGGGTAGTGGAAAGTGCAAGAATACTAAAATTTTTACTCATATATAAGAGAAAAATATAAGTACTATGCTATTGACAGGTTGTTAAAACTGTTAAAAATATGAATAATCCTAGAGAAATAGACATATAAATTTCAAATTACTAGGGAAGAAATTTTATGGAACAAAATATATATATAAAATCAATTCAGCAAAGGGCATGATAGAAAGAAAAAAACAGTAAAATCAAAATATATCAGCAATTACAAAAAATATCATTTTAAACTCTCTAGAAAAAAATAGCTACATGGAGACTACAACAGGCCCACTGAAATTAAAAGACAGAATGGATTTTTCTTTAAAGGGTATAAAAATATTTACTAGGTAAATGGTAGTAAAAATTATCAGAAATGGCATAGTATAGCAAAATTAACATCAGAAAATGGAATACAGTAGAAAGTATTTAATAGGATAAAGTGGATACCTAGAATTAATAAAATGTAATCTAATAAGATGAAATAGTCATAAACTCTTATCCATCTAGCTGCAAAACTAAATATGCACAAATGCATGAGAGAGAATGTGTGTGTGTATGTTTGTGTGTGTGTGTGTGCAGCAAAATCTCATGAAAACACAAGGAGAAACTGAAAAATCCTCAAACATAGAAGAAACTTTAACTATGCCCCTTTCAAGTAGAAGAGAAAGAGGAATAGACACAGGAGAGGGAGAGAGAGATGGGAGAGGTTGAGGGCAGGAAAGGAGAAAGAATATGTTCTGGAAAAAGACAATTTATCCTAGTCACTTGAGAAGATTTGGAAAACTGAATACACAAACAATAGTAGAAAAATGTTTATGGCTTTCTCAAAAGTTTCCTTTTTTTCCTAAAATAATAGCGATATCCTCTAACAAACAAAAATAAAGACGAATAAAAAAACCACTCTGAGATGAGTTTATAAAAAACATTCCAACTGTTTCAGAAATTAGGAAATTCCTATGAGACCAGCCTAACTCCAACACCAAAACCAAGCAAATACTACAAAGAAGAAATCAAAGGAGCAATTATTTTTCTAAGACTCCTAAATAAAATATGAGCAAATTAGATACAGTTATGAATTAACAGATTACGATATAATGACAACCCAAGTTTAACTCTGGAATACCAAAATGGTTTAACATCAGGAAAGCTATTAATATAATTAGGTATGATAATAGATTTAAAGAGAAACCCAATATGATCATCTTAATAAAAACTGAAAAGCATTTTATAGCATCTAACAGATTTGTTTGAGCAAACAAACTTTTTGGCAAGATGGAAATAAAAGAGAATGTCTTCAGTGTTACAAAGGCTTTTTACAGAAGCCTACAGCAATTATATATAAGATGACTCACTAACAGCATTCCTATTAGAGTTAGGGGGAAAGAAAGATTCTTTTCAACATTATACTGCAGGCTTAGCCACAAAAATGTCAAAGTAAATATGTAAATGGTGTAAAGAGCATAAAGACATCTATAAAACTGTCATAATTTTCTACAGTAGGATCTTCCACTTTTAAAGAATTGTGGAATTCTACAAACAAAACTATTAGAATAAGAAAATCCCGTAAGATGATAGACAAATCATCACATAGAAAAATCAATAACAATCTTATAAGTTAGCATATAATATAAACCAGAAAACATAATTTTTAAAAATCCTGATTATATACACTCACATATACACACCAACACACACACTATTAAAACATTTGGGGGCGCCTGGGTGGCTCAGTTGGTTAAGCGACTGCCTTCGGCTCAGGTCATGATCCCGGAGTCCCAGGATCGACTCCCGCATCGGGCTCCCTCCTCAGCAGGGAGTCTGCTTCTCCCTCTTACCCTCCCCCCTCTCACGCTCTCTCTCTCTCTCTCTCATTCTCTTTCTCAAATAAATAAATAAATAAAATCTTTAAAAAAATTAAGAAAAATAAAACATTTGGGAAAAAAATGCCCAAGAATAGCATGGAAGTTTTGAAAAGAAAAAGAAGTTACTTGCTCTACCAACTTACTGTCTATAATATTTTTAAAAAACTATTATAATAAAAGCAACTGGACTATTGATTAAAAAATAGAACACAATTTGAGAATTGAGAAACAACTCCATCCATATATAGAGAGAGTTTGCCCACAGCACATGGTTATTGTGGGGCAGTTTGGATTTGAACCAAGCCAGTCTGGCTCCCAATCCAGTTCACTACTCTGCCAAGGTTTCCCCCCACCACTTCCATTTATCAAATTAGTACAATTCTTTTAAAAAGATTGGTGATAGTTTTATTAAGAATGGGGGAATGTGCTACGGTGAGTGCTGTGAATTATGCAAGACTGTTGAATCACAGATCTGTTCCTCGGAAACAATACATTATATGTTAAAAAAAAGAAGAAGAAGATAGCAGGAGGGGAAGAATGAAAGGGGGGAACTCGGAGGGGGAGACGAACCAGGAGAGGCTATGGACTCTGAAAAACAAACTGAGGGTTCTAGAGGGGAGGGAGGGTGGTGGAATGGGTTAGCCTGGTGATGGGTATTAAAGAGGGCACGTATTGCATGGAGCACTGGGTGTTACACACAAACAATGAATCATGGAACACTACATCAAAAACTAATGATGTAATGTATGGTGATTAACATAACAATAAAAAAATTTAAAAAAACTAATGATGTAATGTATGGTGATTAACCTATCATAAAAAAAAAAAGAATGGGGGAAAACTGGGGCACCTGGGTGGCTCAGTTAATTGAGTGCCTGCCTTCGGCTCAGGTCATGATCTCAGGGTCCTGGGATCGAGCCCTGCATCGGGCTCCCTGCTCAGCTGGGAGTCTGCTTCTCCCTCTCCCTCTGCCTGCGGCTCCCCCTGCTGTGCTCTCTCTCTCTTGCTCACTCTCTCTCAAATAAATAAATAAAATATTAAAAAAAAGAAATGGGGGAAAAATTCATTCTCAAATGTTCTTGGTGGAGGTATAAATTGATAAAGCCTTTTTGAAGGGCAATGTGGCAGAGTCTTTAAAAGCATTTTAAAGCATACAATTTAACCCAAGAATTCCACTTTTAGGAAGTTATCATTAGGGAATAGTTGACATATGCAAAATATGTCTGAAAAAAATGTTATGGCAGCATTAGCTGTAGGAGTGGAAATTCAGAACCAACATATCTGTCAGTAAATACGCTTCTAATGAAACAATTTGGTGACAATCTTTATATAATAAAATAACATTTGGCTTCTAAGAATGAAGTAGGCTTATAAGAACTGATAGGAAATGATTGCAAAGCTTATTGACCTATTGCTCCCTTAAAAAAAACAAATTGCAGAAACAAACCTATTCAGAATTTTTAAAATAAAGTAAGGACGGAAGGAAGGATGGATGGAAAGAAGGAAGGGAGGGGGGAGGGAGGGTTTTGTGTGTGTGTGTGTGTGTTTGTGTAATTGCTTAGAAAAGGAATTAAAAGCACACATCAAGCAGTTTCCACTGACTAGTGGTTCCTGCTGGAAAGAGAAACCAAAGCACGTGGGGTTGGAAGACAGAGAGAGGAAGAAGATAAACATTAATGTATACTGAATATCAATAGCTATTCCTTGAATTTTTTACAATGAGAAGATGCTCCTGTCATGGAAACAACAACAAGAATACAAAGAAAAATAAATAATGGAACATGATAAAATTGAAAATGAAAACACAAACAATAAGGTAAAAACCTTGAGCAGCCTATTATTGACATAAATCACCCCAATTCGGGGTCATGGCAAGGATATACAAAATCTGGAACATAAATGTGATCTATTGTACTAAAGGTCCGGGGTTAACTATTCAAGAAAAAGAGCCCAAATCAATCTATGATACAAACTTCACAACATCTTCTTGTTTTAGGAGAGATGGGTTCTGTGTTGAGTGTTTCTTATGTCATGCCAAATCATTTTGCTAAGATCTGTTGGCAATTCAGCCTGGCGTTTTCAGATTTCCTCTCATTTTACCAACCTGAAGCTGCATCCTTAACACAAGATTGATCCTGAATTAATTCCACAGACAGATGCAGAGATAGCTGTGGCAGAAATAACTTTAGATTTCTATTCTCTTTTCCTTGTTAAAACATGCACGGCATTGCTCATTACAGTTAATCAGACTCACAACACTTCATCCTGGGTGAAAATAATAGGCCCCATTGTACATTAGTAACCAGGTTACACTGCCTTTCATTGCTGCAGTTAACACCTATTATTTCTCCCGGCACCAATATTCCGAATCAGGATCATTCAGCACTGAAGTGGGTTAAGCATTTGTGTGTGCAGCACTTCTTTTGTGAGAAGCAGAAGTTCAAGGTTGCTGCGCCTCTGTCCCAGTCGATGAGCTGCCTGCAAAAGCATCAGTGTGGATATCCACAGCGGGCACTCCGTATTTAGAAAGGAAGCATTGGGTGTCTTATTAACATGTTGTTATGGTGCAACATGCCTGGGACTCAGAACAGAAGCATGGTGGTATCCAGGTACCAGCTTTCCTGTCTGTAGGGGGAACCCCTGGGAATGAGGGAGACACCAGGGCTCTTCTAAATGCTTCCACATGCTTCAAGTAGAGGCAGCAGATAGGAGCACAGTGAGCAGGTGTGCCCTTCCTCCCACTGCCCCAAAGCAGGTACAAGCAGAAGAGGTGTGGGGAATAAAAAGTGCAGGATTTAATGTTTTTAGACAGAGAAATCGATATACTAGTCACTTGGTGGCATAGAAAAAATAGTTTTCCTGCTTTCAACAAGTTTAAAGCTATCAGAGTATAATTTTCAAAAAGTTAAACATGTCTCTCTATAAATATTAAGTGAGCACATGTCAAAGATTTACTTAACTCACTGATGAGAGAACCAGAAGAATAGTAAAGCTAGTTCAAAGAGGACTTGAGAGACTGAGTTAGTTATAGATAGGCTCTGAAAAAAATGTTAGACGAGATAGCTAAATTACATATGAAACTGGGTAAAGTCCTATGGGGTAATGAAACTAACTTCTTGGGTTTTCTCTTCTTGCTCTGGGCAAGAATAATTTGTATTAATATCAGTTTTATAGAAGTTAATATTTATCCTTACAGAGTGATAAAATATCCTAATCAATAATAAGTAGTAGATCAAACAAAGAGCCATCCCCCTGGAGAACTAGATCAACTTTGGGCAGCCTAATAGGCAATGTTCAGTCATGACATTGAAAAAACATGCAGTCATCCTTCACCTATTTCTAATGTCAGGACTGTGTTTCTTACACAGCTGTGTTCATGACAGTCTTTGGATGGTGAATAGAGATTACTATATGCAACTATAGAATTATAACATGCCTAAAATGTTTGTATTTCCCCAAGATTCCTATGTGGAAGCCCTAATTATCAAAGTGATCGTATTTGGTGGTGGGGTCTTTGGGAGGTAATTAGGTTTAGGTGAGTTTAGGAGGGTGGAGCCCCCAGGATAGGATTGGGGCTCCTTTAAGAAGAGACATGAGAAAGACCTTCCTCTGTCTCTCTCTCTCTCTCTCATACTCTCTCTCTTTCCCTGCATGGGGCCATATATAAATAACAGCAAGACGATGACAATCTGCAAACCAGAAAGAGGACTTCATCAGACACTGACTCTGCTGGCACCTTGATCTTTACTTCCCAGCCTCCAGAACTGTAAGAAATAAATGTTTCTTTTTTAGACTACCCAGTTTATGACATTTGTTGTAGCAGCTGAAGCAGACTAAAACAAAGAGTAAGAAAAGACACCAAGAGATGACGATGTTCAAGTCTCTCTCCCTACACATGTGCAGATCAAGTGACAAGAAGTCAGTATTGTGTAAGCATTGAAGGCAAGAGTTTAGAACTCTGCAGACTGGGGTTAAGTATTTATTCTACCACTTTTTAGCTAAATATAATCCAAGACCCAGTTTTCTCATCTGTAAATGGAAATAATAGGAAACCTGCTTCAAAGAATAGGAGTGAGGAGTAAAGGTGATAATCCAAGTAAAGTGTTTGTCCTAGGCTGCTTATCATTTACTAAATAGTTTTTAAAATATTGTAGCTATTGTTATACCTTGCAACCAAGTCCTATCACCATTCATAGCCTGGAGAATATGGTCAAATTTAATTTAAATTAGATACAACTTAGGTAGAGATGGGAAACTCACAAAATAATAATTTTGCGAAGTGTAATTTACCTCCTGGCTGAAAAGTTGTGCTGGAATTGGCTTTCTATGCATTCCAGGGTAGATTTTAAACATATTGGCTCTAGGATTATAGCCTTACTGTTCTTTCTCTAAGGAGAAAAGGAGAAATGAGAGATGAAGTAGTTAAATGTAATGTTGGTATAAGACATAAACTTGATTAGGATGATGGAAAGATGGGCTTGAGTGAGAAAAGTAAGGTGGGCCTCCCAAGACTGTTTAAAAAGTCAGATATGACTTTATCTTAGTGGTACGTCTGTGATTTTATGATCTAAAAGGGGCTGAAAATATCTATTCAACCTACCTCACAGGATGGTATAAAGATAAAAGAAATAAAGGGAAGAAATCTATAAAAGTATGTTCTGCTCATTCAGCTAATAGGATTCTTACCTTTTTACCCTGCTTACTGGGTCAGTGGGAGGTCAGGAAACTCAGGCATTCCATTCTGAGCTACACAATGGTTATGAGATTTAAACATCTTTTTGACAAGAACAAGAATCCTCAATCTCCCTTCAGCTTTTTATAGTCAGTTTCCTGGGTGAGATAGCAATGGACATAGTCTACAAACTTTGTTAGTTTGCATCAGCATGTTCTACCAGTCAAAGTTTAGGTATATGCAAATTTTTAAAAATACCCTTGCTATACATTTTTAAACAATTTCATTCAAGTATAAATTACATACCATAAATTGACCCAGTTTAATATAACAAAGATTTTTAGTAAATTTCTAGAGTTGTACAACTATCACCATAATGCGGTTTTAGAACCTTTCCAACACCCAGAAAGATCTCATGTTCCTAGTTGTTGTTACTTCTGATTTCTACCCCCAGCTACAGACAACTCTAATCTACTATTTCTCTATAGATTTGCCCTTCCTGGACACTTTGTAAAAATGGAATCACATGACATTCTGTCATTTGTGTCTGCTGCCTCTTACTTTCTTTTAAAGTAATCTCTACATTCACCGTGGGACTCCAACTCATGACCCCAGGATCTAGAGTCACATTCTCTACTGACTGAGACACCCAGGCAACCCTCTGGTGCTTTTTGTATAGCATAACTTTTCCAAGGTTTATTCATGTGTAAGCATGTTTCAGTAGTTTGTTCCTTTTTATTGTTGAATAGTACATTGTATGGAATACCACACTGTCCTTGTCCATTCATCAGTTGATGAACACTTGCATTGTTTCCAATTGTTGTTTAGAATGAATAATGCCATGAATTTCTGTGTACAGTTTTTTTTTTATGGACATCTATTTTCATTTCTTTTGGGTAAGACCTAGGAGCAAATTGCCTTACATTAAGTTGATGTTGAAGTTTTTATTAAAATGCCAAACTCTCAAAATAGCCATACCATTTCACATTTCCACCAGCAATGTATGAAAATTCCAGTCTCTATACATCCTTGTCAACTTCTGCTATTATTTTTTCTTATTGAAATGATATCTCATTGCGTTTTTAATTTGAATTTTTCTAAAGAGTGATAATGTTAAGCTTCTTTGCATGTGCTTCTATGCCATTCAAATATTTTCTTGGAGAAATACTATTTGAATCATTAGTCTATTTTTAAATTGGGTTGTTTGTGGGGGGCGAAGCAAGATGGCAGAGGAGTAGGAGACCTGGATTTCGTCTGGTCTCAGGAATTCAGCTGGATAGGGATCAAACCATTCTGAACACCTACGAACTCAACAGGAGATCGAAGACAAGAATAGCAATGACTCTCTGAACAGAAAAGCGACCACTTTCTGGAAGAGTCATATTCTATCCCTTCATAGTAGTTACCCTTACTTTTTGGCATATATATATAAGTTGTTCTCTCTTTAAAATTTTGAGATACAGTTTCTTCTAACAGATAAAAATATACCCTAAATCTCTAGTGTATGGCTTTGTTCTAGTCTCCTGCCTGATCACATTCTCTCCCCCCCCTTTTTTTCCTTTCTTTCCTTTTTTTTTAATCCTCTACTTTGTTTTTTCAAACAACTTCTTATCTTATCAATTCCTTTTATAAAATGTTTTATAATTTTCATCTTTATAGTCATATTCCATGCCTTCAGCATAGCAACCCTTATTTTGTACATATATAAGTCTTTCTTTCTTTAAAATTTTGGGAGGCACTTTCTTCTAACAGACCAAAATACACCCAAAATCTAGTGTGTGGCACTGATCTATGCACCAGCCTGATCATATTTGATCATATTCTGTTTTTTTTGTTTTGTTTTGTTCTGTTTTTATCTTTTTCTTTTTCTATTTCTTTTTTCTTTCTTTCCCTTTCTTTTCCCGTGGTTTCAGGGCTTTTCTGACTTCTTTAGAGTATATTTTCTGTGGATGTTGTTACCCTGTTAGCATTTTGTTCTCTCATTCATCTATTCTCCTCTGGACAAAATGACAAGATGGAAAAAATCACCTCAAAAAAAAGAACACGAGGTAGTACCGACTGCCAGGGACCTACTCAATATGGACATTAGTACAATGTCAGACCTAGAGTTCAGAAACATGATTTTAAAGATACTAGCTGGGTTTGGGAAAAGCATGGAAGTTATTAGAGAAATGTTTTCTGGAGAAATAAAAGAACTAAAATCTAACCAAGTCAAAATCAAAAAGGCTATTAATGAGGTGCAATAAAAAATGGGGGCACTAACTGGTAGGATAAATGAGGCAGAAGAAAGAATCAACAATATAAAAGACCAAATGATGGAAAATAAAGAAGCTGAGAAAAAGAGAGAGAAACAACTACTGGATCACGAGGGCAGAATTTGAGAGATAAGCAATACCATAAGATGAAACAACATTAGAATAAATGGGATCCCAGAAGAAGAAGAAAGAGAGAGAGGGGCAGAAGGTATACTGGAGCAAATCATAGCAGAGAAATTCCCTAATGTGGGGAAAGAAACAGGCATCAAAATCCAGGAGGCACAGAGAACCCTTCTCAAAATCAATAAAAATAGGTCAACACCCCAACATCTAATGGTAAAACTTACGAGTCTCAGAGACAAAGAGAAAATCCTGAAAGCAGCTCAGGAGAAGAGATATGTAAGCTACAATGGTAGAAACATTAGATTAGCAACAGACCTATCCACAGAGACCTGGCAGGCCAGAAAGGACTGGCATGATATCTTCAGAGCACTAAAAGAGAAAAATATGCAGCCAAGAATACTATATCCAGCTAGGCTGTCATTGAAAATAGAAGGAAAGATCAAAAGCTTCCAGGACAAACAAAAACGAAAGGAATCTGCAAACACAAAACCAGCCCTCCAAGAAATATTGAAAGGGGTCCTCTAAGCAAAGAGAGAGCCTAAAAGCAGCATAGACCAGAAAGGAACACAGACAATATACAGTAACAATCACCTTACGGGCAATACAATGGCACTAAATTAATATCATTCAATAGTTACCCTGAATGCAAATAGGCTCAATGCCCCAATCAAAAGACACAGGCTATCAGATCAGATGAAAAAACAAGACCCATCGATATGCTGTCTGCAAGAGACTCATTTTAGACTGAAAGACACCCCCATATTGAAAGTGAGGGGGTAGAAAACCATTTACCATGCTAATGGACACCAAAAGAAAGCTGGGGTGGCAATCCTTTTATCAGACAAATGAGATTTTAAACCAAAGACTGTAATAAGAGATGAGGAAAGACACTATATCCTACTTAAAGGGTCTATCCAACAAGAAGATCTAACAATTGGAAATATCTATGCCCCTAACATGGGAGCAGCCAATTATATAAGGCAATTAATAACAAAAGCAAAGAAACATATTGACAACAACACAATAATAGTTCGGGACTTTAACACCCCCCTAAGTGAAATGGACAGATCATCTAAGCAAAAGATCAACAAGGAAATAAAGACTTTAAATGACACACTGGACCAAATAGACTTCAAAGACATATTCAGAACATGCCATCCCAAAGCAACGGAATACACATTCTTCTCTAGTGCCCATGGAACATTCTCCAGAATAGATCACATTCTAGGTCACAAATCAGGTCTCAACCGGGTACCAAAAGATTGGGATTAATCCCTGCATATTTTCAGACCACAATGCTTTGGAACTAGAACTCAATCACAAGAGGAAACTCGGAAAGAACTCAAATACATGGAGGCTAAAGAGCAACCTACTAAAGAATGAATGGGTCTACCAGGAAATTAAAGGAGAATTAAAAAAATTCATGGAAACCAATGAAAATGAAAAATCTTTGGGATGCAGCAAAAGCAGTCCTAAGAGGAAAGTACATAGCAATACAAGCCTTTCTCAAGAAACAAGAAGGTCTCAAATACACAACCTAACCCTACACCTAAAGGAGCTAGAGAAAAAACAGCAAATAAAGCCTAAACCCAGCAGGAGAAGAGAAATAATAAAGATCTGAGCAGAAATCAATGAACTAGAAACCAAAAGAACAGTAGAACAGATCAACGAAAGTAGGAACTGGTTCTTTGAAAGAATTAACAAGATTGATAAACCCCTGGCCAGACTTATCCAAAAGAAAAGAGAAATGACCCAAATCAACAAAATCATGAATGAAAGAGGAGAGATCACAACCGACACCAAAGAAATGCAAACAATTATAAGAACATATTATGAGCAACTCTAGGCCAGCAAATTAGATAACCTGG
>NW_027397081.1:28943899-28968287 GCF_003265705.2 Callorhinus ursinus
ACATGTATCATATGACCTCACTGACATGAGGAATTCTTAATCTCAGGAAAGAAACTGAGGGTTGCAGGAATGGGGGTGGGGTGGGAGGGATGGGGTGGCTGGGTGATAGACACTGGGGAGGGTATGTGCTATGGTGAGCGCTGTGAATTGTACAAGACTGTTGAATCACAGTTTTGTACGTCTGAAACAAATAATGCAATATATGCTAAGAAAAAAAAAAGAAGATAGCAGGAGGGGAAGAATGAAGGGGGGAAATTGGAGCAGGAGACGAACCATGAGAGATGATGGACTCTGAAAAACCAACTGAGGATTCTAGAGGGGAGGGAGTTGGGGGATGGGTTATCCTGGTGATGGGTATTGAGGAGGCCGTGTTCTGCATGGAGCATTGGGTGTTTTGCACAACTAATGAATCATGGAACACTACATCAAAAACTAATGATGTAATGTATGGTGATTAACATAACAATAAAAAATTTAAAGGAAAAAGCAAAAATAAATAAATAAATAAATAAATTGGGTTGTTTGTCTTCTTATAATTGAGTCATAAGTGCTCTTTATTTACTCTTTGTACCAGTCTTTTATTCAATATATAATTTGTAAATATTGCTTCCCTAACTGACTAGTCTTCTCATTTTCTTAATGGTGTCTTTAGAAGCTTAAAAGTTTCAATTTTGAAAAGTCCATTTGATTATTCTTTTCTTTTATGAATAGTGTTTTTGGTATCATATATATAAACTATTTTCCTAACCCAAGTTTATGAAGATTTTCTTCTATATTTAATTCTATTTTTATAATTTTAACTCTTACATTTAGATCTATAGTTTATTTTTCTCTAATATTTGTTTATAGTGTGAAGAAAAGGTCAAAATTAATCTTTTTTACATGTGGATATCCAAAGGTCCCAACACCATTTGTTGAAGAGATTATCCATTACATATTAAATTACCTTGGCACATTTATTGATAATCAATAGAACATACTACAAAGATTTTTTTCTGGATTCTATATTCTAGTCCATGGGCTATCTGTCTAAGGTTGCACAAGCATTACCCTTTCTGGTTTACTGCGGAAATTTTCAGTGTTTTTAGCCCTACATCTTGAATATTATCATCTAGAGGTCTAAAAATATAAAAAGGAATGTTTGTAACCTCTACTTTGTATAAAAAATCCATAATATCAAGATGATCAATATGAATATTTATACTTCCAAATTTGTAATATATTAACACATAAAACAGTAGTATTGACAATTGTATTAATAATAAAAACCACCTAGGAGCCTATGCATCTGATGAATTTCTAAAGAAGGTCACAATGTGAGAATCCAGGTGGATATGAATTTGTTGGTGAAGTGGGATTTTCAACCTAGTCCAGGCCTGTGATGATAATCCCATTGTCCCAGCCTATTAATTATCTAGCAAAGAACACATGACTCACTTTCAGCCAGGGAAACTAAAACAGCTATCTATTGGAAGATGTGGGGAAAATGTGTTCTATTTGATTAAAAAAAAAGTACAGGCATAACTTTTATGCTTTCCTATCTCTGAAAGTTGTCACATGAAGATGTAATACTGAGCTGAGGCAATCATCTGTGGCTATAAGGGGAAAGCCAGGAGCAGTGCAGGGTGGCTAATGGAAGTTTTTTCATCATGGAGATGCTGAATTAACCAACTTTGCAGATTCCTAACTCTGGGTTTGTTGTTAGGAAAGGCAATAAAATCCCTATTGATTAAGCCATTGAATTCAGGTTTACTATTATTTGCAGTCAAATCATCCTAACTATTCCATAATACTTTTTCAGAAGATAACAACTAGAAGCCAGAGTGACTCAGGAAGCTGTTGATCTACCCTCCAGCAATAGAAGGCATACCAGTACAAATCCATTTTCTTTTCAAATTTTCTCACTTTGACACTGGCTCACTGAGCAAAAAGCCTATAACCAACCTTTCAAATTTAATGCTGGGATATAATATAGAGACTGGGCAGAAAGAACATTGGAATACTCTGTAGGAATGGTAATGGTTCTTTTAGAAAAATGGGACCATCCAGGAAGAAAAGAGGGAAAATAAAATGAAAATTATAAAATAAAGAGATCGCTTCCTTCTCTCTGATAACTCAGGAGACTAGCCTGTATAGGCAGCAATTCCTGTATCCTGAAACTTCCACAGGTAAAAAGAGAAAGAGGTCACAGCTGTGAGCAGAGGTGGAGAGTACACAGGCAAATGGGATAGGTGGTGGTTAGACTGGAGGTAAAACAGTTGTCCTGGATGACTCTGGTGATACAGTGAGGCGCGAGGGATGCTGACAATAAAGCATGCAGATCAAAGAGCTGGTATGCCAGTCCAGGTAACAAAAGAAAACATTGAATACACAGCATATATTCTTTAAAATTATGTCATATAGCCTGTGTTATTCATACTTAAAATATATACACAGTATAAATGTTAAATATACTACATATATGTTTATGCAATCTATGAAATAAAAATGTATGCTATATGAAACTATCATTTTTATACATAAGTTGTTTATTTTGTATATAATTAGGGAGGACAAAGGACAATAAAACTCAAATAATTTATAAAATTTACTCCTAAGATAAATTCCTTTAAAAAAATTACTTCTTCATTTTGATAATGGAGGAATAGCTTCTACTCTATTTACCTTTACAAAGATAATAGCTATCAAATCTGGACACACATGCATACACACATACAAACAAATAATTAAATTAAGGGGGGGAAACCCCACATTACCTGAAGGCAATGACAAGCAAACAAAAATAAAGAAAAGTTGAGAATAATTCACCTTTAAAAGAAGGGAATGGAATGGCACTGGGTAAATTTCCAATATTTTATGAAATTTTGCCTGAAGGCAGTTCCAGTTAGCACCAAATGGAGTTACTAAACCTCAAAAGAATACCTGCAATTTTACCAATAGGGTTTGAAGTGACCACAGCAGGTACAAATTGAGAAGAGAAATCCCATAAAAGAGATATCCACAGAGAGAGTCCTAAATTCTTCATAAAAAAAAAAATCTGTTTAAATCTTTAGCTGATCCCTGAACTCCTCATGTACAGGGAAGACTATAAGCCACCTAGCTAGGCTAAAAAGACTAAACAATGATTTTTATTCCTGCTCACTACAGGAAAGACAGTTTGGAGTTTGAATCTTGCCAACTGGACTACTTGGTAAAACAAAAAATCAATACATTCAGAGGAACACAACAGAATCTAGAATTTTGCACCAGTCACAATGTACAGAATATGATAAAAATTACTAGACCACAAAGAAACAGAAAAATGTAACCCATAATGAAGAGGAAATGTAATCAATGAAGACCAAATCTATGACAACAAATGACAAGTACATGAAAAGCTGCTATTATAACTATGCTCAAGAATAGAAAGAAAAATGCATCAACAATGAAGAAATATCAGCAGAGAAATAAAAATGCACAAACAATAGTAACATTTTAATCTACTTTGTATTTTTGAAAATAATTCCACAATTATTTTCTTCTAAATAAAAACATCATGAAAAGCTGGTCATCATGTATTAACTGGGAGCTTAAGCAGCTTAAATGACATGGTAGCAGAGAATCTGGTAAAAAGGAAAGACTTGCACATTGAATCAAGAAAACCAAATCTTACTACAAAAATCTCTTTATGATGTCGAGTGAAACATTTAATCTCCATGGACCTTGTGTTTCTCTATCATATGTGAGGTTGGATCTAAAAATCTCTAAGCCTTTTGTTAAATATCTAGGGGTGATTTGGTAATAGTCCCCAAACTAATTAGAATAAAAGTTAAGACCAATGTATAGGTCTTATACTTACACAAACACCTGAACTAAAAAAAAAAAAAAAAGGAAATCTTAACCAAACATATATCATCTTCAGTAATTTCTCTATAGATTAATACAAGATAGTTCCAGCCCAGATCTCAGTTTACCCCACAAAGACCCCATCATGTACTTCAGAGAAAGGGCTTCAAGGAACATTGGACTGGATGCTGTAGGTAAGAGTGAACATATATATTACTTCTCTCCCAATCTACATTAAAAGAATTGCATTTGGAAATCAAAACTCATATTACACCAAGTTCTAACAATTCTTGAAGCATCACATTTTCTTTACAAAGTTTCTCCTGTGAAGCCCGTCAAAAATAAAGTAGGTGGTGACTGAATTGAAAATTTAATCAGAATGAGGTTCTGTTGTGAGTGTATGCATTTTAAAAAACCTATTTATGTAATGTACTGTAGGTATAGAAAAGGAATTTTAAAACTTTTGATCAGATACTAGAATGTTAAACTCTGACAGGGGAAAAATGTATTTATAATGTATTGCTTTGCTTTTCCCTTTTATAGAGAATAATTATTTATTTAATTTCCCTAGAAGTTTGTTTTTTCTCCTCTGACAAACAAGTGTCAAAAATGAAGACAAGCCAAATATATAGATTGCTTTAAAACTGATGTGTATTTTAAAACTTCACTGTTTTTCATTTCACTGTGCTGAGCTGACAGCCCTGGCTATCCTCAGGGAATCTGTGGGCTGGTGTTGGGTGCACCAGCTTTCCAAACACAGCTCAGCCACAACTTCTCACTTCAGTCCAGGGCACTGCTCACCAGCCCTGAATCCTCAAAATGTTCTTTTGATGACTGTTTCCAAACATGGCATAAGCTTTGCCACAGATAAAAGACCTATATGTCCACAAGTAACACAGAAATATATCATACAGATGGAGATGAAAGAGCGCCAAAATAAATATGAATGTTTGGAGACAGAGCCTACATGTGAATTCAAACACACAGGTTGTCTAAAGTGATATTAATGAGATATGTGCATGTAGATGAAAGGAAATCCATCTATACAAGAGCCTAGTGAAAGGAAAAAAGAATTTATGTCCACTGTGGTTTCACAAAATCACATAATCTTAGATTTGGAAGGAACTGTAGAGGCCATCTAATCCAACTACATTCCCAAAGCAAGAATCCTGAAAACTGGCAATTTTCCTTAGCATTTTGGGAATTCATACCAGAAGAGCCAAATTAAGGCTCACTAGTTACCAGGGTAATAAAAATTGCAGTGCTTTAGAAATCAAATTTTATTTATTTTTTTTCTCCTAATTGCCTCAGGGTTCTGAATTCTGGATTCTTAAGATTCATCTTGGACATATTTATACATGTCTCAGACATGAATTACTAAAAATGTGGTGTTAATACATTAGGCCCATTGATGGCAAAATATTATAGGTCAGTATGTTCTTAGCCTTGTGCTGTTGTTTGTGAGAGATTTTAAAAGGCATGGATGGTTTTTGCCCTAAAGGGATTCATGATCTTAGTTTAGCAACAAAATAAATATTGTCAAATACAGGAATGCTGTTAATTTTTTTCCCAGTCACAATTGTTTAAAATATTGGAAAATGGGATCAGTATTTATTGAGCATTGGCTGAATGCTGGAAAAGGTTAAAGAGTTTTAGAAATATTTAGCTGGGTGAATATAAGCCTGAGGTAAAATTCAATTACTTTCTTATATATTAAAATTGTCTGAAATAAGATGCTAATCGATTACTATTAATCTAATTCCAGAAGATAGAATAAAAGAAAACAAAAGGTATAGAAGGGAAGAAAGGAAAACTGTATCCTGATTATAAATGTGATAGGAGAGATTATTTATGACCTATATCATTATCTCTTTGAAGAACTATAAGAATAAGTCATACATTTATTTATCTTGAGTGGATGGAGAAAAACACATCCTGATGACAAAGATATCATTTGTCAATGATCAACATCTCCTTCCTTGATGTTATAAAAAGAGAGGTGGAGTATACCAGAGTGGGGTAAAGGAATGAATGGCCCTTAAGTGTTCATGTGTTTTCAATCATTTATGTGGAGAGAGGGAGAAAATAAGTATGAGATCAGCCTTTTTTTTTTTCCTTTCCTATTGGGATTATTTATTTTCATCCTTGAAAGTTGGCATTGCTAACAAAACTAATACTAATATACTAACAATATAATCTCATATGACTTAACAGACACAGTCTTAGAGCCAAAGCTCATTCATCAAAACCCAAAGTTTGTCTTGCCTCCTTTGATAGCCAAAAAATACTCTTTTCTCATGAAGAGACAAAGTTAACTACTGATATTTGAAAGTTAGAATAAAATATTCTTGTCAATGTGATCTTAAAATATGTCTTAGATTGCTACCAGACCACCCTGATATGGCCTCAGCCTTAGAACAGGAAATGCCAAAAGAGGTTAGTGTGGATTCATATATTCTTTATTTAAACCCAGCTTTCTTTGAGAGGCTATCTATGTTTTCAGAAGTTCCCATTTTATTATTGTGATTCCTGCCTATTCCACTTCTGGGTTATATACTAAATACAACTTGGGAATTGCCTTCACATCTAGTGAATGTTCTCACTTAGGAAAATTGAACTCCAACAAGGTTTTTGGCATGTATGTACATGGTACAATTTAAGGATGTCATGAAACCCATCTCCTCTCCATACAGTTGCTTAAAATAATTCCCAAGTTTGCTTTCAGTGTTGTTTCCCTTTCTAATTGTGCCCAGAAAACAGTTGGAAATAGGTATATAATTGGAAAAAGTAATAACAATAATTAATAACTGCTTCCTATATGCCAGGTGCTATGCAAAAGTGTCTTGTAGGAGTGATATCAGCAAGATAATAGACTAGGAAGGTTTGTGCCCTTATTCCCCCACTGAAAATTAATAAAAACAACTATAAATTGACTAAAATAACTTTATATCAGCTCTGGAAACTACTCAAAGATCTACGGCAACCAAGTGAATGCCTAATCAAGAAAAAGCCACATTGATATGTGTGAAATTTCATGGAATTTTTGACTCATGTTTGCTCCACTCCCTTCCCTGGTTAGTGCAGTTTGGAAGAAGTGGCTCAATTCCTGGTTTCTTCCTTAGGCCTGGTAGGAACAGAGTAGAACATAATTACAATGTACTACCCTGTCTGTGGGCTGTCCAAAGGAAGTGAAGACATAATTTAAATCTCAAGATGGTGGGAGCCCTGGAAGCAGTGGCAGGTGCTGCAGTAGGTAAAAATGATGGGAACTATAGACCAGCAGACACCTGGGAGCAAGATTAAAGGCCGAGAAATATGATAAAACATCAAGCCCTAGAAGCAGCTAAGATGAGACTATTTGAGGAATTAAGATACTTAAAAGTAGCCACTTATTCAGGGGAAATCTGAAATTAAAAACAAACAAATAAACAAAAACTTACACAAGCCCAGAAAAGACTTCAGAAGATCTTAAGATCTTAAGCCTTCAACCCAAGCTGATCCTAATGCTTAAAGGGCCACTATTTAGTAATTTAGTAAGGATCTTTAATGCAGTATGCTAAAATTAAGAAGGTAACTTTGTTTTCAAATGCCCAATTACCAAGAAAAATTACAAGGCATACAAAGACACAGGAAAACATGGCCTAATTGAAGGAACAAAATAATCTCCAAAAACTGTCCTTGAAAAAAAACACAAGCATCAGACTTACTAAACAAATACTTTAATACAACTATCTATTCTCAAAGAGCTAAAGGAAAATATGGACAAAGAGCTAAATGAAAAGATATCATTTGTCAGTGATCAACATCTCCTTCCTTGATGTGAAAGGAAAATAATATATAAACAAAATGAAAATATCAACAAATAAAATTTTGCCAAAGAGTCCATCATCTCTCCTGGTTCATCTCCCGCTCTGACTTACTCCCCTTCATTCTTCCTCTCCTGCTATCTTCTTCTTTTTCTTTTTTCTTAAAATATGTTGCGTTATTTGTTTCAGAACTACAGATCTGTGATTCAACAGTCTTACACAATTCACAGCACTCACCGTAGCACATATCTTCCCCAATGTCTATCACCCAGCCAAAAAAAAAACCCACAGAAATTCTGTAACTTAAAAATACAACAACTAAATTGAAAAATTTACTAGAAAAGTTCAACATAAGACTTGAACAGATAGAAGAAAAAAAATCAATAAACTTAAAGGCAGGTTATTTAAAATAATGGAGTCAGATAAGCAAAAAAGGAAAACAAAATGAAGAAAAGTGAATAGAACCTAAGAGACTTCTGAGATACCATCAAGTGGACTGATATATGTATTATAGGAGTTACAAAAGGAGAAGAGAGAGAGAAGGGAACAAAGGTTATTTTTTAAATCCAATGGTTGAAAAATTCCTCATATTAAGAAAATACTGGATATACAATTACAAAAAGAAATCCAAGTAGGACAGATTCAAAGAAACTCATACCAAGACAAATTATAATCAAACTATCAAAAGACAGTAAAACAGAGAGACTCTTGAAAAGAAGAGAAAAATGACTCATGGTGCATAAATGGCCCACAATAGACTGTCAGTAGATTTCCCACCAGAAACCTCACAGGCCAGAGGAAATGATATGATATATTTAAAAAACTGCTTCCAGAATGAAAGAGAAATTAAGACATTAACAGGTACACAATAGCAGAGGGAGTTTATTATCACTACACTTGCCCCAGAAGAAATTCTAAAGGAAGTCTTTCAAGTTGAAATGAAAAAAACACTAAATAGTAACTCAAAATCATATGAAAATATAAAGTTCTACAATAAGGTAAATATGTGGACAATAATTTTAAAATAGTATCATAGTAATTTTGGTTTGTAATTCCACTTTTAATTATTATATAAAGTTTAAAAGGCAAAAACATAAAAAACAATAAATCTATTTGTACACAGTATATATAAAGATGTAATTTAATACATCAATAACATAAAGTGGGAAAAGGAACAGCTATAAAAAAGTGGTTTCTGTATGCAGTTGAAGTTAAGTTGATGTCAACTTAAGAATAACTCATTTAAATTATCCTAGCACTTTTGAGATTTGAAGCCATAATTCCTCAGTCCCTAAAGAAGAATTATGAATCTAGACCAAAGAAATAAACGGTGATTATTTTTTTTTGAAAAAAAAGTATGCAGTCATTGTTTCCCTTCAAGAAGAATTAAAAAAAAAAAAAAAGCAGTAGTCATGCATATTACCTTCCATGCATTTTGTTAGAGTAGGCAATGAGGCTCTAACAGGATGCCTGGAGGGCAGCAAGGAGGAAGTCATGGTCAACTATGGGGAAGGTCAGAGGCCTGTCCTGGCAGCACTCCACAAGAAGCTGGATAACACCAGACAGGCCTAAGATGGTGGTGCCACGACAGGAAACCCCTGACCAAGTTAGTAAGAAAAATAGGGAAACCCTGCTTCCCACTCCAACTAATAAATATTCTGCCATGTAGTTAACAACTGTCAATAAAAGATAGAAACCCAAACCAGGGATGGCAGTTTCCTCTCTCACTCTCTCTCTCTTTCTCTCTCTCGAGCTGCCTGCTCTCATGTCTGAAGATTGTACTTTTCACTTTAATAAACTTTCCCCCTTGTATTGCTTAAAAAAAAAATACTTAAGAATAACTGTCAAGGGGCACCTGGGTGGCTCAGGCGGTTAAGTGTCTGCCTTCAGCTCAGGTCATGATCCTGGAGTCTCAGGATCAAGCCCCACATTGGGCTCCCCACTCAGCAGGGAGTCTGCTTCTCCCTCTGACCACCCCCTTGTGCTCTCTCTCTCTCTTTAAGTAAATAAATAAAATATAAGAAAAGAATATAAAAATATTAAAAAATAAAATATTTTAAAAAATGTCATAACTCTAGGATGTTACATGTAATCACCTTGGTAACCACAAGGAAAATATATATATACTATAAACAAAAAGAAATGAGAAAATAGTCAAAATGTGTCACTATAAAAGAAGATTCAAATAAATACAATGGAAAAATAATGAAGGAAATGAGGAAGAAAAAAGCTCTAAAATATACAGAAAGCAAATAACAATAGTAAGTGTTCTGTATAATTACTTTAAATGGAAATGAATTAAACTTCCAACCCAAAGACATAGATTGGCAGAATGGATTAGAAAATATTATCTAACTATATGCTGTCTACAAAGACCCACTTAAGATGTAGGAACATACATATGCTGAAAATGAAAGAATGGAAAAAGATATTGCATGCAAATAGCAAACAAAAGAGAGTAGAGAGGACTATATTAAAATCAGACAAACTAGATGTTAAGTAAAAAAATTTTAGAAGAGACAAATAAGGATATTATATAATGACAAAATGGATCAATTCACCAGAAAGATAAAACAATTATGTTGGTAAGATCACATGTTGTGTTCTTACCACCATAAAATTTAAAAACAAAATACAGCAAAACAAAACAACAATTACAAACATACATGCACTGGACATCCAAAATACATGAAGCAACCATTGACAGAATTGAAGGGAGAAATAGCTCTACAATAATAGGAGGAGATTTCAATACCCACTTTTCAACAATGGATAGAAAAACCCAACAGAGATCAGTAAGAAAATAGAGGGCTTGAACAACATTATAGACCAGTTGGACCTAACACACATGTATAGAACTCCCTACTCAGCAACAGCAGAGAACAAATTTTTCTCAAGCAAACATAGAACATTCTCCATGATAAACCATATATTATTAAGTCATATGTTAAGCCACTAAACAAGTTTTAAGAAATTTTTAAAAGATTGAAATCATACAGCATCTTTTCCAATCACAATATAAAAAAACCTAGAAATCAACAGCAGAAGGAAAACTAAAAAATTCACAAATACGTGAAAATGAAAAAACACAAAGAAATTACAATGAAATTATATAATACCTTGAGACAAATTAAAATGAAAACACAAAGAACAAAACTTGTGGGATGCAGCAAAAACAGATTAAGAGGGAAATTTGTAGCTATAAAAGTTAACATTAAACTAGAAGGTCTCAAATCAACAACCTAAATCTAGAAGTGATTAAACTAGAAAAAGAAGACCAAACCAATACCAAAGGTAGCAGAAGGAAAGAAATAATAAACAGAAATAAAATAGAAAAAAAAACCCAGTAGCAATATTAGTGAAATTAAGAGTTGGTTTTTCTCAAAGATCAAAATTGACAAGCCTTTAGCTAGATTGACTAAGAAAAAAGAGAAAAGACTCGAATTACTGAAATAAGAAATGAAGGAGGGGACGTTACCACCAATTTTACATTTATTTCAATAAAATTAGAAAAATAGTAAAGCATAAAAGGAAATAGAAAACTTATAAAAGAGGATCATAGGGAGCATTAATCACAAGTATATGCCAGTGTATTAGATAGCTTACATGAAATAAACAAATTTCTAGAAATATACAACCTATCAAGACTGATTCACGAAGAAATAGAAAATCTGAATAGACCTATAACTAGAAGGAGCTTAAATCAGTAATCAAAAAACTCCCAAAAAAGAAAATCCCAAGACCAGATGGCTTCACTGGTAATTTTCCCAAACATTTAAAGAATAATGAACACCAATCTTCCTCAAATTCTTCCCCCCCCAAAAAAAAATGAAAAGGAGGGAATGCTTCCTAACCTATTCTATAAGGCCAATGTTACCCTGATACCAAAGGCAGACAAAGACACTACAGGAAAAAAAACTACAGATCCATATCCCTTATTGACATTGATGCAAAAATCACCAACAAAATACTAGCACACACAGAATCCAACAGAATATTAACCATCCTGTTACACTATGACATAGTAGGATTTACTCTTGGAATACAAGGATAGGTCAATATATGAAAATCAATCAGTGATACACACCACAATTAAAAGATTTAAGGGGGAAAAAACACAATGATCATCTAAATTGATGCATAAAAAGCATTTGGCAAAATTTAACACCATTTCATGATAAAAATACTCAACAAACTAGAAGGAAACCAGTCCAACATAAGAAAGGCCATTTATGAGAAACCCAGAGCTAAAGTCATATTCCATGGTAAAAGACTGAAAACTTTTCATCTAAAATGAAGAACAATACAAAGATGCCCACTTTTATTGCTTCTATCCAACACAGCACTGAAAGGACCAGTCAGAGAAATTAGAAAAGAAAAAGAAATAAAAGGCATTCAAATTTAAAAAGAAGTAAAATTATCTGTGTTCACAGATGACATGATCTTTTATGTAGAAAAGCCTCAAGATTTTACACAAACACAAACAAACACACTTACAAAACTATTAGAACTAATAAATGAATTTAGAAAAGTTACAGAACACAAAATCAACACGTACAAATTACTTGCAGTTTTGTGCAAAATAAATAGGAAATGAAGAAAATAATCCCACTTTAATACTATTGTATTAAAAAGAATAAAATATTTAGGAATAAGCTTAACCAAAGAGGAAAAAGACTTGTACACTGGAAACTACAAAATACTGCTGAAAGAAATTAAAGACGCAATTAAATGGAACAATATCCCACGTTCGTGGACTGGAAGATGTAATATTGTTAAGATGTTGATACTACCCTGAATAGTCTATAGATTCAATAAAATTTCTATCAAAATCAAAATGATTTTTTCTGTAGAAATAGATAAATCCACACTAAAATTCATATGGAAACTTAAAAAACCTTGAATAACTGAAAGAATTTTGAAGGGTGCCTGGGTGGCTCAGTCTGTTAAGCAATTGCCTTCGGCTCAGGTCCTGATCTCAGGGTCCTGAGATCGAGCCCTGCATTGGGCTCCTTGTTCAGCAAGGAGTCTGCTTCTCCCTCTCCCTCTACCCCTACCATTCTCGTGCTCTCTCTTTCTTTCTCAAATCAATAAATAAAATCTTTTTTAAAAATTAGAAATAAAAATATAAAACCATAAAAGAATCTTGAAAAAAGAACAAAGGTGGATGTCTCACACTTTCTGATATCTAAACTTACTACAAAGCTACAATAAACCAACATAGTGAGGTACTGGCATAAAGTCAGACATATAGACCAGTGGACTAGAACAGAGAGTACAGAAATAAACCTGCACATATATAAATGATTTTTTAGCAGTTTGCCAATGGGGAAGAGACAGTCATTTTGATAAATGGTTTGAGAAAAGTGGATATCCACATGCAAAAACAAAAAACAAAAAACAAAAAACAAAACTGGATGCTTATCTTATGCCATATGCAAAAATTAACTCAAAATGGTTCAAAGGTCTAAATGTAAGAGCTAAAACTATAAAACTCTTAGAAGAAAATATAGAGGAAAATCTTCATGATATTGGATTTGATAATGTTTCCTTGGATTTGGTGCCAAACATACAGACAACAAACCAAAACAAAAAAAACAATAAGTAAGGTTTCATTATCAAATTAAATCTTTTATGTACCAAAGAGCACTGTTGACACAGTGAAAAGTTACCTACAGAATGGGAGAAAATATTTGCAAATCATATATCTAATAATGGACTAACATCCAGAATGTATAAAAAAAATCCTACAACTCAACAGCTAACCCAATTTTTTTTTTTTTTTGAGAGAGAGAGAGAGAGGCAGAAGGGAGCACAAGCCAGGGAGGGGGGCAGGAGGAGAAGGAGAGAGAGAATATCAGGCAAGCTCCACGCCCAAGGCGGAGCCTGATGTAGGGCTGGATCTCATAACCTTGAGATGATGACCTGAGCTGAAATCGGGAGTTGGACTTAACCAACTGAGCTACCCAGGCATCCCCCAGATAACCCAAATTTTAAAATGGACAAATGACTCAAATAGATATTTCTCCAAAGGAGAAGTGGAAATGGCCAATAAGTACATGAAAAGATGCCCAACATCCCCAGTCATTAGGGAAATGCAAATCAAAACCACATTGAGACACAATTTCATACCCATTAAAATGGCTATAATGAAAGAAACAGAAAATAAGCAATGGTGAGGATGTAGAAAAACTGGACTCCTTGTGCATTGTTGGAGGAAGTGTAAAATTGTAAAGCTACTGTGGAAAACACTATGGTGATTCCTCAAACAATTAAACATAGAATTACATGAGGTCTGGCAATTTTACTCTGGGTGTAAACCCAAAAGAAGTGAATGCAGGGACATAAACAGATATTTATACACCCATGTTCAAGCAGTATTAGTCACAATAACCGAAATGTAGAAGCAATCCCAGTGTCCATAAGCAGCTAAATGGATTAGCAAAATATGGTATATTCACAAAATGGAATAGTATTCATCCTTAAAAAGGAAGAAAGTCCTGCCACTTGCAACAATATGAGTAAAACTTAAAGACATGATGATGATGAAATAAGCTAGTCTTAACAAGAGGACAAATGCTATATTATTCCACTTAGATAGGATAGCCAAAGTAGCCAAGTCCATAGAAACAGAAAGTAAAATGGTGATTGCAAGGGACAGGAGAAGAGAGAAGTGGAAAATTATCATTTAGTGGGTACATGTTTCAGTTTGGGATGACACTAAAAGTTCTTAAGATGGATGGTGGTGATGGTCATACAGCAATGTGAATGTACTTAATGCTACTAAACTCTACATTTAAAAATGGCTAAAATGATCAATTTTATGTTAATGTATATTTACCAGAATAGAAATGGTTTAAAAAATTTAAAGCATTGTTTTGAAACCTTTTAATACATATTATACTTCCAAAATGATTTACTACTTCTACTCCTACCAACAGTGTAAGAACTCCACCTCACAACATTGAATAGTATTAAAAATACCATTTAGTTAAATAATTTTTAAAGTAAGGCCTTACTGATATTATCTCTGGACAGGGCACAAGTGCCTATGCTGAATTCTCAATAAACATGTTAAATCAATTAATGTATTGAATACCATCCTATGTGCCCAATAGAGTACTCAGGATTTAGCAGATGGGGTTGGTTGGGCAAAGAAGTATTTTAGATCTTGGTTCTCTATCTTCCAAGAAAATGAAGAAAAATTAAATCATCAGCTATATGGTTTGGACTATAAGAAAATAAAAAATTACACAAAAAGATGCAGGAGAATCTAAGCATCAAAAAAGGCTTCCCGGGCGCCTGGGTGGCTCAGTTGGTTAAGCGACTGCCTTTGGCTCAGGTCATGATCCTGGAGTCCTGGGATCGAGTCCCGCATCGGGCTCCCTGCTCAGCAGGGAGTCTGCTTCTCCCTCTGACCCTCTTCACTCTCGTGCTCTCTGTCTCTCATTCTCTCTCTCTCTCAAATAAATAAATAAAATCTTTAAAAAAAAAAAAAAAAGGCTTCCCACCAGATGGGGTGGTTGTTGGCAGTAGAACTGGGCCATGTCTTTCTCAACACCTCTGCATTCTACCTGTCTTTTTTTTTTTTTAAGATTTTTATTTATTTATTTGACAGAGAGAGACACAGCGAGAGAGGGAACACAAGCAGGGGGAGTGGGAGAGGGAGAAGCAGACTCCCTGCTCAGCAGGGAGCCTGATGCGGGGCTCGATCCCAGGACTCTGGGATCATGACCTGAGCAGAAGGCAGACACTTAACGACTGAGCCACCCAGGTGCCCCTGCATTCTACCTGTCTTTAAGTTCTATTCTTTTTTCCCCTCAAAATGATATCTATCCTATGGTCCCATTCCTGCTTTTAACACCATGGTGCAGCCTCCTGACTAGACGACCTGCTAAGAGGAATTCCCACCTCCAATCCATCCCATGCTCAAACTGCAGGTTCAGTTGCCTGAGTCAACTCACTCATATCCTTCACTTTCTTAAACACCCGAAACTGTTCAATTATTCCTAGGATCATATAAAATCCAATATTCAAACTATTCAAAGGCAACCACCTTTAACTTTCCCATTTTCCAGTTATTGTTTTGAAGTAGTCCATATCCATTCCCCCATGCATGTATTTATTCTTTCTTTTAACAAATATTTAGTGGATGTCAGGCAATGTTCTAATCTGTGGATTACAATGGTAAACAAGAGAGAGCTACCCATCAAACAAACAAACAAACAAAAGGTAAGAAATAATCAATTATAAGAAAATATAATAGGTGTAAAAAGATAAATGTGGGATGCCATGGGACTATGTAACAAAGGACCCTAACTTGATGTGGAGGGATATGGAGAAGGCTTCCTTTTAGAAGTGGTATTTAAACTAAAGCCTAAAGCATGGGGGAAGAGTTGGAATCTTTGCAAGTGGGGGAGCAATGAGTCAAGGCATTTATATAACGGAAGACATCCTGTGGAATGAAAGGCCCAAGAGCAGAAGGTCTGTGTGAAACTGAGAAAATGTCAATGTGGTAGAGGCTGATACAAGTAGAGAACAGATTTTACCAGGGAGTCTGAGGACAGGGAGGTCTGTTAGGATGTTTTCCAAAATCTAAGTTAAGAGATAAAACTGGCATAAACTAAGATGCTGGTGTAGGGATGGAGCTTAGCACGTCAGAGACATTTAGAAGGACTTGGCATTTGGCTGAATGAGAGGATGAGATGAGGATAAGCCTTGATCTCAGCCCTTGATCTCAGCAGAACTCAGCCCTACTCCCTCTTCGCTAGTGCCATGGCTCTAGAGACTGCTGCTTCGATGGTGCAGTGCAGATGGGCGGCAAGATAGAGTAAAGACCAGAATAAAGAGTAGGATATGTGTATTAGCATCTTACGGCTGCTGTAACAAATTACCACAAGATGGTGGCTTAAACAACAGACATTTATTCCTTCCAGTTCAGGAGGGCAGGCACGTAAAATTAAAGTGTCCGCAGAACTTAATTTCTTTTGGAGGCTATAGGAGAGACTTTGTTTCCTGTGCTTTCTAGTTTCCAGAGGCTGCCCGCATTCCTAAGCTCATGGCTTCTCCGAGCGCTTGCTTCTGTCTTTACATCCTCTACTACTGACTTTGACCTTCCTGCCACTGTCTCATAAGGACCCTTATAATTATACTGGGCCTCCCCAAGTATACCAGGATGATCTCCCCATCTCATAATCCTTAATCACATTTTGAATTTCTTTTTACTGTGTGAGGTAACTTATTCACAGGTTATGGAGATGTGGATTTGGACATCTTTGGGGTACCATTATTTCTCCCTACCACCATATGTGCAGAAGATTTTTAGATCATTTGCCCAACAAATGCTTTCTGAGCATCTAAACATCAACTCTATGTTGACCATTGTCCTGGGAGCTGGGGTCATAACAGTAAGCTTTCTGCCTTTGTGGCATTCAGGTCAGTGTAAGTCAATAAGCACATATATTTTATAACATCATAAGTTTCCTGATGGCATATCCAAGAGGGAGTAAATTTGGTCATTCAGAGTCTGGGCCCTGGAATCAGATGAAAGCTCAAATCCCAGTTCCTCCATTGTTTTGTTGACCTTGAGCAGCTAATGAGCCTCCCAGAACTTCAGTTTCCTCCACTGTAAAAGGGACATAATAATATCATGGACTTCACAGGGATATTGGGAGGATGAAGGTGATAGTCCATGAAGCGTATGTAGTAGAATCCAGCATATAGCAGTCATCACACTGTCATATTCACTTTTTTGTCTTGCTGGTTATTAATGTGCATATCCACTCCCTGAGTTCAAATATAAATGTTTCAAGAAGTTAAAAATGTGTCTCAGGCAATTGTTTATATAGTTTTATAGTTTATAGTGCCTTGTAAAATAGTTTGCTGAATATAGTTTATAGTGCCTTGTAAAATAGTTTGCTGAAATTAATCTGATCAACAGATTTAACTTCAAACGTGGTGTGTCTGAACCATAACTTGACATATTAGTTGATTTGATCAATCACTGCATCTCAGAGAAAAAGATCAGGCAACCCAGCCCCCCCCTTCACATACAACAATGTCACCATTATAGGGGATCAAAAAGTATATAACATAAAATTTCGAGATGTAAAGTATTCTGCTTTGTATGTTGGAAGGAAGGAGCAGAGAATAATGAGTTCTGAGAGAGAGATCTGCTGGAAGACAAGACAAATACTTGGAAGGTTAAACAACAATGTAATCTGAGACCAAAATAAGAGAGAAGTCACAAGACCATTCAGGGTAAATAATTGCTACAGGTTAAATTTGCATTCAAGGAAGGTGAGGTCTTTGTAGTTATGTTGATCTTTTCTGGAAAACATAGAATCTGAACCAGGACCTTAGCAAGTGAGTAGGATTCATAAGCAGGAGGCCAGTGGAGGCATAAGATGAGGAGAAAAGAAAACCAGTTTTGTGGAAACGAAGGACCATTCTGGGGAAGAGTGGGAAATAAAGCCAACAAGATACTTTGCAATTAAACTATCACAACATTCAATATCAGGCCAAGGAATTTTAATTCATCTTTGTAGTACATATACTACCCACATTTTTTTTCACTTCAGAAAATATACAAAAACATACTTTTTCATACATAATAGTAAACTTAGATGAATTTCAATTGTAATGCACTAATACTTCAGATTCACTAACTTGGGTAACAAGAAGGTGGGAACAGGAAGAAGGAAGAAAAAGATGGGGTATCCTAGCTGATGTCTAACAGAAAAGACAGATGGTGTCAAGACTCCCAAAGGAACATTTCATCCCATACAGCCTACGAAAGAAAAGGGAAAAGCACTGCTTCAAACACATCTGTCTTATTCTCTATTACAGTTTTTTTTTAAAAAAAAACAGGTATTTATATTTAGTTTGCATTAAAAAAATGTCAAATGTTTTTTTTTCCCTTCCCAAAAAATTCATTTGAGGAAGTTTTGACATTTGCATTTGTTATGTAGCAGAACATCTATGAACCGGGAATTAACCTACTGCTATTCCTAATGTAGTCTACGGGCACTGGGGTTGCTAAAAGGCCGTTCCCAGTGCTCCAAAGACATGCTTCCAACCACCGCATTGCCAGGCCCAATGTGGGGCAAAACACACACAAGATCCCTGCCCTTTGAGAGCTTACGGTTTTAGCTTTGCTCTTTCTTTTCAAGGGCAAAATCTGATAAAATTCATGATATGGATGGAATATTTCATGCATTTTGTAAGCACCTAAGGCTGTTTACACCTGGTTTTACAAAGCACTTCCCCTACTCCTGTCTGGCATCCTGTCTAAGAGACCTCAAAAAAAGTTCTCAAGCAAGTTGAATAAAATTACATATATTTATCTATACTTATTGATTACTTTGGCAGTTACATATATTGAATATCCACAGTAGCCCAAACATCAGATTAATACTACTTTTAAGAAGGGGAAGAGAATCCTCAAAAAATAAAAGAAAAAGACCAGAGAGGGAACTGAGAATTATTGAGTGCGCTCCTTCTCCCCATAGCAGGTGCTTCAGATTAACCTATTTGACCAATATTTACAACACACCTGTAGGCCAAGAGGTAATTTTCATTTCACCAAACTGAGGAAAAGTTAAGTACTCTGCCTGGTGCCATGTGTCCCAAATGGCAGGGCTGGTGCCTCTGATTTCCCGGCAATTTTCTGCTAAGTTACCAATGCATGGTGCCCTACTTCACTGGCTAGTTGTTCTGTGCTCACTCCCCAGGCTGAAAAAAGACAACAGCAAATCCACTGTAATAAATCAATCAAGCTTCTGAAACTTGGGAAGCAGTGTGGTGGTGGGGAAAGAGTGGAAACTTTGCTTATACAATAATAGATTATTTGTGTAATAATAGATTTAATAGATTGACAGCCTCAGCCACTTACTACCTCTGCATTTGGCAATTTGACCTGCCAGTGCTACAATTTCCTCATCTCTGCAGCAGGGATGGCAAACATCTCATGTAAGATGCCTGGTACCCAGCGCACAGTAAGGACTCTCGATAAATGGCTGCAAATGTTGGCAGTGTAGTTTGAAATGAAGTGGAAGTTTTAAAACAAATTTCAAAATTCAAGGGGTTTTCCATCACCTTTCACTGGTGGCAGTTAAGACAACATGATCCTCTACCACCCTCTCCACTGTCCTGTGGGAGAATCAAACCACAGCCTCCTCCTTGCCGAATACCTCTCCTATGTGACAGCTGAAGAATTCCCTGACTTCTGCCTCATGATTCCTTTCTCAAAGGGGGAAAACAGATCCTGCTTGCAGATGATGGAGGCTGAGGGCTGGGAAGAAGACAACTGAAGGCAGAAATGGCATTCTCCCACAGGCCCCTGAACACCCTTCCTGGGTCATGTGACATTGGAGCCCTGCAGTCCTGGAATGGGAGGCATGGGCTCCTGCTGTTGCTATGAAGCAGGGACAGAGCCTCCCAAAGCTTCTAGGATTTAGCCTGTTGCAACATTGGCTGCAGGACCCAGGTCTACCCAGAGCTGGATAACTGCTTCTGATGGGCCCCCAGAACCAGACTTAAAAGTGACAGCACAGTCCTGGAGAAAACACCCAAAGCAAATGGGATTAGAATACAAAATCATGTTTGGCCTAGAGCCTTTACAGTCACCATGGCCTCGAGAGATAATGGGCTCCATAGAGATGTCCAGGAGAAAAAGCCTTCTTGACAAGCATTCATGAGAATACTGCAATAATGTTCTACTCATTCCTCCCCAGCCCCCTTTTCTACCTTTTGAAGTTATCTGCATCCCCCCCTTTAGGATGGAGGAGAAGGTGAAGGTAATCAGTACACGTTCAGCAGCTCTGCTTTCCACAGGAGGGCCAAGGATATTATGGAGAAGCAACTAGGAATAACAAACTAAGTTATAACTAAGATAACTAAGAATGTGCATCATGAGCCCTCCTATAGGACAAGAGGCGAGATGGACACCCAAGAACAGAAGGCTCCAGATCCAGGGATGCTGACCCACCCTGAGCCCACCAGGGTTGGCTGGCTGCACTTCTTCTCCCAGTAAAGTCTCTGAGCAACTTGTTCATGCTACGTATAAATTACCAAATAAATGCTATTTTCTTCAGAAATATTTGTATCTTAATACCTCCTCTGGGTTGTTGACAAATCACCTGAAATAGTAACGCAAATGCCTCTTAACTCACTTGTTCTCTCAGGCTTCATCCTGCCCCAGCCTCAGCCCACTTCAATTCATTCTGCACATTGTCACCTCTCTGCTTCCTGAACAGTTGCTTCCAACATCTTACCTCTTCATAACAAACCCTTCAGGAATCCTTCACTGATTTCAGGAAGAATCCACAATTCTAAATTTGACCTCCACATTCCTCAGTCTAAACCCAATTGCCTTTTGAAGCTTGTCAATGTTCTCACTCCCAACACAAAGTTTCCCCTACAGCTAGACTGCTCCCCTTGCTGTTCTGTGATAAAAACTCAGGCTTTCATGGGTCCTGCCTTGTGCATGTGTTCCTTCTATTCATTCCTCCTTTCTTCTTCTTTCTTAAAGTCCTACTCATTCTGAAGGGGTCTTCCAAGTCCCACACCCCAGAGAAACATCTCCTGAACCATCTCAGTACATAATAATCTATCCCATCTCCAAACAGTTAAAATAATTCCTGTCTGTGACACTCAGACCTTACTGCCTTATATTAGTTATCTTTTTACCTGTGTGTGCTTAGTCTTCCTAAGTTAATTATAATGAGCCCTTTGACACTGTGAGCTGATTTAGTCTGTCAGTCCTGTAATCCCAGAGCAGCAACAGCAAAGCAGCCTTCATCAGAGCAGACTGACTCTGTGCTCCTGGACTGAGACTCTGGACACTAAAAAAAAACCCAACCAACCAAACAAACAAAAAAACAAAACAAAACAAAAATGGACATTTTTTTAAAGTCCCAGAAGTCAAGTTTGGATTCCCAACTTGAAAGAAACATGATTTTCTCACAAAAGAAATACTCTTCACAGCTTTTGACCATTGCTCCCTTGAGAATGAGCTCTAAGACTGAACTAATGAGTCTATTAGAATTAATTAGACTAATGTGAAATTATTTACTTAATCTGGGGACAGTTTCATAGTGGAGAAATTCCTCAGGGAGGAGCTGACCAGAGTGTGGAAAAGAAACATAGCTTTCCCCATCCCTGTGATTGATGCTGGTGCACACAGCTGGTCCCAGACACCCAACAAATCCCTGGAATGAGGGAAGGTGAGGAAGCCGGCAAAATGTGCTATCCCAGCTTGCCCTTGTCTTTGTGGCCCTGTTAAACAGCAGCCATGCTTCTGCTAGTCATCTTGAAGTGGGCTTGACCCTGAGCACATCTGACCAAGAGAGCTGATCTTTCTGTTCTTCACTTTGTGCTTTGGTTGACCCTACCCATTGGCTGACTATTGGAGGTAAAAAATGGAAAGAGCAACTGACTGTTGAAGGAAAACAAGCATGGAAATGTCCTTTATGCCTTGCTCAAGACAAGCACACATTTACATTCCCACTAATCGGGCTGAAACAGAAAGTTTCCACCAGAAAGATCTGGGAAGGAGAGTTGAAGTAGTAAAATGGAAAGAGGTCATGGGTGCCCTTGAAGGTGGGTTGAGATCAAACAGTTTATTTTAGGGACATAGATACAGATGTGGAAAGTATCCTGGAGTAGGGAGATGTTGACAGAGGAAATCCTAGCAACGGACCACACATATGGTTTTTGCATTAGGATGGAAGTGAGAATGGAAAGTTACATTTGATTTTTTTGCTATTGGCCAAAAGACAAGTGAACCCTTTTAACACACTTCATTTCAGAGATGAGGGTCTTTTAGTTGCTTTTCTTTTCTACACACAACACTTAACAATAATCCTTAAATCCTCTGCAAATGCCAGAAGCCAGGCCAAGTCTTTCCTTGGTAAAACTTTGAATGGCACAATGGCCTTTCCAACAGAAACACATCTCTCTCATGATTACAAAGAAATAGGTGATGGGCCACGACTTTTGGAGAAACCAACCCTACTTAGATGGCCCAAGTCAGATACAAGACAGCCCTGACAGTATTTTGGGAATGACAGTTTAAAGAATCATTGCCACATAGGCGAAGCTGGAGAACAGACTCTTTCTCTTCCATGAGCCATGTCACTCTTCCTGGCATAATGATGTGACCGAGGTGGGTCACATTCCAATCTCAGGCCTGGAGCCACAGCCTTGACACACTATTCTGCCTACCACTGTTTTTTTGGGGGGCGGGTGGTAAGGAACTCTCTCAGGGCTGCATCACTCTGGTTCAGCAAGTATCCTGCTGAGTTTTAATGTTGAGGCTGCTATCAGAGCCCCAGATAGTACCCCTGTATCCATCTAGAAACAGCCAGGGGCAATTATATTTTGTCTTCCTACTGCAAGGAATGCTTTCATTTTTCTCATCTGTGACAACAAATTCTCCAGTGTTTCTGGCAAATGAAAGCCCAAGATTGCCTGAAAATATCTGTGAGCAGACCCTGCAGTGATTGGCAATATCCTCCTCCTACTAGCTAGACCAGGAGGACTGCCTGCAATTACCCTTCCTGCCTACCCTCTCTGCCCACCCTCATCTCCCACTCCACTTCCCCCACACCAATGTCCCACAACTAGCTGAGGGCCAAAGGTGGTGCTTTCTCTGTGCCTGGGACTGTCTCTCCCTTTGGTCCATTCCAGCCCACAGAAGCTAGAACTCTGGATCATATCCTCAGGGAAGATGAGTGCTATCTAGACCACCTCTAGGATCTTGAATTTGGCCTACTTTTAATGGATAACCTCTCACCTTGTGGCAGGAAAGGGAGTACAGGAGGGTTGGTAGCAGAGAACAATAGCACAGAAACCTAACTCAGGCTCAGACTTAAAAAAATCCAGATATGGATTGCATTGGGGGAGAAGCAAGACGGGAGGGGAGTAGGAGACCTAAATTTCATCTGGTCCCAAGAATTCAGCTAGATAGGGATCAAACCATTCTGAACACCTATAAACTCAACAGGAGATCAAAGAAAAGAATAGCAGCAACTAACTGAACAGAAAAATGACCATTTTCTGGAAGGTAGGACGTGTGGAGAAGTGAATCTGAGGCGATATTCAGGAAGATAGATGGCGGGGGAGGGGGCCTCCGTGGCCGCTACTGGCAAGTGATAGAGCCGTGGAGCACAAAATTGGAACTTTTAGAAGTCGGTTCTGCTGAGGGACGTCTCTCCAGTGGCTAAGCAGGGGGTGGAACCCTCGCTGGGACAGTGTGGTCTCAGGACACTCAGGGTCACAGAAGGACCAGGGATGCCTGAGTGCAGCAGAGGTCCCAGGTATCAGAGCAGGGAAGCTGGCTGCAGAGATGGAGCTGAGGAGCTAGCTCTCAGCTCGGGACTGCCATAAGCCATGATCCAAGGCACAGTTGGGCCACTGCTCTTCCAGCAGAGACAAAACAAGCGGCAGATCCAAGGAGACTCCACTTCCTCTAGCCAAGACCAAGTTTACCGATCAATGAGAATGGCAAAACTCCAGCGCTAGGGGAATACTGCACATAGAATTCATGGCTTTTATTTTTACCATGATTCTTTAGTCTTTCAAAGTTAATTTTTTTAGTTTTCTTTTTTCTTCTTTTCTTTTTTTGAATATTTCTTTTTCCCTTTCTCAACCAACATCTTATCAATCCCTTTGTTAAAAATCTTTATTATTTTTCATTTTTAGAGTCATATTCTATCCCTTCCTAGTAGTTAACCTTATTTTTGAGGTATATATAT
>NW_027397081.1:28968387-29137307 GCF_003265705.2 Callorhinus ursinus
CATCTTTACAATCATATTCCATCCCTTCTACGTATTTACCCATATATTTATACATATATAAGTTTTCTTTCTTTAAAATTTTGGGAGGCACGTCCTTCTAACAGACCAAAATACACCCAAAATCTAGTGTGTGGCACTGATTTAAGCAGCTTGATCATATTTGATCATATTCTGCTTTTTTGTTTGTTTCTCTGCTGGTTGGTTTTATCTGTTTGTTTTTCATTTTTTCTTTTTTCTTTCTTTCCCTTTCTTTCCCCTGGTTTCAGGTCTCTTCTGATTTGTTTAGTGTATGTTTTTCTGGAATCGTTGTTGCCCTGTTAGCATTTTGTTCTCTCATTCATCTATTGTCCTCTGTACAAAATGACAAGATGGAAAAAATCACCTCAAAAAAAAAAAGAACAAGCGACAGTACCAACTGCCAGGGACCTAATCAATATGGACATTACTAAGATGTCAGAACTAGAGTTCAGAATGACCATTTTAAAGATACTAGCTGGGTTTGAAAAAAGCATGGAAGATATTAGAGAAGACCTCTCTGGAGAAATAAAAAACTAAAATCTATTCAAATCGAAATCAAAAAGGCTATTAATGAGGTGCAATCAAAAATGGAGGCTCTAACTGCTGGGATAAATGAGGCAGAAGAGAGAATTAGTGGTATAGAAGACCAAATAATGGAAAACAAAGAAGCTGAGAAAAAGAGAGATAAACAACTACTGGATCACAAGGGCAGAATTAGAGGGATAAGTGACACCATAAGATGAAACAATATTAGAATAATTGGGATCCCAGAAGAAGAAGAAAGAGAGAGAGGGGCAGAAGGTATATTGGAGCAAATTATAGCAGAGAACTTCCCTAATGTGGGGAAGGAAACAGGCATCAAAATCCAGGAGGCACAAAGAATTCCCCCTCAAAATCAATAAAAAGAGGTCAACACCCCAACATCTAATAGTAAAACTTACGAGTCTCAGAGACAAAGAGAAAATCCAGAAAGCAGCTCAGGAGAAGAGATCTGTAACCTATAATGGTAGAAACATTAGATTGGCAAAAGACCTATCCACAGAGACCTGGCAGGTCAGAAAGGACTGGCATGATAGATTCAGAGCACTAAACAAGAAAAATATGCAGCCAAGAATACTATATCCAGCTAGGCTGTCATTGAAAATAGAGGGAAAGATAAAAAGTTTCCAGGACAAACAAAAACTAAAGGAATTTGCAAACACGAAACAAGCCCTACAAGAAATATTGAAAGGGGTCCTCTAAGCAAAGAGTGAGCCTAAAAGTAACATAGACCAGAAAAGAACACAGACAATATACAGTAACAGTCACCTTACAGGCAATACAATGGCACTAAAATCATCTTTCAATAGTTACCCTGAATGCAAATGGGCTAAATGCCCCAATCAAAAGACACAGGGTATCAGATTAGATTAAAAAACAAGACCCATCGATATGTTGTCTGCAAGATATTCATTTTAGACCCAAAGACACCTCCAGATTGAAAGTGAGGAGGTAGAAAACCATTTACTGTGCCAAAGGACACCAAAAGAAAGCTGGGGTGGCAATCCCTATATCAGACAAATTAGATTTTAAACCAAAGATGGTAATAAGAGATGAGAAAGGACACTATATCCTACTTAAAGGGCCTACCCAACAAGAAGATCTAATAATTGGAAATATCTATGTCCCTAACATGGGAGCAGCCAATTATATAAGGCAATTAATAACAAAAGCAAAGAAACACATTGACAACAATACAATAATAGTGGGGGACTTTAACACCCCCCTGATTGAAATGGACAGATCACCTAAGCAAAAAATCAACAAGGAAACAAAGACTTTAAATGACACACTGGACCAAATGGACTTCACAGACATATTCAGAACATTCCATCCCAAAGCAACAGAATACACATTCTTCCCATGGAACATTATCCAGAATAGATCACATCCTAGGTCACAAATCAGGTCTCAACCAGTACCAAAAGATTGGGAATATTCCCTGCATATTTTCAGACCACAATGCTTTGGAACTAGAACTCAATCACAAGAGGAAACTCGGAAAGAACTCAAATACATGGAGGCTAAAGAGCAACCTACTAAAGAATGAATGGGTCAACCAGGAAATTAAAGGAGAATTAAAAAAATTCATGGAAACCAATGAAAATGAAAAATCTTTGGGATGCAGCAAAGGCAGTCCTAAGAGGAAAGTACATAGCAATACAAGCCTTTCTCAAGAAACAAGAAAGGTCTCAAATACACAACCTAACCCTACACCTAAAGGAGCTAGAGACAAAACAGCAAATAAAGCCTAAACCCAGCAGGAGAAGAGAAATAATAAAGATCAGAGCAGAAATCAATGAACTAGAAACCAAAAGAACAGTAGAACAGATCAACGAAAGTAGGAGCTGGTTCTTTGAAAGAATTAACAAGATTGATAAACCCCTGGCCAGACTTATCCAAAAGAAAAGAGAAATGACCCAAATCAACAAAATCATGAATGAAAGAGGAGAGATCACAACCGACACCAAAGAAATGCAAACAATTATAAGAACATATTATGAGCAACTCTAGGCCAGCAAATTAGATAACCTGGGAGAAATGGATGCATTCCTAGAGATGTATCAACTACCAAAACTCAACCAGGAAGAAATAGAAAGCCTGAAGAGACCTATAACCACTAAGGAAATTGAAGCAGTCATCAAAAATCTCCCAACAAAAAATAGCCCAGGGCCAGATGGCTTACCAGGGGAATTCTACCAAACATTTCAAGAAGATTAATACCTATTCTCCTGAAACTGTTCCAAAAAATAGAAATGGAAGGAAAACTTCCAAACTCGTTTTATGAGGCCCCCATTACCTTGATCCCCAAACCAGACAAAGACCCCATCAAAAAGGAGAATTACAGACCAATATCCTTGATGAACACGGATGCAAAAATTCTCACCAAAATACTAGCCAATAGGATCCAACAGTACATTAAAAGGATTATTCACCACGACCAAGTGGGATGTATCCCTGGGCTGCAAGGTTGGTTCAACATCCGCAAATCAATCAACATGATACAATACATTAACAAAAGAAAGAACAAGAATCATATGATCCTCTCAATAGATGCAGAAAAAGCATTTGACAAAGTACAGCATCCTTTCTTGATCAAAACTCTTCAGAGTATAGGGATAGAGGGCACATACCTCAAAATCATAAAAGCCATCTATGAAAAACCTACAGCGAATATCATTCTCAATGGGGAAAACCTGAGAGCTTACCCCTAAGGTCAGGAATGTGGCAGGGATGTCCACTCTCACCACTGCTGTTCAACATAGTATTAGAAGTCCTAGCCACAGCAATCAGACAACAAAAAGAAATCAACGGCATCCAAATCAGCAAAGAAGAAGTCAAACTCTCACTCTTTGCAGATGATATGATACTTTATGTGGAAAACCCAAAAGACTCCACCCCAAAACTGCTAGAACTCATACACGAATTCAATAAAGTGGCAGGATATGAAATCAATGCACAGAAATCAGTGGCATTCCTATACACCAACAACAAGACAGAAGAGAGACAAATTAAGGAGTCAATCCCATTTACAACTGCACCCAAAACCATAAGATACCTGGGAATAAATCTAACCAAAGAGGCAAAGGATTGTACTCAGAAAACTATAGAATACTCATGAAAGAAATTGAGGAAGACACAAAGAAATGGAAAAACGTTCCATGCTCATGGATTGGAAGAACAAATATTGTGAAGATGTCAATACTACCTAGAGCAATCTACACATTCAATGCAATCCCCATCAAAATATCGTCCACTTTTTTCAAAGAAATGGAACAAATAATCCTAAAATTTGTATGGAACCAGAAAAGACGCTGAGTAGCCAGAGGAATGTTGAAAAAGAAAAACAAAGCTGGTGGCATCACAATTCCGGACTTCCAGCTCTATTACAAAGCTGTCATCAGCAAGACAGTATGGTACTGGCACAAAAACAGACACATAGATGAATGGAACAGAATAGAGAGCCCAGAAATGGACCCTCAACTCTATGGTTAACTCATCTCTGACAAATTAGGAAAGAATGTCCAAAAGAAAAAAGTCTCTTCAACAAATGGTGTTGGGAAAATTGGACAGCCACATGCAGAAGAATGAAACTGGACCATTTCCTTATGCCACACACAAAAATAGACTCAAAATGGTTGAAAGACCTAAACGTGAGAGAGGAGTCCATCAAAATCCTAAAGGAGAACACAGGTAGCAACCCCTTTGACCTCAGCCACAGCGACTTCTTCCTAGAAACATTGCCAAAGGCAAGGAAAGCAAGGGTAAAAAATGAACTATTGTGATTTCATCAAGATAAAAAGCTTTTGCACAGCAAAAGAAACAGTCCACAAAACCAAAAGACAACCGGCAGAATGGGAGAAGGTATTTGCAAATGACATATCAGATAAAGCGCTAGTATCCAAAATCTATAAAGAACTTATCAAACTCAACACCCAAAGAACAAATGACCCACTCAAGAAATGGGCAGAAGACATGAACAGACAGTTTTCCGAAGAAGACATCCAAATGGGCAACAGACACATGAAAAAGTGCTCAACATCACTCGGCATCAGGGAAATCCAAATCAAAACCTCAGTGAGATACCACCTCACACCAGTGAGAATTGCTAAAATTAACAAGTCAGTAAATGACATTTGTTGGCAGGGATGTGGAGAATGGGTAACCCTCCTACACTGTTGGTGGGAATGCAAGCTGGTGTAGCCACTCTGGAAAACAGTATGGAGGTTCCTCAAAAAGTTGAAAAAAGAGCTACTGTATGACCCAGCAATTGAACTACTGGGTATTTATCCCAAAGATACAAATGTAGGGATCCAAAGGGGTATGTGCACCCTAATGTTTATAGAAGCAATGTCCACAGTAGCCAAACTGTGGGAAGAGCCAAGATGTCCACTGATAGATGAATGGATAAAGAGGAAGTGGCATATATATACAATGGAATATTATGCAGCCATCAAAAGGAATGAGATCTTGCCATTTGCAATGACGTGGATGGAACTGGAGGGTATTATGCTGAGTGAAATAAGTCAGTCAGAGAAAGACGTGTATCATATGACCTCACTGATATGAGGAATTCTTAATCTCAGGAAACAAACTGAGGTTTGCTGGAGTGGTGGGGGTGGGAGGGATGGGGTGGCTGGGTGATAGACCTTGGGGAGAGTATGTGCTATGGTGAGCAGTGTGAATTGTGCAAGACTTGAATCACAAATCTGTACCTCTGAAACAAATAATGCAATATATGTTAAGAAAAAAAAAGAAGAAGATAGCAGGAGGGGATGAATGAAGGGAGGGAAATCAGAGGGGGAGACGAACCATGAGAGAAGATGGACTCTGAAAAACACACTGAGGGTTCTAGAAGGGAGGGGGCTAGGGGGATGGGTTAGCCTGGTGATGGGTTTTAAAGAGGGTATGTATTGATTGGAGCACTGGGTGTTATACGCAAACAATGAGTCATGGAACACTACATCAAAAACTAATGATGTAATGTATGGTGATTAACATAACATAAAGAATAAAAAATAAATCCAGATATGGAGGGCTGAGCATAAAGAGGTGTCTTTCACAGAAAACAAAGCCCATTCTGTCTGTTTCTCCATCGGCATCAAAGTCACTGTGAAAATCTTTGTTCATTCTTATTCTAAAACTTCTATGCTAACAAGGTTTGTGGACTTTATAGAGTTGTCTGTGATTTTAAGTAATTTGAACTTCTTTATAAGTTGGCTTGCTGAGTCAGGTACTTAGAGGGAGATGAGGAAATAAGGGTTGGTGAACGAGGTTACTTCATATTTTGTCATTGCAAAAAAATACAGAGAACAAAGGAAAACAAAATCAGAGGAGGGTCAAGGAGAAAGGGAAGTCATTGGAGGTACAGATGCATAATCTTCCCAACCAATCCACACAAGCCTTAGAATGAAGTCTCGAAGGACTGGTTTGGCCTGGGCTTATTTATTTTTATACTTTTTTCCCCCTCAACTTTTTATTTTGAAAAATTCCAAACCTACAAAATAATTGAAAGAATATTACCATGAAGATTCCCTTATATTTCACTCAGATTCACCAATTGTTAATTTCATCATGTGTGCTTGCTTTCTCCAAGCCCCCATCCTCCCTCTCTGTCCCCCATCAACCATTTGAAAGTATACTACAGACATCATGATTAAATGTACCCCCAATTGTTATAGCAAGTATCCCCGAACAGCACCATGATAATTCTCAAAAAAGTGAACAGTGATACAAGAATAATTTCTGATCTACTGCTCATATTCAATCTACAATGCTCTCAATAAAGTCTTACATGGCTTTTTCCTTTCATTTGATTCAGAATTCAAAGATGATGCATTGCATGTAGTTGATTTATCTTCATAACCTTTATCAATCAAGAAAAGTCTCCTACTAAATTTTTAAAATCTTTTATAATAATATTGTCATTTTAAAGTGTTTGGACCAGTTATTTTTGTAGATTATCCCATAATTTAGATTTATATGCTTGTGTTCCTATGATTAGATTCAGGTTAAACATTTTTAACTAAGAGTACTACCTAGGTGATGTAGTGACCTTTTACTATATTAAATCATGAGACACAGAATGTCAGTTTGTCCCATTATTGGTGATGCTGATACATTCAGCTGGAGAAGCAGACCTTCTGGATTTCTCCACTGCAAAGTGTCACATATTTTCACTTGTAATTAATATATAATCTGTGGATTATACTTTGAGACTATGTGAATATCCTGCTACAATAACATTCACCCAATGGTTTTCATCATCCATCGATGATACTTGCCTAAATTATTTTGGTGATTATAAAATGGTTATAGTATAATTCTCTCATTCCTTCTATATCTATTAGTTGGCATTCTTCCATAGAAAGAGACTATCTGTATTTTCTACAGTGATTTTCTGGACTCAAGGAGTCTTTGTTTTATCAATCATATTGTTATAATCCATCATCATTATTATTCTTTCTGATGCTCAGATGTTACCAAATTTTAGCCATAATGACCCTCTTCAAGTTGCCTCCTCTGTACTTTTAACACATTCCCATCAGTTTTTGAGTACTTTCATGTTTTTCTGGTACAAGATATTCCAGAATCACTTTGAGTTTTGCATGCCCCAGACTTGGAATCAGCCAACCATTATACCCTGGTGCCCTGGCTCCTTTCAGTAGAGAGTATTTAGTCTTACAAGTACTCAAGACTAATGAATTAAAGTTTATACATATATACATGCCATTAGTTCATCTAATGCCACTTTTAATTGTAGTTTTGAGGCCATAACATTCTGGGGAGTTGTACTTCACACTGGGGATTCTTCTGGTGTTTGCTTAGGTGGCATTGTTTTGCCACATGGGGCATATCTGAGGGAATGTGGAACAAGGCACCCAGGGTCTCTATTTCTGAATGGGTCATTTCAGAGAAGGGACCAGGACCACACTGGGTCACTGGCCCATCTCTGGAGCCAGGCTTGTTGCAGTGCATTCAAACTACACAGGCTGAACTGGCAGGAGGACACACTTCCCAAGACCTTCTGACCACCGGAAGAGGGAAGAGACAATGTACAAATTTACAAAACAAATGTCCACTCTACTTAGCACAATATTTTACAAAGTAACCCTTTAACAAGAATACAAACTTTGTCATTGGAATGGACTAAAGTAGGTGAAGATGGGCTGAGCTAGAAATGATTAAGGCAAAGCTATTATTGACTAGTTAAGAAAAGAAGGATACCTTTTTGGTACATACAAGACCCTCCCTTTTTTACATTCTGTTTTCTGTTCTACTTGCTCTCATTTATTTTTTCTATTTTTATTGATAAGTAAATTGGTTTGTCTTGCCGTTATAAGCAGACAAGGATATTCTTTATGTGAACATTGATTTAATATTTCTTGAAAGCTCTGAGTTTGCCAGTCCCTGCCTGAACTAGAGTACACAGTATGTGGTTCAAGCCAAGGATATCACACTTTCCTAGGAAAAGAGCAGCATCCAGATAAGAAAATACAGACTCTTTAGCACAGATTGTGAAATCACAGGCTGTCATTCATTTCTCTAATTTTTATCAGATCTCTATCCTCTAAAGTGAGCAACTAAAGATGCCATTTATTTGTGAATTCAGAAAGCTTTTATTAATCAACCAGTTAACCTGCAATTGTCCTAGATAGGCACGGCTATCCTCTATGATCGTATAGTCTAATATAAAAGAAAAATAAGGAATAAAAATGTATCCTGCACTGAAGTAAGTGTAAATATAAGTAAAATCATGGGGTGCTGTGGAAGTGTAGAGAAGGCATCTAAAACTTACACTGAGGCTAGGGGCATGGGGCAAGGTAGTAATTATTACCGGAGAGGAAGAGCTCTAAAGATGAGAAACATTGGTAGAAGTACGGAGGAACAATCCAAAGAGAGGGAGAGGCATATGTAACATATGGGGGAGCTACAGGAGTCCAATCTACTTATTTATTAGTGGTAGTGGGTGGGTGAGTAGGGAGACTGATGATATATGAGGCTATGGAGGTGAGTAGGGGCCAGCTTTCAAATACTATTCTGTGAAGTTCAGATTTTCTCCTGAAGGCTGCCAGGAGTCCTCCAGGGATGACAAGCAGGGGAGAGGCACCATCAGCGTGGCATCACAGGCAAGCTATTCCCAAATGGTGATGAGCACACGGGTTTGGACTATGCTGACCTGAACAAGTCAAGGATTATGAGGACCCAAACTGGGATACTGGCAGTGGGAAAGGAAAGGAGTGGAGAAACTCTGGGAATATTTGAGGCATTGAATTAATAGTATTTGATGACAGAAGAAATGGGGATGCAGTGTGAAAGGAAATGATCTTCATGTTTAGTTTTTAATCTCAATTTCACATCATCACTATTGAGAATTCCAGGGTTGAAAGATTTTTCTATCTGTGCAGCCTTTAAACTACTCCACAAGCAGTCACAGATCCACACGACCCATGAATTCCTTTCAGGACATCAAAGTCAAAAAGCCAATAGGTTGTAAACAGCCCAGGACCTGGTTCACTCTGGCTACCCTCTGAGACTTGGCCTGAACTTACGCATTTCAAAACTCATTCTCGCACGAAAGGACAGATGGCAGGGGAGTGGGCAAGGGAGAATACAGGAGAGGAGGGTAGGTATCTCGGATGTGCTGGGGTACTGGATTTTGAGTGTGCACAGCAAGTAGCCCGCTCCTTCAGAGACGATGTCAAAGAGAAAGGATGCTGAGGAATTGTGGAAGGACTTGCAAGCATAGGGGAGAGAATGCTCCTGCCAAGGAACTCCAGGCTTCCAAGTCACACAGGTATCTCCTGAGACTACCAACAAAGTCTCTGACAATGCTTGGGACATGCCACTGTCACTCCCCAGCCCTGTGCTCTGGTTGCCCTTCTCTATGCTGATGCTGCTCCAAGAATATATTGGCAGAATTTGTAGTTATTTAATAATATTATTGCTACACAACTAGATATTTCAGAAGTGTTTGTTCTTAGTTGTATGTGCATGTGTGTGTGCGCCTATGTTTTTATCTCCTTTTTGCCATTTAGTAGCACATCCAAGAGAGGGTAAATATTTCAAGCCAGTTAGGTTGCAAATGCACGTGTAACAAACAGCTGCTCAGCTGTTTACCCCTTTTCCTCTTTTGCACCTTTCTCCTCCCGCCATTCTCCATCTTGTTTCTCCCTGTACTTTCTACCTCGTGCACTAACTTGTAGAGGCCAAGAGGCAAAACCACAGCAGCTGCCCATGTCCATGAACTTCCAGAACAAGAAGCACCAGACAGAAAGAGTTCTTTCTGTCCCATGGCCATGATTTGGAGAAGACAGAATTCAATTCTTTGCAAAAGAAAGATGCTTGCCCACGATGGCATTGCAGAAGAGATCTCTTCCCTTCATAATATGCTCGTCAGCTCTCACACTTTCTCTTGGGTTCAGAAAATAACAGAGACATCAGCAGGACAGTTGACTGATAAATCCAGTCTTAACCTTTGAAAATATAATTTATTCAAACCCAGTGTATTACAGAAAGCCCAGCGTGGGTGGGGGATTAGGTGGCCAAGGCAGCGTCAGTCAAAGGAAGAGGATAAATGGAGAGTCTCCCCTGAGATCATTCCTACAGGAGGAAAATGCTTTCCACCAAGATACTGATTTTTTTTAAAAAGCTCTTGCTGGGCTGGGGGGAAGGATGAGAGAGGGAGGTTGGCCATAGAGCCCTCCCAGGGGCCATGGGTGGTGGGTAGCAAGCTGTGTTCATTTGGAGGCTCCCTGGGATTGGAAAGAGGATGAAAGACAAAGGCTTCAAAAGCTTCTAAGGGCCACCAGCAAAACCCTGGCAGCAACAGAGGTCTCCCTGTACTCACACAGCTGTCACCACCCAAATGACCTGGTAAAGTAAACAGGAACCCAAGGTAAAAGGAGGGAAATGGCATTTGGGCCAGAAACTTCAGGTAATTCTCATCCTACAAGATCATACTCCAAGGCATTCATAGCTACCTCGTTGGTGAGCTATAAATAAGTGGATGGCTCAACATCTAATTACTCTCCAAAAGCCAGTTTAAATTGCTAACGATCAACTCACTGGTCAAATGGTTTGACTGGAGAAAGAAGTGGATAGATTCACATACCAAAGTAAGTTATAAACACACTTTTTCCCCTCCGATTATTGTTAGGTGGTTAGTTTTTCCTGATCCAAAATGGACCTCACAGGAGAAATTTAGTGGCAATGAATATGTAGTCAATCTCACAGTTCAGATTTCAAATATTTGCCTTCTGCAGCAATAATTGGTAGTGAATTTGTCTTTTTCTTTCAGTAGAAAAGAAGTCACATTAATTAATTTATTTATTGACAAGAATTTGTTGGACACTGAGTACATGTTAGACTATGGAGATGGTGGGGAACACCACAGTGAACAAGTAACCCCAGGTCTTACCTTCATGAAACATATAATCTAGTAGGGAGGGCAGAATTTGCACTGTAATGATTAATAACATGAGTGTCATGGAGAACAGTGACCATGGAGAAGTACCCAAGAAGTGCAGTTGGCTCTTGTACTTCTACAATTACCACACCTTAGCTGACTCTCCTAGGCGTTGCTCTGTATTCTGAAAAGTGAGTATAAAATTATCTACCATCTAGGTATCAAAACAGAAACTATTTATTGATTTTCTTACATTTCCTAGCTCTAAAGTAAGCATGAAGCAGGGTGAGACAAATAAAAAACAAGTGGCAGAAAGCCCCCTGGAAATACACAGCATCATCATGCATAAATCTCCCTATGGTTTCCAAATGAAAAGTCAATGACAAGCACAGCATGGCCGCTGTGCCAATCAAAGGGCTGCCTCTGCTGGACAAAGTTTTGTCCTTTTTCTATCCAGTTGTTCGTCCCTTCTTTTCTCTCTTTTCCCTCTTCTGCTTTCAGCACATGAAGAGTGGCCATGGCTCTTTGCCTGCTGGTTGGTATAACACTAACTCGTAAAGACATGAAATAACAACCATCTTTGGTCCTCTTTAACCTATTCTCTGAACTCATCTCTGAGAAATGGGTGGCTAACAATCTCACGAAGAATAGTCTTTCACTTTCAAGATGTTGAATACTCTGTCTTCTAATCCCAGCTAGGACCCCCCACAGGAATATAACATCAGACACCTGTGATCCTCAGCCTCACCAAAGATGGAAGTGGGTGAAAAATACAGATCACAGCCATTTAGAACTTCAAAAAAACTTTGAGTCCCACTCATTTTCAAAAAATTTGCTAGGTTTTTTGGTGGAAGTTTGATAGAGATTTTTTTCCCCCGGTTAGAGGTGGACAGGAACTTTTCAACACTATCCACCATAAGACAAATGTAAAGAAATCTATGTTGGGGACTGAAATTTCCCTGGTGTGAAGTGTGATTCAGTTCCATGACCACTGTGAGCCAGGCATTTCTTAGTGTGGAGAAGACATTTCAAGAGACAGGAAAGACAAGAAAATTTCCTCAATCCCCCTGGGCAGGGATTGGTGGTGGGGGGGGGGGCTACATTTATAACTTTTTGAAATAACAAATCAGCAAAAGTATCTGCAGTACACCTTCAGATCCCTCAGGGGACTGAAAGAAAGGAAATTGGATATTTGAAATCCTATGGAGGGGTAAGCCAAGAGGAATTTTTATCTTCTGCTGTTATGAACCCAATTAGATGTATTTTGAGGAAAGGGTGTATGTATATTAGATTTTAATTAAGTAGTGTTAATTATAATCTATGAGATGTGCTTACTGCTTATCAGATAATTATGAGAAAGCCAATTTGGCTGCTGGCTTGTGACTAATTAAGTGGAATTAGTAATGATAATTATAGATTTAATTTTGGTTTGCCTTTATTGGAAAAGGGGCAAATCTGCTTAAGATGGGGTGGACTGGGGCAAAAGGACAGAGTCCACAATCCATCCAGAGATCATCCTGGGCTTTGAGAAGATGGAAAAAGCAAGAGGGTGTAGCCAACAGCATCTGCTGTGACTCCTCATTGACCCTCTCTACCTCTTTTCCCTCGAGTCCTAACCATTCTTTCTTCAGAGGAAAGTTGCAGGGTCTGTGTGAGAAAGGAAAAAGTTTGAATGAGATACCACAGTGACTTGATGGAGGGCCTTCCAGCTTGAACTTGGAGAACACAGGACCTCCTTGTTCTCATTGGTCCGCGGTGCCACCTGGGGAAAAAACAGCCCGGGGTAGCCTCGCTATCTCGAGCCCAACCATACTGTCAGCAATGCTTAAGGATTCATGGTATTTTGTAAATTGATTGATTTCTTTCAAGCTGCCTTTCTTCCATGAGTTACATAAAACAAATGACAGACCTTTAATTGGAGTATAGGATCTACCTCCTCCAAAAGCCATCGGGATGAACCTAAACTATGGACAAACTGAAAAAAAATAATTTCTGCCCCATGTTTCCATTTGATAGACTATTTTGACATTTCAATTACATGTTTCCTCATTTAACATTTGCTTCTGCCTATCTCCAATATTAGGCTTTGAATTCCTTGAAAGCAGATGCTATATCCATTTTTCATTTTTTAACTTTGTTCCCTGCTATCTAATAGACCCCTCCACCCCGGGCCGTGGCACCAAAGGAGGTAGAGTTAAGTGAAAAAAATTCCCATCCTTCTAAACTGCTCCTAGGCCATTGTCTTGTAGCACTGTTATCTTAGGCAAATTGCTTAATCTACCTAAGCCTCAGGGCTGCTTTGTTGCTTTTTTTTTTTTTTCAATCTGTAAAATAGAGATAACAACAGTGTGCATCTTAAAGGATGCATAAGGATTAAATAAAATAATTTATTTAGAGTTTAACACAGTGCTTGGCCTATAGCAAGTGCTCAGTACATCAATCTCCCTCAGATGGCCCATGACCACCTATATCTGAACTACATGACATGAATGTAACAGGTGCACATGCTTAAGCTCCACCCCAGACCCACTGAATCAGAAACTTGGACCACGCCAACAAGCACTCTCAGGAGATTCTCCTGCACAGTGACCATTCAGGCCACTATAAGAAATGCCACTTCCCTTTAGAGCACCAGGATTGGTCAACTCATTTCGCCAAACATAAGGAGTGTTCTTGGGTGGGCTCACCCCTACCTGAGTGATAATCAGCCTGAGTCATGACCAAAGCAGGTTAAAGAGGGAGTTAAGTTAGGTAAATTAACAATCTAGAAATTTCAATTGTCTATGTATTCATTATTATGAGAAGTACAGCCCCAGCCTAGCTCTCCCACTGTACGGACTTTGGTGCATGCACAGCAGGCCCAGAAGTTTAAAGGTAAGGAGGCAGCACTCTCTTTATATCCTACAGGACTCAGAAAAGGTGTAATAGTAACAACTCCACCACAGCTCAAGCTGCTGAGTGGTATTCAACCATTTGGGCCCCAACCAATTCACACACTCCCAGTGAGACAGGTACTGGGAACAAATCCCACACCACGGTGGCTTGCACATGGCCATCAAGGAATGTAACCCCATGACTGACTTATATTCCTTAACTTGTGCTGCTTTCATGTGGCATCCCTGCTTGAAGCCATCAGCACTAGCCCTGAACTCTGAATCTTGACCTTCAGGCACCACTCAAGGAGTCAGCCCAAGATGCTTGTCACTTCATAATCAAGAAAAGGAGGAGGGATTCAAAAGGGGGTTCTTGCTGACTGAAGCATGATTTCTTATGCTTGCTCTGTGAACCCCAACTGAGACTGTGCCCCAGGCTCCCCACTCAACTTTAGCGCCCAAATTATTTCCTTCTTAAGGTGAGGTCACTACTATTATCACCATCTTTATTTTAGAGATGAGAAGACTGAGGTCCATGTGGTCACCTAATTTATCCTATTCACACCTTCAGGAGTGGTAGAATCAGGCTTTGAACCTTGACAGAAGCCTCCAGAGTCATCACCCTGAAGCCCTCCCTTTTGCTTTCTGCTTTTTCTGAGCTCCAGGTCACTGTGTATTTGGTTCCATCCTTACCTGAAGGTGTTGTAACTAAGGGGCCTTTGGTGACCTGCTGCCTCCTGACTGGTTAGTCTCACCTGCCCTCCATGAGTCCCCAGATTGTATACTGCTCCCTTGTGGAGACTTGCAGTTATACCCTCAGGTGGCATTGCTCAGTCTCTTCTTGACTATAAATTCCTAACCATTTGCCCCAAGGTCTAGATTGAAACTCACATCACCCATGAAGTCCTTGCTGACCACTATTCCTTAAAACGCTATCTTCTTCCTCTGAAATCATTCTCGTACTAACTTACTATCCTGCACTATTATGTGTCTATTTCAATGTCATCCATATCTGACTCTCCTAGGTTAATTACAAACTCCTTACAGATGATCATGCTATATTGGTCTTTTTAAGCTCAGTGGCATCTTCTGTAGTGCTCTACTCATAGATGATACAATATGAGTGAGATGATTGAATAATTTCGATCTAAATGAACTGCATAGCCTGAGGGTATCAACAAAAAGTCTTACCATCTTGTCTTATGGGGATTATCAAGAATGCAGGGGCTTATGCTCACTCTGAGGGCAGAGGTGGGGCAGGCACTCATGGGGCTGTAACCAGGCTGATGCATATATAGGTGACAAGGACAGTTGAAGTTATTACCAAGGTAATATGACCCACTGATACTAAACAGCTTTATTGAGATTAAACGTATATGGATGTGAAAGTATTGCAGAAATTTGAGGGCAGAATTGTATCATGAAGCTAATTCAGTTCAAGGGACATTCATTGGACAGCTTCTATATACAAAAATGCACAAGGCTGTCTCTGTCCCGAAAGGACTTACACTAATCAAATATAACAGAGCTTAACAAGTCTTTGGAGAATAGGAATCTTATCACCTCATTTTGCAATAGAGAACAGTGAGGCCCAGGGAAGGGAGGCTACTGACTATGGCCACACAGGTCTCTAGGGGCACATCCACTATTAGAACCCAAGTCTATTTCATTGTACCACAACCCTTCTTCCCAGAATTACAAAACCTAATCTAACCATGGCTACAATTTCATTTAGTGAAGAAGAAAAGCATTCGGGCCATCGAAGGGAATTATTTTGTAACAGAAGTCCACAAAAGATCATGTCCCTAAGTCCCTGCTGAAATCATTGTTTATTTAAAATTCTATCCTCAAATGAAAAATAAGTGAGGACTATAATAAGTACCATAGGAGAGTTATATCTGAGTTGAGCCTTGAGAAAAAGGGGAAATTTCAACAGACTGATAGGAAATAGGAAAAAACAAAGGGGAGGCATAAATGAAATCATACACAGGATGGTGTTCATAATCTTCAACAAAATAAAACAAATGCAAGGTACTAACCATCCAAAGAGAGGGAAGAGCACAAGGGAAGGTGGAGTGGACCTTGAGGGCTTTCTACTCAGAGACTGACAAGTAAAATACACCAGCTAGAATTCATTTTTCTAGAAGGAGATGAAGGAGAAGGCTAAAGTCAGAACATGATAGTCTTGGAGCACCAAGAGAAGAAATCTGTCCAGGAGGGACTCTAGATCGTATCATCTGTGCAATGGTCTCTAAATTACAGACTTTGCCACTTGGAGGTGCCTTGATCAGAGTAAAACAGATAAGGCATTCGTTAAAGTGCACAGGCGAAGCAGGCAGTGAAGTCAGAATAAGTGCAGTAACTAGGAAAAACTGCAGGACACTTTGATGCAGAACTGTCAGTTCCCCACAGCAGATGGGACCTACGTGTCTGGTGGTGAAACAAGCATAGATACATGGATGATGACAATGTCAACAATGGTGTTAGTGACATGAAAGGAGAACATCTGAGAGGAAATGTGAGTTTGAATCTAGACATCCCAAATCAGAGGTAGTAGATGACATGTAGTTACGGGTATCCAGCAAGGTGTTCCTTGTCAAACTATCAAGCTTGCTTGGACTTCTGATCTTTCTCCTAAAATCAGCAATGCGGAAACTAGAACACAGAGGACAGCACAGGTTTTATAAAGTTCTGACAACAAAAATATCCATAACATCCATGAGAAATCCCTGGGGAGTCTGGACACTGCCTTGACTTTGAGTGGTTCAGGTGTAGAAGCTTGGAGCAGAGACAGTGGCCCTGCCTGAGATCGAGAATGGTGGGGACACGGGAGTGAGAGGGTCAGGCGGAGGAAGGCTTTCAAGTTCTCTTATTTCCTGTTTCACATTGCCTTTTGGCAAAATTCGCTCACTACAGTGAATTTTGTATTGTATCTGTAGCTTTCAGATACAATAAAGATGGCATCATAAATAATTGAAGAAAGGAAAAATGATGTTATAAAAACCAGCTTATTAAATGGAGAAAAATAAAACTTGTTATCCATTTAACTCTACATTCAAAGGTAGATGCAGCATAGATTAAAAGACTGAAATGAAGGGGTAAAACTGAAATTTAGTAGAAGAAAACATGGGGGAAGCTCTCTATAACCCAGGAGTAAAGAACAACTTTTTAAACAAAAGCCCAAAATGTTATGCAAAAGTTTACAGATTTGGTGACATCAAACTAAGAATACTTCAATAGAAGCCATGATAGATAGAATTAACAGAAATTGATAGATTAGGGAAAGATATCTGAAGTGCTTGAAACCGACAAAGACTAATATTTAGAATATACCAAGAATGCATACAGGAAAAGACAACAACCCTAAGAGAAAACTCGGGCAAAAAAATTGAATGATGAATTTAAAGAAGGAGAAACACAAAAGGCTGACAAGTATATAAAGAAATGCTGAAATAACTGGCAATCAGAAAAATTAATTGGTAATCAGCAAGTTTTCAAAGTAAAACAAAAGAGATATCAATTAATAACCTGTTTGGCAAGATTTAGAAAGTTGGATAAAGCCAAGTATGAAAGAAAGTGGAGAGAAAAACACCCCACAGCACTTACAGGTGGGAATGCAGACTAGAGTTGCCACAGTGTAGGGCAGTCAGATAAAGTGATGCGTACCCTGGAACCATCCATTCCACTCCTGAGTATATAAACCTATAGGATTCTTACACAGGTCTCTTTCAGACCATGCTTAAAGATGCTTATCTTAGCACTTACGCTGAAGGTAACCAGTGTCAATCACCGGAATAGTGGACAAGTAAAATTTGACAGATGTGCCCCACTGAAAGTTAAGAGTAATTAGAAGTTATTATAAATACATAAAAATATTACTGGGTTTTAAACAGTGCTGAAAAAAAGGTAAGAAACAGTATGTAATGTAACCCATCACCACTTATGTTAAGTAAAAAATATATACATAAGAGACTAAAAGAATACACATTAAATGCATTTGAATGGTTCTTAATGGGGGCATAACTATGGGAAATTGGGATAACAGGGAATAACTACATAAATAAAACAAGAAAAGGGGCTTTAATGCATGGTCCAATGATGATAATGTCCCATGAATATGAGACCCAATAGTCCACATCTAAAATTGTAAATTAAAAGAAAAAAGATCCAACCAGCAGTTGAAAATAAGAGCTGGCAACTCAGAGAACTGAGATAGAGAGGAGGGATTGGCAAAGGCACACCTAGAAGTGATAGCTAAACCCATGGTTAGGCAGTGGATATATTGCCAAAGAATAGAGCCAAGAAATGAAAGCGAGGGACAGAAAACACAGAAGAGGTAGTGAAAACCACAGGAAAAAACAATAGAAACTTTCTCAATTCATTTAATAAGGATACACCTACCCTAATACAAAAACCAGCTAGAGAAAACAAACAAAATAATTTTAGATCAATTACTAAATAATAGGATATAAAACAGTAATAAAGAAAATTCAGCAGCATACTAAAAATTGTACCAAATTCGGTAGGGTTCATGCCAGGCATACCAGATTTCAACTATATAAGACCTATCAACAATAAGGCATTACATTAAAATGTAGAGGAAAAAATCATGAATAATATCGTTAGATGCCAAATAAGTTTTGTTAAAATTAACAACTACTCATAATGGGGAAAAAAAAGAATGAAAACTTTAGGCAAAAGAGGAAAAAGAAAAACTTCCTAAAATTCATAGTTTTATAACAAAAACTAGCAGCAAACCCCATATTAAATTTTGAAACATAGAAGACAATTCCATAAAATTATGAACAAGAAAAGAATACCCATCCAGAGATTTTAAATAAACATGGGGGCTGGGGGTTGGAGAGAGGGAGAAAAGACAAATTTATTCCTTTTTAAAAAGATTTTATTTATTTATTTGACAGAGAGGAAATAGGAGAGCACAAGCAGGGAGAGTGGCAGAGGGAGAGGGAGAAGCAGGCTCCCCGCCCAGTGGGGCTCAATCCCAGGACCCTGAGATCATGACTGGCGCCAAAGGCAGATGCTTACCCAACTGAGCTACCCAGGCGCTCCAAGATAAATTTATTCTTATCTATGAACAATTTAATTGTCTCTCTAGAAATGCAAAGAAGTCATTTAAGAATTATTAAAAATTTTAAAAATGAATAAAAACAAAACCAAAAAAAGTTATTAAAACTTTCTAAGAGTTCAATAAAGAGACTGGATGTAAAAGAATATTAAAAAATAAACCAGAAATCAATAGATTTCCTTTATACCAGTAGTTATAAGGTACAATTATTAAAAAAATTCAAACCAACATCAAAAATTACAACATGCATAGGGATTAATTTTATAAGAAATGTACAAGAGCTATATGAATGAAACTAAAAAAATTATGAAACGGCATTTAAAAAAAAAAAGCCCTGAATGATAAAATCACCCTTGATGAACTGTGACTGTTCTGATCAATCTCTTTGTGCACTGATGACTTGGATTCCACCTCATCCTGTCTTACTGGAGACTTTACTTGGTCTATTGTTCTCCCTTTTGCATTGTCAGGTTTCTGTCTCTACCAACTAAGTTCTCTCATTGTAAAAACACACTGTAGTATCACGCATATTATTAAAAGTAAAATAAAGTAAGATCTCCATTGCCATACAAAACCTTGTAGCAATATATCTCCAAAGAGTTGCCTATCGTTAGTACAGCCAATCTTCAAAATTCACAGATTTTATATATGCATAACTGCCTATTTGCTAAAATTTTTGTGTAATCCCAAAATCAGTACTCATGGCACTTTTGCATTCATTCATGGGCATATGCACAGCAACAAAAAAATGTGTCACCTGACGCACATGTTCCCAGCTGAGGTTGAAAAAGATGATGCTCTGCCTTCTTGTTCCAACTTTCTTACTCTAAATAAATGTCCTTTTCTTGGTCTATCGAGTGCCATGTTTTTCCCATTTTTGTACTTTTTGTTGGTGATTTTGCTGTTTAAAATAGCACCCAAGAGTAGTGCGGAGGTGCTTTCTAATGTCCTTAAGAGCAAAAAAGTTGTAATGTGACTTATGGAGAAAATATATGCTTTGTTCAGGCATGAGTTATAGTGCTATATGCCATGAGTTCAATGTTAATGAATCAACAATATATAAAAAGCAAGGTGTTTTTAAACAGAAATGCACATAAGTGTATGTATTGATTGGTTGATGAAAATGTTGTAACCAGAGGCTCCTTCCTAAAAGCCTTGGATCCTAGGACCAGTGGTTCTATAATCACTAGTACAGTGTTTGTGGTGATTTTACAGAACATAACTACCACAAATAATGCAAATAGACCATATTTCAGTTTCTTCACATCCCATCCTTCAACTCCAGGCAAGCTTTTGAACTCATTTCATTGTAATTATTCTGGTTAAGGCCACCAGTTACCAGTTCCAAGGGTCTGGGGCACCTGCTCTCTCTCCCTCATCACACCTGATAATCCACAACATTTAACACAATAACCGCACCTTCTTTCTGGGTCTTTCTCAGAACTGTACTGTTTTCATCATTGCTCTCTCACAGCCTCCTTTACAGAGCCTTCCTTTCCTCAACCTTCGTGTAAGAGTTCCTCAAAACTCCCTTAATCTACTTCTTTTGTCAGCCTCTTCCCTGGAAATCTCTTCCAAAGCAATAGCTTTAATGGACAGCAATATGCTGATGATTCTCATGTATCTATCACCAGCAGAACTCTCCCCAGGACTCAGGACTCCTTTCTGACATCTGTACATGGATGATCTTTTAGGGTAAGAATAGAGTCCATGAAAAACTCTAGATGGACCCACATGTTTTGCCTTTCCAATCTTTTCATTCAATTAGTTTCTCAAACCTGAAGTCTTTGGAGCCACTGATTCTTCGCTCACTCCATACAACCAATGCATCAGAAAATTCTCTGGCTCTACTTTGAAAATATATGCTAAGTCCATTAGCATTTCTCCACTCCACTGTTTCTGCCGTAATCTCAAACCCCATCATATTTTTTATTATGTTATGTTAATCACCCTACATTACATCACTGGTTTTTGATGTAGTGTTCCATGATTCATTATTTGCGTATAACACCCAGTGCTCCATGCAGAACGTGCCCTCTTTAATACCCAACACCAGGCTAACCCATCCTCCCACCCCCCTCCCCACTAGAACCCTCAGTTTGTTTTTCAGAGTCCATCATCTTTCATAGTTCGCCTCCCCCTCCGATCTCCCCCCCTTCATTCTTTCCCTCCTGCTATTTTCTTCTTCTTCTTTTTTAACATATAATGTATTATTTGTTTCAGAGGTACAGATCTGTGATTCAACAGTCTTGCACAATTCACAACGCTCACCATAGCACATACCCTCCCCAATGTCTATCACCCAGCCACCCCATCCCTCCCACCCCCCCACCACTCCAGCAAATCTCAGTTTGTTTCCTGAGATTAAGAATTACTCATATTAGTGAGGTCATATGATACATGTCTTTCTCTGATTGACTTATTTCGCTCAGCATAACACTTTCCAGTTCCATCCACGTTGTTGCAAATGGCAAGATTTCATTCCTTTTGATGGCTGCATAATATTCCATGGTATATATATATATACCACATCTTCTTTATCCATTCATCTGTTGATGGGCATCTTAAGCCCCATCATATTTTATCCTGATTACAGCAACTATTTTCTAAACAACTCCCACCTCCTCTATTTTCTCCCCCAACATACAATCTGTTCTTGTCACAGAAACTAGAATGGGCTGGAAAATTGCAAATCAAATTATTCCACTTTATTCAAAACCCTCCAAAGGCTTTGTATTGTATTTAGAATAATTTCCAAATCTTTTGCCATGACCCTACATGGTCTAATCTTTGTCTATGTCTCTGATCACTGAGAAAATACCTTATCTTGTACCATGTTGGTCTTTTCGATATCTTGAAACTGACAAGGTAGTTCCCAACTTAGGCCCTTTGTGCTGGCTGATCCCTCTGGAACGTTATTCTCTCAGATTTCTCCTTAGTTGACTCCTCATGATTAGGTATTAGCTAAAATATCACTCCCTCAGAAAACATTCCCTGAATATACAATCAAAAAAAAAAAAAAAACCACTCCCTCTTAGTCATGTTCTATTTTATCAACCTGTTATTTTTCTTTTCATAGTCTTTACACCACCTGAAATGGTCTTTATATTTTTCTCTTGTTCACCTGCTCATCATGAGACTTCCCCACTTCATCCTCCAGAATGTGAGTTTTGTAAAAGCAAGAACTTTGACAATCTTGTCTATCTCAGAGCCCAGGTAGTTGCTAGCACATAATAGATTTTAAATAATCATTTATTGAAGGAATGTACCATTTTATTGGAAAGTCTCAACAGCATAGAGATGCTAAGTGTGTGTGTGTGTGTGTGTGTGTGTGTGTGTGTGTGTGTGAAATTAAAGTAACTTCAATCAAAATTCCAGTAATGTTGGTATTTGACTAATCAATAAGCTTGGTCTGGAGGAACATTTATTAAGCTAACCAACCTATGATTCCTATGATCAGTCTAAGTAGTATGGTTCAGTCACATGTATAAACAAATAGATTGATGGTGTCAAAGTGAAAGTAAAGAAAAAAATGTATATGTGGAAACTTAGCAGACAGCAAAAATGGTTATTTCATATTAGTGGGAACTTAGGTACCTCACACCACATTCTTTGGTAGCTTGAAATTAGTCATAGTTGGAGTATTTATACCCTGGAATCAGCAAATGTTACGAATCAGGGATTTTAAAAAAAGATTTGATTTTTTTAAAGAAGCTTTAGGTTCACAACAAAACTGAGAGGAAGATACAGAGATTTCCCCATATAGCTCTACCCCTACACATGCACAGCCTCCCCCTTTATCAACATCCCCCGACAGAGTGATACATCAGTTATAATTGAACCTACCCTGCCTGATATATCATGATCACCCAAAGTCCATAGTTTCTGTTAGGGTTCACTCTTGGTCTTAAACATTCTATGGGTTTGAACAAATGTTTAATAAGGACATGTATCCATCATTATAGTATTGCACAGAGTATTTTCACTGCCATAAAAATCCTTTGTGCTCTACCTGTCCGTTCCTTCTCCCCAACACTTGGTAACCTCTGGTATTTTTTTGTTTTGCCTTTTCCAGAATGTCATATAGTGGAATTGTACAATATGTGGCATTTTCAAATTGGCTTCTTTCACTTAGTAATATGCATTTATGGTTATTCCATGTCTTTTTATAACTAATAGCTCATTTCATTTTAGCACTGAATAATATTCTGTTGTATAGATGTACCACAGTTTAATTATCCATTCACCTACTAAAAGCCATCTACTTGGCTGATAACAAGTTTTGGCAGTTATAAAAAAGGGCTTATTTTTTTCTCCTTTAGAAACCTGGTTGTTACCAGCATGCCACTGTGTCAAAGACCCATGTGAGATAAAACTTTTGAAGGTGAGAGTGGAAACAAGGTGATAGGATGTTACAACTCTCAGTGAGAACACACTGTTCTGAAATTTCCATTCAAGGCCTACATATGAACCCTGAGAAAATACCAAAGGACGTGCTTTTTTTATAGCTCAATATTTTACTCATATTGTTACTCTCTGTGTTTATAACCTGACATATTTGAATAGTTTATATTTCAATTTTTTTCTTATCTTCTGCATCTCATATTCTACAAGAAATATATTTACAAAGGTATCAGTGAAATAAGGTTGGAGGATAGGAGGGCAGGCAGGATCAATGAAGTAAAATGAGACTCCAAACAGCAGTTGCTGGAGCCAGTAGAAGAGAAAATTCCAAGAAATTCCAGATGCACTGTCTGTCCCAGACACAGAAACCTGGGTCAACCTGCGTTGTTTCTCTGTAGAAAAGACTCCAATGGCTTCCCATCTAAACTGTTTCATCTCAACCAGAATAAAAACCAACATCTGTGCAGGCTTTCTCCCTTGCTTGCTGCTTTCCAGTCATCCGGGACTCCTCCAAATGTTCCAGACATGCTCCTACATGCACAAGCCAGGCTGCTTCCCACATATCTTTGTGGCTTACTATCTCATCCCTCCTAAGTCCTAGTTAAATACTGTCTTCATTCACCCTCCACCCCCAACTGTTTTCTTCCATAGCTCTTTATCCCCCACACTGATAGCATACCATGTGATTTATGTATTTTTCATTATCTCTCTCGTCACTAAAATGCAAACTCCATGAAGGCCAGAATTTAGATCTGTCGGGTATACTGCTGAACCCCCAGCGCCTAGAAAAGAGCTTGATGCAGAACAAGTAGGTGTTCAGTGAACGTTTATTGACCAACTGACCGAATAAATGAATAAAGTCAGCACTGAAAAATTCTGTAAGAAAGTTGAGCAAAGGTTGAATGTGGTGGGCAGTGATGCTCTGGACGGCAGCTGGGGGCTAGAGCAGTAAGGGGGCAGTGGAGGTGCAGGAGGCAGGCGAGGTGCTAGGCTGGTCCAGGGGTAACTCACCCGCCATGTGGAGTCTGCTGGTGTCTGCCTCATCCTCATCATTTACCACCTTACCCTCAACATCACTCAGCCTTGAAAAGTACCTCTTTCCACTCAATTTTGGAAGGCATCACTACACACTTGGTGAGGAGAGAAAAACACCTCGTTTGATCGATTTCACTGTAATGAGCCTCTTGGGAAAATAACAGGCTGGGAAAATATCTACTATCTGGTTTTAGCTTAGTTCCTGCTCATAAAATTTCCCTTATCATGTCTATATATACTGGTCCCATGAATCCTTACTTTCTATTTTCACTGGGGACATTAGAGAGGATTGGGAAATGAGGAACAGAGATAGGAAGAACACCACGCAGAGACACAATGTGACTGAGGCAGGTTGTGGCAACACCATCAGCTTTGAAATATTCTTGTGGATCCCCTTATACACACTGGAGCCTCCATCTGGCCACAGTGTCATGGAGAGAGAGTTGTTTCCAGTACTTCAAGAAATGGGTGATGTATTTTAAAGAGAGGAGAAGCCCTGAGCATTTACAATTCAGTTAGCTGAACAAATATGCCAGAGAGAAAATGGGGCCAGAAAAGTGAAAGGATCAGGAACCCAAATCAGGGCCAGCCCAGAAATAGCAGAACTATTGTACTTCTCACTCATAGCTCCTTTCTACCCTGGGATCTCACAGTGAGCTTTACACGTTGATTAAACTCCTAACAGCCTGGGGTAGGCAGCAGAGGAGATGAGGTAAGCACATTTGAACCAATGTACTAGAATCATATACAAGATTTAATCCATGGAAAGAATACTGGGGATACACTTGTCATTTCTGGGTACCCTAGTTTTTACATCGGGTAGATCTCAGGAGTCCTCTGCCCTGCTCCAAGCAAAAACCTGGCCTGGCCAATTTTGTGAAATCCATGGATGTGGGGAGAAGAAGGAGTTGCAGCAGAGCTGGGAATCAGCCTCAGAGCTGCGGGCACAGCTGGTAGCCGCCTCCCCCTAGACTGGTTTGTGGCGCTCTGGGACAGGTTCCATTTCACAAATGTGTGTTGAGTACTGAAGGCCTGCTTTGTATAGGTGCATTCTGCCTTTTTTTTTTTTTTTCCTTTTCGTACTTAGTCCCCTAGGAGACAAACTCTCATTCCAAATCAGCTTTTCACCCTTTTGCTACCCTTGATAACAGCTAGCACATAAAAGCAAAGAGAGGAACAACGTGAACATCGCGAAGATTTGAAGCTAAAATCAGTGGTAAAAAGCTACTCTGAAGATTTTTTTTTTTTTTTTGGATTGGCAAACTAAGTCATGGTCATATGAATAGAGAGATAAGTCATTAGAGACTAAGACACATCCCAGGGTTACAGAAGAATTACATTGCAGACAATGATGCCTAACTATCAAAAGGAAAAATAAAAAGTAATCCTGATGTTAATTTCTGAGAGAAGAGCCAAGTGGGCAATTACTAGCGAAAAAGTCCAAATTCAGTGCCCACTAAAAATTTGCAATGAATTTTAAGGGGAAAATGTATGAGCACTTAGTGGCTAATGGAAACTTGAGGGAAAATATCCTAACGGTGAGATCTATTAGACAGCAGAATAGTCTATTAGACTCAGAACAGACTCCTTGGGGATATGGTAGCATCACCCATATGGGAGTCATTTAAGACAGGATTGGAAAAGCACACTTGCGAATACACCATAACTTCCACAAGGGCTGAGCAGAGGGACTCGATTAAAACTGCTCCCTTTGGGAAGGGTCACCCTGTTCCATGATCCCAAACATCTGTGTCTCAGGTGGAGGGTTTTTCTCTCCTAGAGACCCTGGTAGGGGCTGCCTGGGACCAGTCATGACTAGTGCAACTTTGACCAGGTCATGATTTTGCCACCCAGAGAGCCACCTCATGTCCCTTGGGAGCCTATGATCTACACTCTCCTGAGAGATGAGGGTCAGAGGACAAGAAGCAGCTCTGATCTGAGCCTACCGGACTTGGATAGGACATATAGAATTGCTCCCCAGCACCCTCTGGGAGATCCCACTCAGGTCTCTCCCTGCCGATATTACACAAGTGACGCACAATTGTGGAAAGAATTAGAAAGTGAGGATAAATAAAATCAAACACCAAAGTAAAATCACTGTGATTCTCATCATTCAGCCATTTGGTATCCATCCCTTATCTATATGAACATGTATTTTATATATATGTGTATATATATATATATATATTTATACATAAATACATATTTCACAAAACCAGTTTCACTACACATAATATTTTAGAACCTATGGACATATTTCATATCAATAAAAATGCTCTACAACACATCTTCCCAATGACCATTACTCCACTGCATAAATTTAGTATAATATATTTAACTAAGTCCCTATTGTTACACATCTCTTGATCCCCAATCTTCTTCCTCTTTTTTTTTAAATAAATATCTCTTTGATGGACATCTTTGCAAGCATATTTAATTGTTGCATAACATAAAAGTCATGAAAATAAAATTGCTGTGTATTTTTAAGGGTTTTGATGCTCGTGGCAAAAGTGCTTTTTGGAAAAGCGGTAGCCCGGACCAGCAGAAATGAAAGTGTCCTTTTTTTGTTGTCCCTCTTGTCAGCAGGGAGTGCTCTCGTGCCTTTGGTCTGGAGCACTCATGAAGGACCCATGGCCACCTTAGTCCAATTAGCATCGAGAAGGAAGGGAGAGAGGAAAGCCCCTTTAAATAGGCAGCTTGAGCTATTTCCCCAAAGAGAAGGAACTGAACAAGAGCCTGCAAACTGTCTTAGGAAGAAGAGGCTATCTGCCTGAAACAGCCAGGACCTTTAGCTCAAATCCATTAATCCTCTTTATTAAACCTGGGTCACCTCTGAGTCTTGAGAAATTAACCAGCATCTCCCCACTGCAAGTTCGCATCAAGAGACAGCGCCTGCACACTGCCTGTAATTTTCATGGACCAAGGTTCTGGGGTCAGAGGGCTTCCCAGGCTCCATCCTCTGCTTTTGTCAATTTAAAAGAGAACATCAGCTGCACTTGTATAAATTTCAGGCCAGGCTATGCAGGGGCCAGGGCTGTGCAGCATCTCTGCACCCTGGGAAAGGTGAAGAAAGAACACAGGGCAGGCGGCAGGCAAGCCACAGCTGCTCCGTTGCTCCTCTTCATCCTGAAAACCTCAGAGTGGTTACAGGAGCTCCGGGAAGGGTGCAGTTCAGAGTCAAGGGGGGACTTGCCTCTTTCCTCAGAGCAGCTCCCCCGGTACTCTGCACTGTCTACTGGACTCCATCCCAAAGTCTGCAAGGAAGAACTGAAATTCTGTGCTGTGTCAAGACATAAAGTAGAGACAATGCTTGAACCAAATGCAAAAGAGCCGGAGACAGAAAAGAAGGCAGAGCCCCAAGCTGGGAAAACCATATAGAGAGACCAAGAAAAAATCAGAGAGAGAATGAGGACCAGAGCAACATCGAGAACAAAAACACCAAAGCACACAGGTCCCTTTCTTGGCAGCCTGTCTCGCCTGGTCTGGGCCTCCCTGGATGGATTGAGACAACTTTACTTCGAAAATACAGGCCTTCTCTCTACCCATTTACACAAATCTGGCTAAGTGAGTGATTTAGAGACCAAGGTCAGGATTAGAATCAGAGTCCAACAGAGTCATGCATCTGGTTTTATGTTCCTCTTGATATGAAGAATATGAAAAGTAACTATCAAAGAACCAAGGAGAAATGAAAAAAAGGAGACAACTATTAGAAATTAAACCTATAAGAAAAATACAGGATAGAGGACTGACCTTGTGGTAACCTTATTTTTTTTCTAAGATTTTATTTAGTTATTTGAGAGAGAGAGAGAGAGAGAGAGAGAGACCGAGAGCAGGGGGAGGGGCAGAGAGAAAATCTCAAGCAGACTCCAAGCTGAGAGCAGAGCCCAACACGGGACTTGATCTCATCACCCTAAGATCATGACCTGAGCTGAAACCAAGAGTCGGACACTTAATTGACTGGGCCATCCTGGTGCCCTGACCTTGTGGTCACTTGAAATGTAAGAAAAATAACTGCCATGGGTGGAGTTACAGAGCCTGACTTGTCTAAGACTGAATGAGGCATTGAAGTTCCACAAGAACTCCATATAGTAAGGTAGTAGCATTATTGCCATTTTACAGGTGAGGAAATGGAGGCACAGAGTGATTTCTGATACATGTCCATGTCCATAAATTCCCAGTCGGGAAGTGAGAGGACCAACATTTGTTCTCAGACATCTGACCACCCTGTTCACCCCTGCAGCCACTGAAGGAAGGGCAGTCTCCACTGAGGACACATTAAACAACAATCCAGTCCCTCTAGACCCAATCTTCTTGCTGAATTGGAACCAAACCAGCCTTTACAGAAAGTGAAGCGTGCGGGGGAAAGCCTGTGCCAGCACCACCACCACCATGCGGAGGGGCAGGAAGGGGACAGGTGGCAAGAATCAGAAGCAGCATCCAAGCAAGTTTCTTTCTAGGAAATCTCTATCAGCACGCCAAAAGTTAAAGAAAAATAATTTCTATTTTTTCCATATTTTCCTCTGCTATCCAAATATTCTACCATTAACATGAGATATATGTCTAATCAGAAAGACGTACATCTGTGTGTATTTTAATGATCCTTTCCCTACCCTGCGTGTGTGGGGACCGGAGCAATAACAACTCCTATAGCCACAGTGGAAGTTCATTGTTTTGACCTTTTCTCAGCCCCAAGGGAAGCACATTCTTGGAGATTCTGAGATTCTTTGTGAATCACACCCAAAGTTCATCCTTATCCTGGGGGTAGACCCACTGATGGATTTGGGTGAGAATAAATATGTCACAGCTTTGAAGAAGGGCCACACACCTGTTGCCTAGAAGTAGAGGAATTATTTCCAATAATTGAAAAATCTCCCGGGAGACCAAAAATAAATGATCGACAACACACACTAGCAGAAAATAACAATATTTTTTTTAAATCTAAGGATTAATTGAATTCCTAACATCAAAGGAGAAATCATAAAAAAAAAAAAAAAAAAACACTGTTTCTTCTCATCTGGGCACCAGCGGACAGCATCTGTGAGCCTGCATTTGGAGCCAGGCCTGCCTTACCGTGACCCAGGCTCCAGGGACCATATCTGCCACCCTGGCATGAGTTGTGGATGGATTAGCTGCTGTCACCAAGAGACTCCTGGCTTCTGTCAGCTTCTCTCCCAGCCATTATGCTATTAAAACAGGGGGTGTTTTGCATATTTAACGGCTCCAGTGTTATTTCCCTGACATAATGCTTTTTGTTGGCATGTATTTCCTGGGTCCCCAGTGTCACTCCATGGGTTGAGGGTGTGCCAGGTAGGGAGTCTCACTCCCTCCTCCTACCACCTCCCCTGCAGGGCTCCCATCAAGTGAACGGAACAAAGTGGAATGCCCACCGGCCAGCTCTGAAGGCAGGCTCCTGCTCAGAGGCTGCTAGCCACCTGGAGGAGAGAAATTACACCGTTCAAGTCTTCCTCCTGCTTCTAGCCAATTTCTACTCTTTTTAATTCAATTTAGCTCTTTCTGACCCCGGCAGGCTGGAGTTCCAGAGTTACTTTCAACGGATAGCACCAATTACCAAGGTGTGAAAATAGAAACCTTCGAATTTTGAGAACAAACCCAGAGATGGGGACTTAAATGAAAAGGGCTGAAGGGAAGAGAGGAGGAGTCTGAACAGGAAGGTGGGGGGCAGTTCTCACGCAATTAGGAACCCTGCAGAGGATGAACACACAGTGAGGGGCTCCTGGATGAGCCTCTGGGACCCAGGGGGAGGCCCTGGTGTACAGGGGTACATGGGCAGAAATACTGGAGCTGGGACAGTCAGCAGGAAAAGACAAACCAACAGAGCCTGTAAGAACTCTAGCACCAAGGTCCACAGGGCATTAAACTGGACAGAAAGCTCTGGGAGCCCTAACTTCTGCAGGGCCTGCACACTTTGAGTGACATCTTTGTCTACCATAAGCAATCTAGTGGAAGAACAGCATATGAAGAAGGGAAAGCCTCCGATTCACCAATCTATCTGTGGTTAGTGTGAACTGTGCGCTCACTTAGAGGAGGCCTCTTACCTTCATTGCAGATAGGAGAGCTCCCCACTGTGCAATGGGACATGGGAAGACCAAACATACATGGGAACCAAGTAACACTTACAAAATTAAGTATAGTGCTGATTTATGCTTTTGTGATCAACATTATTTAATTATACAACCTTTTTATATTGGTATACTCTCCCCTACAGAATTTAAATGAAGAAGGTACCCAACAAATATTTGAAATAATGTTTTAAATAAGTGCTCTGATGTCCTTAAGGCTGGTCTTGTTATACAAGAAAAGGAAGACATACTACCATGGAATTAACTCAGAATATAAATCCAGTGAGACCACACTTCCTCCCACCCCCATTGGCTAGATAAAGAACTACTTAGGGAGAATTATGCTACATTCCCCACCCCCCCACAGCCCCCATAGTTACTGAAAAGGGAGCCTACTTCACAGGGAGGAGGAGTAGAGTTTCAAACCACCCTGTGACTAAGATACTTCAGAAGCATGTGAATAATCTTCAGTGTGGTCTGCCAGGCATTCGAGGTCTCCAACAAGCCAGCCCCCCTCAATAAGTAGCCCAGGTTCTTCACATCTGCTCCCCACATCCCCCATTCTAATCTGATATCCTGTCTGTCCACCTACACTCCATGCTCATTCTCACTTTCCCTTTGCACAGTAAGTCTCCCCCACCCCTCAGCCATTTCTACAGCCACCACCCTCAAGAACCAGCTGTCACCCCTTCTTTTCACCAGCCAGCCATCTCTTCTCACCCAACGTCTCCTTAGATGATTCACCCCTGCTAAATTCCCTCCATGCGCAAAACATATATCTGTCCATGGAAGACAACTATGCTTTTTGGCAGAAGTGTGACATAAAAGAAAAAGCGAGAAGAAACTGCCCCCTCAAGAATTGAGATGTAGGTTTGAACCCAGCTGACTTGGGATTTTCTTTAACTTTTCTCTCGGTCTGTTTCTTAATCTGTAAAGTGAAAGGAATTATGCCACAGAGTGAAGGTTCTTCTTTTCCCGCCTTGCAAAAGGTTCAGACAGATATGGAGTGGCTGGCTGGTTGCCTAGGGCAGAGAAGTGCTCCTGCTATTTCTCTTCCAAACTGGGGGAAAAGCTCCCTGGGTAAGGAGAAGGGGGTGCTCTGGGAATGGTGCTGAGCGCATGACCTGAGCATGCCAAACTCAGGTTGGATTGAGGGGTGCTCTGTGCATGATTTGGAGAGGTGGCTCTGTAGGTTGGCATGAATCCACAGACGCACCCTCAAAACATACAAGCAAATAGGAACAAGGAAACACAAATGCCTCTTCTCCCTTCCAAGGGTCAAAGTAACACCATCTTCAGGGAGGAAATGAATCTAAGAACCTTTTAGCCAGGTCCCCTGACTTTTAGTCCAGAGGTTCATTTCATTGCTGGACCCATTGTCCCCCAGTCTGTCAAAGATCTCCACCCTTCTTCACAGATGTTTGCCCCTGGCTGTGTTTTGTGTGCAGTGAAATGCATGGCCAGAATTCCTGCCTTGTATGCTGTCGACACTTGAGCCCATCACCTGAGAGAGGAGAAATGCTTCTGGACCAGACAGGGTGACCCTCCATTCCTGTCTGCTTGGGACTGAGAGCTCCCGGGATGTAGGGCTTTCCATTTTAAAGTCAGGACAGTTCTGGGCAAACTGGAATCAGCTTCATCTAGCTTAAACTTGATTTCTGAAAATGCCCCATCCTTATTAGCATGGATGGGATAGGAAAGACACAATTTGAAAGGACACAGCTTGACTTGAGGGCTATGAACTGCAAAGAGGCTCCATCCTCTAAACTGTCTGATGATTTTCCCATTTCATTTTTATACATGGAGAAAATGAGTTGCATAAAAATATGCTTGCTGAGGGGTCATCTTTACATAGCAGAGTTGAGTTTGAGGCTCAGATCTGTGGCACCCCTAAACCTGTGCTCTTTCCCCAGCCCCATGAGCTCTGTGAAGACCATCACTAACTTCCTGCCCTAGGAACAAGGACCATAACACAATGCAAGGGCCTGCCTTCGAGAAGTTTCAGAAACACACAGATCAGTGGATTTAAACGCAACATCTCCTCCGCCACCTTCCAGTTGTGGCCAGGGCTCCTCCAAACCCAGCTATAAATCCTTCCAATCTGTAAACACTCAGACACAGTTCCCTCCATTGCTTAGCAGCTTCTGACACTAATTGCTCTACAGAGTGTGTGCAACTGGCAACACCTTATTAAAAGTGAAATATATTATACTGTCCACTTATTGCTGCTTTATAGAGATAAAGTATCCTTACTACATGGAAAAGCTGGCAAAGAAATTGACAAAGTGGCTTCTAAATAGACGCCTGCATGAGGCCATTCCTGGGGCACCGGCTCTATCTGGGTTATACTGTGAGTTTCCCTGATTTGACCTGAAGATTTCGCCACACCAGGACTCTCTCCCTTTTACTGTTCTGATTTCCACCTCAGAGATTAGCTTCCAAGAAACGGGCCTTGGGGCTGAGGAGAAGACTAACGTGAATGCTCTCAGGGCTGAGAAAGCAGCACTGCCCCATCTGCAGACACTATCCATCTCCTTCCCTTCAAGGACAGAGCAGTGTGGAAGGGGGCTGGCCACAAGGAAGTAGTGGGCAGGGAAGGCCGAGGAGGAGAGGCAAGTCCAGAGTGAGAGACCTCCAGATTCAGACCTGGCATGAACTGGTTTCTCAGACAAACTTGGAACAACACAGGCTTCCTGAGGAAAGTCCATCAAGCCCCGAATCCTACATTTCCGACAAAGCTAAAGTCAACCATCTCTGTGGAGATGTGCTTTCTACTTACACCATTGGAGAATTTACCTACCACTCAACCTTGGCACAGGCAACTATTAGTGGCTCTGCTTTACAGGATAGATACTGTCATGAATGCTAGGCTGGAAAAGACTCGAGTTCAATTCCTCAATCCAAATACCCCTAAAACTTTCCCTAAACACCCCCAAATCCAAGATTACCTGACAATTCATATGGCTTGCAAGTTAAGCATGGTTTTTATAGTTGTAAAGGGTGTAAAGAATATGAAATAGAAACCTTATGAGGCCCACAAAGCCTAAACTATCTACTTTGCAGATAAACATCAGCCAACCCTGCCTTAAAGGAAAGATTTGGAAAACCGAGAGAGATAACTGCAGGCAGGCTCAAAAGAAAGCCTGGGATGGATGGATGCACAAGGATCAATACAAAAACGGCACCAGGAAAACAATGCCCTGCTTCTATCATAACAAACTTAGCTCGAGTGCTGATTAATTGTGTTAGCTGCACTTGCTGGAAAGTGTCCGTCCACGGGAGCCCTCGCCTCTTGTCTTGGCAATGTTTCACGGCTGATCTCCACCCATGCCAACACAGAGATGCAGCCAGTGGGACAGGGTGGCCCCAGGAGCTAGCAGATAACAAGGGAGATGGAGTGATGGAGAGAGGTATCTATTATCCCTGCCACGTTTTGTGTTCCTGAGATACCAAATTGCCTGATCGCTTTGACATTTCCGAGATCAAATTAAAATGCACCACCATGGAGACAAAATGTCATTAGCCTCATTATAAGTGATTGTGTTAAAATAAATACAAAAATAAAGTGGAAATTAGTCTAAACCATTAAAATACGGAAGCAAAAATGGCCAACAGGGACTTTACATGTGACAAACTAAGAAAGGTTGAGACACCTCCTTAGGAGACAGGAAAGATGAATGTAACAAGCACAGTGACTGAGCACCAGGCCGCTGGTGACCATGGCAGAGCTGTGGCACGAAGGCAAGCTCTTCTGCTGCCCCCTGTTGCATGACCTTGGAAGAGACACTTAACCTCACCAAACCCCTGAATTCCATCTCTAGGAAAATAAGAAAGTAACATCATTTTTTTTTTTTTATGTATCTGTTAGAGCTTCCCTTCTAAGTAGGAAGTAATAAAGAAATGGTCTTTTGAGATGGATACTGTCTTAAGATGGTCCCTGAAGAGAAGGGGGCAGGAAGTCTTTTAGGGCAGAGAGAGAACTTCTCCTGACCAGGGACAGAGAAGTCCTCACATGGTCAGCTCCTGGTTTTCTTGAGAGGGTGAGCCTTAGCCAGAGAGCAGATCTTCTGTAAGAAAGAAGCCCAGGTGTGGGATACAGAGACAAGGGCTCTAATTATGACGCAGGCTTACTTAGGCTCAATGCTTACCCTAGGAACCTCCTTCCATCCACACGGGCTTATGTCCTAATGCATTTACTCTCTGCCACTTTACCCCAGCTACCCTTTGACCCCTCACTCTTCACTGTTTCTTTCACCCACCCCCAATTCCCACTGACACCTTGGACTTGATACCAGAAATCTGGTTGCAGTCACATATTATCCATCTACTGTGTTTCTCATTTCCGCCAATGGAAATTTGCCTTTATGTCCTCCCTAGTCTTACATACATTAACCATAACAAGCAATGATGTACTGATCCCCCCCCAAAAAGGAAGAGAACAAAATCCTTCCCTTGCTTCCTTGGAAAAAGGACATTAATTCTAACTACCACCATTACTCCCCTCCCCCACCTCACCCATGAAAGCCTTTATATAAGCCTGTCCCTCTAGGAAGTGTGCCTGAATGTGTTGAATTCTTACCTCAGCTTCCTCCTCCACACAGCCTCCACAGACATTGCTAGCCAATCATGGGCCTCTTTCCTACTGAGCCAAATGGTCCATGGGACCACTACTATTGATTGGAAATTGGCACCATTTTCTTCCTCTTTGAGATTAGAGACTGCGGTTTTCACCAAACGCAAAATAAGCCTCTCTAATAAGTATGAACCAACCCAACTGGAAGCATGATAGAATAATAATATCTTATATTAGCATATTTCTTCCTGTATTCTAAATTCTCTCTCCATCAATAGTACTCAGGACCCACATAAAAATCCTATTGATGACAAAGGCAGATATTACGATTTCTTTCTAAAATCTGATAGAACTGAGGCCCCAGTAAAAAAAAAAAAAAAAAAAAAAAAAAAAGTCTTGTCTAATTTTCCATAGTCCATAGTAAAGAGGGACTAAAAGCCACATATCTAACTCTAAGTTTACTTCAAATTTGGAATCACTTTGTTTAAGTTTCAAAGAGCAGAACAAAGCACTCCACTAGAGCTGTAAGATGGTTAATTCCCAAATGTCTGCAAATAGCTTGGCACATAAGAAGAGCCTCCAAAATCCTCAGTAATGAGCAATAGCTCAGAGGGCTTTGCTGACATGAGCTCACTACTTCCCAAAGCTTCCAGCACAACCTGCAGCAGGAGATGGTCTTTCTACCTTTGACTTTCTGTTCCTCTACCTGCTCTGTCATCATGATCCCTCAGGGAATGTGTGGATGGGTTAGCAATTTTTTTTTTTTTTAATTTCGGATAAGCCTGACATAAGGATCCTGGGATGACTGTGTGGGAAGGCAAGAATGGGAAGGAAACATTGGCTAGCAGAAGCCACATGATTAAATGAGACAACAGTTGCCACAAGACGCATTGCCCTAACCATATAAACAGAAAAAAATTTATTCTGGAATCCCTTACTGTTTAATCAGGATGTGCAAATGCCACTGCCCATGTGCTTTGTGCTGGAGCAGGGGGCAAGAGAATGAATTTTGTGCATGCCTCCAAAGATGACAGGGCTAAGGAGTGGCTGCCTTCCTCTGGATGAATCATGTTTCTCCACTTGCTTCTGTAGTTCCCATAATGTCTCCACTCACTCACTTGCTTCCCTCCAAACCCAGCAGACATCTGACTTCTCTGATTTTCTTTTTTTTCTTTTTTTTTTTTTTTGTCCCTGCACTATGGGCCTTACTTCCCCTACTTCCCTTCTTTAACCTGTGAATGTTGATTTAAATATTGTGCCCATTTTCCCTTTGCTCCATAGGATGGTAGTCAGGACAGAGAAGACCTTTTCCTATTGCCATGCTAGCTCATTCCGAGGGCCTGATCGATTCTTCGCAGCAGTGCAAACTGAGCAACACCACGAACTAGGATAAGGCTTAGTGAAAGTGACCTCACAAAATGTCTAATATCCAGCTGAGAAGACACATCTTCAGAAGTGAAAAGCACCAGCATCTTACTCCTGTGGAGCAGGAGGAAGCCAACAACGTGCTAAAATGGGTCAAACACCAGGCTTCAAGGCAGTGGGCTGGCTGCAATCAATCCCCATTTTCTGAGTGCTCATTAGAATTACAAAACATCGGAGCAGGCAAGCACCTTAAGGGATCATCTAGTGCAAACTTCTTTTGAAGAGAAGGAATTTGAGGCTGAGAAAAGGCCAGTGACCCCCGCCCCTCAAGGTCACACAGCCAGGCACCGCCAGGAAAGTAGAGTTCATTCCTACTGCTTCTTCCAAGGCACCATGTGTGTACTCATTCTTGGAGAACAGGAGAGAATCCCTGTTCCCAAGTAGCTTACTTTCTGATTATAGAGACAAGATAAAGACATTTTTAAAAGTGATTGTCAAGAGAGTAAATCATTAAAATCCCAAATGAGTCATGCTCTAAAACAGTTTTCCTAACGCGGGATATTAGGATTACCAGGCGAGGTCTTAAAAAATATTTGTATCTGGGGGCGCCGGGGTGGCTCAGTCGGTTAAGCGGCTGCCTTCGGCTCAGGTCATGGTCCCAGGGTCCTGGGATGGAGCCCCGCATCAGGTTCCTTGCTCAGCAGAGAGCCTGTTTCTCCCTCTCCCTCTCTCTCTGCCTGCCTGCCACTCCCCCTGCTTGTGCTCTCTCTCTCTCTCACTCTCTCTCTCTCTGTGTCAAATAAATAAATAAAATCTTAAAATAAAAATGATGCTTGCATTCTTAACATGTATTTAAAAAAAATTTGTATCTGATGTCCTACCTTGACCAATTACATCAAAATCTTGGGGAGTAGGGCTTAGGTGGGCATCTAGGTGGTTTTCAGTTTCCCCCAGGTGATTCTGATGTATAGCTAAGTTGAGAACCACTGCTCTGAGAGGTCAGAGGGAAGGAGGTTCTTACTGGGTGAAGTAGCCAGGAAAGGCTGCTGGGAAGAAAATGTATTTGAGCTGGGCTTTGGGTAGAAATTGGTGAGGTGGGCTAGGCCTGGAGTGAACTCAAGATTTTTCATTTCTATGCTCCTGGTCAAGGAAGCATGCTTTGAGTGGCAAGATCCATTTAACATTGGTATCTTCTTGGAGCGTTTGTGTCCACTTTCTGCATAATGATCTAGGGTAATTTCTGCCCCCAGTTTCCTATATGAAGTGGGTGAGTCCATTTTACAAAAGGTCTCATGCTCTTGGAGAGAGATGCCTGCAAGCTCAGCAGACCTGACTAATCTGACTTTACACTACAAGTTCGATCCACAGAAATCAAATGAGGGGCTGGGGTTGCTGAAGCGATACTCTGTCTGGCCTAGTAAGGAACTGGCCCCAGACCCCTAAGCACAGGGAAGAGTGGGAAGAAGGGATGTAATTGTGGAGAAATCTGTCAAATGTCACCTCTCTGGTGGCTTTACACCACAGATCTCATCTGCCTGTGTCAGCAGCCTCTTCCCTCCATGCCAGATGCAACTGGGCACACACCCAACAGCAAGGAAAGAGCTGAGGGCTTCTAAAGTGGGAAGTGGAGGCTTGGTGGGCTTTCCACCCCTTGCTTGGCATCACCCCACCACCACCCAGTCAGGAGGACAGGGCAGAGGCTGTGCTCCCCAACACTTCCTTCCTGTGCTTCCCAACACTTCCTTCCTGATTTACCCAAGGCCTCTCTCTTCAATTTGGCAGTGGCAACAGTGCCATTCAGCATTTACAGATTGTCTTGAAATCCTCTTCTATGCTTTCTATGACTGCTTTCAATTAACCTTCTCCCATTGATCTAAGTCAGCAGCTCCAATCTCATTTCTAGGCAGAAACACTAAGCCACACAGAGGTTAAGAAGGTGCCCAAGGGCATATAGGTAATCGGCAACACTGAAGATTTTCTCCTCTCCAGTTAACCTGCTTACATAAAATGTTTCTACTGGATGGAGTCACCCATTAGGATATTTATTCAGTAAGTATCTACCAAGTGCCTTTTATGTGTGAGCCACCACCTCTTGGGTACCTCCGATTGAAGGAGGTTGGGACCTACCTCATGCCCACATTCATTCTCCAAATCAGACACACTGGCCAAACCCCTGACTACAGAAAAAGCCCTGAGGCCACATGGAGAAGTTCTTAAACAGAGAATTCCGCTAAATGTTTGCTTATAATTTTACCCTCTAAAAATGCAGGTATGTATCCATGCAGTTATTCAACCTGCTCTAAGCTGGTCACTGAGCAGGAAGTGCACATCCACAAGATGCAAGTTTGAGTTGCCCAAGACCAACAGCCTAGAAGACCCCTTGTTTGTTTGTGGCTCGAAGCCTGGCTGCTCCAGGTGGAGAAGAAAGGCTTTCATATTTTCATAGTATTATTTCTTGGATATGATCTATAGTAGGCTCTCAGTGAGAGAGAAGATAATGGAAAGGAAAGTGCTCTGAACAGGGAACAATTCGATATTTCTGTACCTGATTGTCCTGCAGGTTACTGTGTGAACCTGGTTAGATCAGCTCATTTTGAGACATGAGTCCCCTCATTTATAAACCAAGCTGTTTGGCTTAAATGATCTTAACGTCCTTTGTGATATTCAACATTTGTGGGCATAGACTTAGCTTCCCCTAGTACTGGGCTTCTCTTCATGCCCTGGGATTAAATACATATGACAGCATTATGAATGGGTCCTGTGCCTTAATAACACCATCTGCTGTATACTGCAGTGATTTGTAATGGCACATGATCAAGGATTTTGTGGTTAACAAGGTTTGCATGTCACTAACCTATTGGTTGTTGCCTTAACCCATTTACCAGCTTTACCCACATGTTATCATAGATGAACTCTTCATGTTTCTATGTAATCATTTCCTTGACCTCTTTTAAGGTTGAAGTTTCACAGAGCTTAGTGTCTGGGACTCTTCTCTTTCTCTCTCTATTACTTCCCTGTATGATCATTTAACCTTGTGACTTTAAATATCATCTACATGCCAAATGTAACCTCTGGCCCCAGACACAACCCCCACCCCATGCACTCCAAACTCATTATACCCAGCTGCTTACTCTACATATCTGGTAGATATAGAAAGTTCAATGTGTCCAAAATAAACTCCTGGTCCTTCCCCAAAATTCTGTTCCACCCATACATTTCCATCACAGTTGATGTCAACTTTATCCTTCCAGCTGCTCAGGTGAAAAAATGTGGTGTCCCCCTTGGATCTACTCTGTCTCACCCCATAGCCAATCTGCCAGCCTGGTAGCTCTGCCTTCAACATATAGCTAGAATCTACTTCTGTCACCTCCCCTGCTATCATCTAGCTCAAATCACCATTATCCTTCGCTTGGATTATGACCATAGCTTCTGCTTGCTTCTACTCCTCAGCATTCAGAATGACCCGTTTAAACAAATTAAGGTTATGTTTCTCCTCTGCTCAAAAATCTGGAAAATCTCCTCATCTAACTCAGAGAAAAAGCCAAATTCCTTATAGAGGAATACAAGGCTGATTTCACTGGGTCCCCCATTATTGCTCTGGCTGCATCTCCTACTACTTACCATTTGCTTACTCCACTTTGCTCACTACACTTGCCTCCTTGCTATTTCTTGAATAAGCTAGGTAGATTCCACTTGCACCATAGTGTCTTTGCCTTAAACAGTGTTTCTCTGGAAAGCCCGTTCCTTCAGATATCCTCATGGCAAACTCCCTCCCCTCCTGCAGTCTCTGCTCACTTGTGCTCTTCTCAATGGACCCTACCCTGTTGCCCTGTTTAAAATCACAATTATCTTCCCCAGTATTCCAAGCCAGTCTCCATACTCTGCTATACTTTTCTTTTTCCATATTACTTCCAATTTTCTAACATACTATAAAATGTACCTAAGTACTATGTTTATTGTTCATTATCTAATTCCCCCACTAGTATATGAGCTTCATAAGAGCAGGAGTCTTTGTTTTATTCGCTGATGAATCCCAAAGTCTTAGAGTAGAGCTTGACCCATGCTAGGCCCCCACGACATATTTGTTGAGTGAATGTAGTTAAAGAGCAATAGCCATGTAAATCTATTTTCAAGAAGTCAGTGAGCAATGAAATATGCCTTTATCCTGAAATTTGAGTATAGCTGCTATTAAAACAAACCCTTCAAGGCATAAAGAAGAACTTTTAATATTACTTGTCCTGCTTTCTGGAATTCATAAACCTAGAGGTTGCAAGTCTATCTTGAAGGAAGCAAGATAGAAGAATCTGAGGAGAAATGCACCATACTTCTGATAATGTGTGAAGTCCGGAACATTAAAAAAATGGGGGAGGGGTTTACATCTTTGACTCTATTTAGAACATGGATATTTAGAAATTTGCAGAGTTATTAAAAGTTCAGGTTTCACCAGCACAACCAGGCATTTTGACATTTAAATTACACAAACTAAATCCACAACAAAGTGAGAGCATTAATGTTTGGGTTACAAAGCCCTGCCATTTTCTTAACACTGTACTTTGGAGGAGGTCTTAGATTATTCCCCTACTTTTCTCTAACTACTTTACCTCCTATCTCCTATTTCCCAGTCAATTCCCAGACATCAGTGCATGTGGTTAATGGAATTCTTGGTCAGCTTCTCCATGAATTAATCCTCCGCTCCTTTAAAACCTCATCTCAAATGTCCCCTCTTCTGGGAAGTGTCCCTGAGGAAACTGAGAGAGCAGGTTTCTTCCTTATTTAAATGATTTCATAAGATGGTTTCTGCAGAAGATTGCAGAGGTAACACACTGTGATGTGTTTATGTATTTACAGGACTGTAAGGACAGTGACCTTGGCTTAGTCATCTTGCTATCCTGATCACTAGTGCCTGATAGGGAGTAAGCACTCAACCAGTGCCAGTTACACAAATGACCTTGTAGAATCAACTGTATGTGGAGTTTCACAAGGAAATAGCTTTTACCTAAACCAAATCTGGCATTTATAATGGTTCTTGAAAAGATCCTAATCAGTAAGCTCGATCCCAGAAATTAACAGTTTAGCTTCTAAAATTATTGTTGTCAACAACATAGCAGCAGAGAAATCAGGCCAGCGGGGCCAGCTGAATATAGAAAGAAAGATGTGATTCAGAATCCCAAAGGGTCAGTCCTTCCACAACAAGTCCCTCTACGGCTGTAAAGGATTCTGTAACAGGGAATTAGAGAGCACATCCTATAAGATAAAGAGATGCCTCAAGACTAGTCAAGACCATAAGAAAGACATCCCAGGGCTGTAGTAATAGATCACATCATCTGACATCTGCACAATCTTAAGAGCTCCAACACTGTCAGTGTTCGCAATAGGGGTCATAAGAGGCTTGAATGCAAATGAGAAACCAATACAGGGAAGGTCAAATAATTATCAGATATACTTTCTGCAATAGCTACTTACAAGGGAGGTATTTGGGCTGCTCCTTAGGTTTGGAGCCCTAAGACAAGTGACCTCTTGAATATGGGTTTGATGCTTTGGGCTACAGGTCACTCACGAAGGGGCTAAAGGGAGAGGGAGCCATCAAACATCTCTAGTTTGTTTTTGGCAGTTCCATTTCTCCTTACCTGTGTCTTTCTCTTCACCTGGAGCTCTTGACATTCCCTGTTACCAAAATCATTGTGGGCAGGACTGTTCATGTTCTGCCAAAGATCCCTCCTTTTCTTTAAAAAGTAACCCAGAAATTCTAGTCAAGAGTTTTTTTGTTTTTGCTTTTTGGTTTTTGTTTTTCTGTTTTTTGCTTTGTTTTGTTTTGCTTAATATCTAGAGCCCTTCTCCCTTTCTTGATTTGTAGGAGACTCCTTTCCTTCCAATTTGGCACAATACTTTTAGTTGATCTCAAAACTCCACTGCCACAATTGTACAGGGGTCTACCCTATCATTTACAATGCACTAATTTCTAGATATTGCATTTAGTTTCAGTTTTAGGTCTCTGTGCACAGGAACCATATCTGGGCTGTCGCTCTCACTCCTGACTACCCTCAAGCTAATAGACTAAAATCTAAGTCTGCCCTGAAGAAAAGTTACTGGAACAGTTTGGTTAATAAAAATTGTGTGTTCAGTGACAGAGTCGGTCCAGCTACACTGAGTAATAACATAGTTATGGCTTAGATTGTTCATATCTGTTTTAATCCATACCTTCCATTCCAGAGAACAAGCCTGCTATTATGCCTATATTATCAAATATCTTCCTCTTGTTAACCATTCTTATAAACTATTCTCAGAGAGCACCTGGCACAGATGAAGAAGTTAATAACCTGATTTACAGGTTCTGGATAAACAAAATTTTCAGCGAAACAAAAATTGAGAACTAGGAGCCTCTCACAGATTTTAAACCAGACTAGGTCAGAGGATCGGGCCTATGACATAAGAAGAAAATCCATCTTTCATTAGCTGGAGGAAAGACAACTGACATAAATTAGAGGGGTTCCTAAGATACTGTACTGACCACCTAAAACCACAGACACAGTAATTCTCAACTCGGAGCAACTTTGTTCCCCAGGGGATCTTTGTCTATGTCTAGAGACATTAGTTGTCATAAATTGAGGGGTGCTACTGGTGGATAGAGGTGGCCAGGGATGCTGCTAAAGGTCCCACAATGCACAGATTCTCCCACAACAAAGAAGTACCCTGCCTAAAATGTCAATAGTGCCAAATTAAAAAACCATGCTGTGGGGTCATTAGGAAAACCAAGTTCAAGAAGCTAAGACAAAACTATAACAATTACAAACTGAAGCATTACTGAAGGGTCAAACCAGCTTTATGAGCTGCATAGTGAATGTGCTCCAGATAACAAACCAGGAAAATGAGGAATGAATGTAAAGTGTGGGTTGGATTTCCAAATGGACTTAAACTATGTCAAGCGAGAAAGGAAACAGTTTTATTACCAGTCCGGAAAAGCCAGAAACCCAGGTGAGAAATTTTGACAGACATCTTTAAACAAGGTCTTGTTTACCCCAGGATCAGAGTAGGGTTCCAAGGAACAGAGCTCCTGGATTCTGCCTAGGACTGTCCCCCAAAAAGCAAGTTTCTACTGGTATTGAAAACTGCGCAGATCTCACAGTGCTGCCCATGCATCTTACCCTCAGTTCCACAGAGTGGGATGGATAGTATAATATCAAACTTGGAAGGTTTAGAATGTGGAGCAAAATATTGGCTTGCACGCCTACTTAGCTCTGTCAGCCCAACAACATTGTGTTAGCTTGGGTCCTCCAAGAACCATACAATAAGGGAGGACTAAATGTGCAAGACATTTATTAGGGGAAACATCTCTGAGGGAAAATGGAAACGGAAGTGGGCAAGGCTGGGAGAGCCAGCAGGCTGCAGTGCCTTTCTGATCCCTAGTGAGTTGTTGGTGGGGTGATGGCCAGGAAGGGGAGGGCAGCAGGCAGCAAATCTGGTAAAAACAGAGAATGCCTTGTAGTTCTAGGGAAATTTTGGCAAGGCCCTTGGGGAACCTCAAATTAAAGTTGCCCAGAAGAGGAAACCATGTCTCCCAAGAATGAACCTGACCTAGTATCTCTGTCCTGATCAGTCACTGGCTGAGAGCAGCCTGTGAGAAACATGGCCTCAAAGCCAACATAGCAATGGGCTTGAGAGAGCAGATGGTGGGATAATTGTTTAATTATATTTACTGTAGCCTAAGATCTGAAAGACACATTCTCATGGCTGCCACCAACACCAGGACAAGACTTCAGTCACCTGAGGATAAAAGCTATGCTCAGGAAACAGTGTCCTTTCCAATTTTCCTTATTGTTAGTCCTTTCTATATATGTGCATTACTATGGTCTAATAATATCCCTTCTGAAAAATTCTAACCCTTCCTCTGCTGGATTTTTCCTCAGAGGAAAAGGTACTTCTCAAGCTAAGTCGGGAAAGCTAGGACCTCCATGTCTCTACAGTAGGTGGTCCTTGCAGAAGAGCTGGCAGAGAAGGAAAACAGTGAGAACTCTAGAGATGAAGAATCATGAGCTGTTGAAATGGCTGGTCCTTGTCCTCAGCTTTTTCTTCTAAAGAATATTTTGCATTTATTTCCCTTCAATGGTCTTTTTTGATAAACAAGAGAATATTCCTGATATTGGTCTGTATTCACTGACATGTAACTCATTTTTTTAACCACAATAGCAGTGTTGAAGAACATTGCAGTTGCTGAAGGATGGGGTCCTCCATAGCAACCATATTGTACCAATATCCAGAGTGATCTATGGCCAAGGACACATCCCCATTCTAAGTCCAAGAGAGAAGCAACCAGAGCTGAGTCATTAGAAGTGTTTTGCCAAGGATGATTTGACATTTCTGTCTTGATTCTAATCCGAAGGACAGAGTATGACTTAGTGCAGTAGTCAGTCTCCAACATGGTGCTAGCCTCCGGAGATGGTCTGAGTGTTACAATGATGTGAAGGAAAGGAATGTTAGAATTCCTGTTTTTATTCATTTTTATCTTATCTTTTTAGTCATCGTGTGTGTGTGTGTGTGTGTATATATATATATATATATATAGCAACATATTATCATTTCTACATAAATAAATCCACTGTGTGTACATACTTTAAAACAAAAATTTCAGAGCCACTGACAATACAGTGGGTCTTATTTTTTTTTTTAATAGCAAAAAAAGATGGTACAAAACAAGTGAAGGTGAAGCTACTCTAGTTGCTAAGGGCAGCTGTGGTCAGGGAGTGGGGAATAGACTCCCATCCTCTTAGCTGCAGCAGAACCTTAGGGCTCTGAACAACACAAATAGAACACCATAGGCAGCAGGATATGGAGCTGCAGGAAGTGATCTAAGAGGCAACGTCTTGGGGGAAGAAAACTAATTAGAGCTGAGCCAGCTCCTGAGTAAAGCCATCAGCGTGAAGAGTCCAAACAACTATGGAAGAGCCAGGTTATAGAACTGAACAGGGGAAGCATCCTAGGCAAGAGTAAAGTATTTCTGAAGAGGATATTGGAGATTGGAGGAGGTTCCAACAGCACTGAGTAGATGAGTAACTACGGCAGCTTTAAAAGAGACATCTGTAGCCATAGGTGAGTGCAAGGAGGGAACAAGCAAGGATATCCCCCTGGGTAAGCATCACCTACCAGATTAACAAGGAAGACTAAAGATTTCTTAAATTCCCTTCCATTTCTGACATCCTATGATGTTGAAGACTACAGATCCAGGAAGAAATACTTCCCTCTCTCACTCCAAAGTGGAGTCCTATGACATTTCTGCTTCTGATGTTACAGAGACATAACCTTCAAAAGCAAAAAGAGATTATTTTTTTTTCAGGGAATGGGGGATAAACTCCCACCTACTTAGCTGCAACCAAACCTGTAGGCTTTGGACAAAAGCAAATTTAACCAAGAAAGAGGAGTGGTTAACTTACTAGGAGAAATGATTAATCAAGAGGAGGTATAGAGCGACGGGTGTTTATGAATGGGTGGTAACCAAGGGTAAGCTGGAAGGCAGGCAGTTGTTGCACATACCCAGATGCCCTGTGCTTACTCCTTGGGGTTTTTGATGTTTCTGAGTTGCATGGCTTACCCTCTAATGCCTTGGTCAGGGTCTACCCACAGAGATGTTTCTCCCAGTGGCCGAAAGTCACTATATAGCACTTCAACATTGGGAAGGTACTCTGCTCTGAGGCAACAACATCTTCAGGCTGACTTCCTCCTCCCTGATGCATTATCAGTCCTACTTGCTGGGTGGCTGTCTCATCCTCTGCCTCTGTCTCTGTCCCTGTGCCCTCTTGTTTGGTGGTCTGGTGCTTCATCTTTTCCCTCCTTGTCTTTGACTTTCAATAATGCCTAGTTCCACTTTCTTCTAACTTTCCTTCCAGCTCTGACACTTGCTGCATGGCTTCACACTCACCCTCACATCCACCACCAAATGTTCAGTGCAAAGGAGGAAACCTTAAAGACTTTTGAGAGAGTACTTAAGATATTTCTTATGTACCCATTTCTTTGAGCACAATGAAGTCCAATCACAGACCTAAGTGAGGGATCTGCTGATAGCTAACTAAGCCCTATGACCAACATCTGGAAGCCATAAAAGATAGATAAGTTACACTGGAGAGCTTTCTCTTCATTCAAAAAAATCTATCACAGCCACCCCCTTCCCAGATGCCATCATCAAAAGGCAACAGAAAAATATAGTCATGAAGAATTGAAAATAAAGAGGAAAAAAGAATGTAGGATTCATTTAAAGGGGGGAAAAAGCTATTATGTATCTTTGACTTCTTCCCCATCCTCCTGAACTCTCTTCCATTACTTCTGTTCTTCAACCACAGCGTAAAATCTGATTTTGCTACTTTTTTGATACCTGTGGCCCTCACAGGCACATAGACTTCAGTGATGCATCTGGAAGTCCTAACCTGTGGAAATGTCAATGGTTCTCTGCACCTTTAATCTATAAGCAGATATGCCTACCAGAAGAGCCTGACTTTCATGCTCTGCCCTGACTGACTGGCTTCCAAAGAAGCATCTGTGGAACTTGACCATGTCAACACAGCTTCTGATGCGTATGAGTGAGATCCAGGGCTGGGAGTTGGGAACTGAACAGTTCAAAACCAAAGTTAGAGAGTGCAGCCCTACATCTCTGAGAGTCTGCCCATCCAAAGCTAGCCCTACAGATCTTTACAGATATTAAAATCTGATGAAAAAATGATTTTTTTTCTAGTTCCAAAAGGGAGCTAGAGCAGCACCCTACCTCACTCCAGATGAGACAAAGACTCAGTATGCAGTTAAGGTTTAAGCAAGCTCTACCCAATCCAGAGACCTAGCTTATCATCAAGGTCCACAGACTTTAACTACTCAGAAGACAGTCCAGCAACATGGACAGAAAAACTTATCGAGTGTAGTGTGCTTAGGGGATTCTTGGTCTCAAGGGTCCTTTTCAGAACTGTGGGCCACTTCACCATCTCCACTCAAGCTGGGTCTTTTTCTGAGGCTACTTAAGCTGAGCATGTTGGATTAGGGCAGGGTATAAGACAGGTATGTGACTCAAGCAATTACCCGCTTTCTACCATCCAAGCAACACTAGTGAATCAATGGATCTCATTCTGGATTCAGCCCAGCATAGGTTGCATGGGTTTGTGGAGACCTGAGATGCTGTATAGTTTCCCCTCAGGCCTGGGCAAAGAGGAATCTTATCTCTAGGGATTCACTAATCAGCCCAAATGGGGAGGAATTAGTCAATCCCCTCTCCAGTATGTGTTTAGGAGAGCCAAAGAGGACCCCTCTTCCCACAAAAGTACTCTCTTCATCAATTCACTGCTCCCTGAAATTCTACTTTAAGTTGTGACAATACATCAAGGAGGCAGGTGTCCTCACCCCAGGCCTGGCACTCACAGGGCTTCAGAGCACTCTTTCGCCTGACTTTAGGCTCCATACTAGAGCTCTTCTCAACCCCATCTGAGTTTCTTTCATCCCAACCCAAAAAGCAGAATTCGTGTTCTCGGAGGGCCAGAGAAAGCACTTACCAGTGCTCTCCATGGAAAAAGGAAAAACCAACCAAACTTTGCTTTATGACTAGAGAAGTAAATGCAGGAGTTCCCTGAAATAGGCCTCCTCCTCCAAAACAAATGCCACAGGCAATTTGGTATATGCCCCACTGCCAATTATAACCATAACCCATGACAGTCAGAGCAAGACAGAAAATCAGGAGTAAGGACATTGACACAGAAAAAGAAGAGAGAAATGCCCAGACAGAAGTGGCCAACCCAAGTGATGCAATAAGACCTGGCAGCCTGGAACTGTAGAGCATTTCCGAGAGGGCACATCTAAGAAACCAGGGAAGGTTTCTTACCTCCCTTCTAGCCACCCTGGGAAGTAGGTAAAGAAGTACTTTTTTCCTGTTTTACAAAGAGGATTAAGAGTCCTGAGGAGGTTGAACCACTTGGCCAAGGCCATCCAGTTCATAAATGCAGGGACAAAACCATGTCTTTTGGTTCCTAGGTCAGGTGCTTTCATGATCTTCCATAAGGCAATGGTAGAGAGCTAACTGCCTACTTCAAAAACAAATAATTTAAAAGAAACGAGGAAAGAAACAGTTGTCCAGGTCATAATAAAGAAACTGTCCGGTCTTCATGGACATCATGGGAGCTAAATTGGTGGCAATCGTAAGGCAGTTCCCTTTTACTCCCAAGACTTTGCCCCAAACAAAAAGAGGGTAAGGCCCATCAGGGAAAGATACAGAATCCTGATAGTGGTTTTCGTCATCCCTCCCCTTCTGGGCCTCACCCAAAGAGGCATCCACCCTGGTGCCAAGTAAGACTGGGCACTCTCTTCTCCATGGGATAAAGCCAGAGGACTCCCAAGGAAACTCCAGCTTCTCTTGGAGCCTGTAGGCTGACGGGCTATTTCCATCTGCCACATTCTCTCTTCCAACATTCTCTTCTCTTTGAGGAGAGTGGGAAATCCCTTGGCACTGGGCTGTTCAAAAGAACAAGGTTGGCTTGTTCAGAGAAGCCAAAGGCTTCTTTAGGCCTATCTTCCTAGAAACAGAAATGCCCATGAGTGCTTGGCCCCACCACTGTCATGTTTTAGCAATCCTACCATCTTACATATATTGTTGCATTCATCCTTGGTTGTACCTGGCTTATCTTTGAACTCTTGCTCTCTGTTCTGCATGTGTCTACAAGCTGCTTTGAAAACCTAGTGTTTTGATTGCACCTATGCCCATGTTGTCCATTGTGAAGGCAATTTGATGGTGTAGGAGTTGGGGGGTAAAAAGACCTAGATCTTTTGGCTCTTTAATTCACTAGCATACAGGATAGTTAGCATGTACATGGATGTGCTTGGTACACTGCAAGTCACCATCATTAATATAGAGACTCAGGCATTCTCAGTGTGGAGTTTCTCCTGCTTAGTTCAGAGCCAAGACCAAATAGATAAGTTTAAAATAGATATTTTGATGGTATAGTGATGATAAAGGCAGGTGCTTTTCATAGTATATAGACCAAGTAAGTCGGGTGGACACATGTCTGAAATTTGATACTGTACTACTCTGAGCATATCATTCTGCATATCAAGAAATGATTGATTTTAAGACATCTCCCAGTTCAGTTACAAAGGTCCTTCAAAGTATGAGAAAGCCTCTGAAAAGGACAAGGCTTCTCTTTTGTTTCTTGACCCCTCACCTTAATCGTTGGGCAGAAGATACTGTGGAGTTGCCCTGTTCCACGATGTTCTTTGTGCACTAAGATGAGAGAGCTTCAGGGCAACAGAGTAGTGGCCAAGGTTACAAGTTCCTTTTCCAATAGTGTACCAGAGAGGGGGACAAAGTTCAGCTCAGCCCTTTACTATCACACTGAAATGACACAAGGCAGGCTATGAACACAGGTTATTGAAAAACTCTGTGTTCAAACATTGGCTCAGTCACTATCTGATAATGTGACCTTAAATAAGATACTTGGACTCCTTTGTCTCAGTGTCCTCATCTATAAAATGAAAGGAATGGATTAGATCATCTCCAAGGGCCCTCTCAGTTTCAATGACCTTTACTTTTCAAAATAAATTACTTTAATTTATCCAGGTGGTTGATCTTGGGGAGAGGTCATGCATTCTTTCCTATCATCATGATAATATTTGGGAAATGGTTGTATTTTTGTGCCCCAAAATCACTCAAGTCCAATCAAAACTCTCTAAAATGCCTGATTTCTTCCAGTAAATAATGAGGGGAGAAATCTAGCAGTTAACACAAGAGCTCTTTACAATCCTTCTGATGGATTGGGGTGTTGAGTGATGCAATCTTACGCTTCCACATTAAACCCTTGAGAGGACACCAGTTAAGGAGCTGAGATTATTAGACTTCCAGAAGTGATGAAATTTCCAAAAACAATCTGTTCTCTGTCTCATGGAAAGATTACACCTAAACTGAAAGAGATGGCATGTGAGCAGGAATTTGAGGACAGATACTCTTCTCAATGCCCCCCAAAGGGCTGTCAGTGCTTATTGTGGGCTTACTTTTAGATTCGATTCTTCAGACATATAAGGCACACCCATGACATTCTTGTAAAAGTTCTCAAGTCATCTATGTCTCCCCATTCCACCCACCACTAGCTGTTTCCCATCTGACCTACTGCAGTGGCCTCCCACTGGCCTGCCTCCTTCCATGTTTGCTCACCTCTAATCCATTCTGCAAATGCAACAAGAACAAGATTCAAACATGTAACTCATGATCATCACTCCCACCACATGAGTCACAACAATGGTATCCCATCACTTCTAGAATAAAGACCAAAATGATAAACATGACCTTCGGGGGAGCAAGAGTTGCATCTTCTGACCCCTTCCCAGCTGTCTCATCTTATCTTGCACCGAACTCCCTACCTCTCCACTCCAGCTGAATAGGATGTCCTCTGATTCTTTCTGCTATGCTGTCTCTGCATATCTTGTTCACTCTGCCCCTTCCTCTGCCTCCACCCTTAGGTTTGGATAATTTTCACTCTTCCTCCTTCAGATATCAGCCCAGTTGTCTCTTTCATGGGAAAGCCTTCACTGGCCTCCCTGGCAATATCAAGCCCTCCTTATAGGCAATCATAGCAGCATACACTTCCCCTTTCAAAGCCTTATCTCAGTTGTGACTTCACAACCATATAGGTATTTATTTGATGCATGTATGTCTAGCCCACTAGACTGTAAACTTCACAAGAACAGGGACCATAATGATTTTTGTTCAGGCATTGCATTCTCAGTGCCTAGCATAGTGCTTGCCACATAATAATCACTCAGTAAATAACATGTCAAATAAGTTAATGTGCTTGGCACTTAGAGCACTCCAAGATGAATAACACAAGATGTCCTGCTGTTCAGAATCCCACAGCCATGAAATCGCAAGTCTGAAATAGGAAAGGCTTAAAAAAATGGGTATAAGAAATGAGAAAGGCCCTTGTAAATTTCTTCTGATTCATTGAGCCCCTATACCTTTTCCATATGAACATCAACCCATTTAAGAATCACTTGCTCAAACATAACTCACTCCTACACTATCAGCCTCTTCTTATCTGTAACCCAACTTTTTACTTCTTGTGAACAACACAATTCCTCCTTCTATTGGTACAGTGTATACTTGTTGGCACCACGGGCATGACTCTAAGTTTCAAATAATTGGGGCCATGTCAACAGACATCCTGCTTAAATCTGCTAAGTAATTTGGGTTTGCATTAAACCAATAGCCCACATCAGGGCCCACATCTGTGTTTACGGAACAACTCTCACTGTCAGTCGTGTCTGTCGCAACATGTGACGTGAGATCTGAAAACATGCAGCTCCAGTTCTGAGCTGTTGTGTGTGTTTGGTTGGTAGCTCAGAGCTGGTGTTTATTGACAAGCATGAACATTGGAGTGAATAATCATTATAAGCATTCTTTGCACATTTCCATCTCCCATTAGCAGAGTGCATCTCCATGCCTCTCTGTCCTCACTCTGCAGATGGGGAAGTGGATGGGCAGGCTGAGACCCAGGGTCCCAGACGCCTTTGAGCATTCAATGGGATAGAACAGAATGATAGGAAAGATAACCTGACACTTTTTATTTGTGTGACCTTGGCTGATTACCTGTCCATTTGTCCATTCAATTCATCCACTCACTTATCCAATCAACAAATACTTTTGGAGCACTTGTTTAATAGCTGCCACTGTGCTAGGCACTGAGGATATGCTGGAGAACAAAACAGATGAGTTCCCTACCTCTGTGGACCACAGTCTAGGGAGGAAAAGAGACCTAAAACAAAGAATTACTTTAAATACATGGGCTCACAATGTTAGAAGAAACCTGATATTGTGGACTTGCTTAATAAAGAGGGAGATCTAACCTAATTTAAAGCATGGAGAACGCTCTGGGAAGCAGTAGTGAAGCTGAGCCTTGAAGGGTGGAATGAAAGTTTAGACAAAAACAGCATGATAAGAGGATCAGAATTTTCCAGGCCTAGTAACCTCACAGAGGAAGCCCTTGAAGAAAGAAAGAAAATGGTGTGTTTGGGAAACTGAGCAAGTCCAGAGTGGTTAGAGTCACAAGCTGGGAAGGGAGAGAGGTGTGAGTTGAGATGAAATGAGACCAGGGGCTTATTATGACAGGGGGACCATGTTGAGTACTTTGGACTCATTCTAAAGGCAACCAGAAGTCTACCTAGAGTTTTAAGCAGAGCAAAAATCAGATCAGAGTTGGGCAACATCTGTCTGGCCTATGTCACAGTGACTTTGAGGAACAAATGAGGCCAAAGATAAATTCTCCAGGTAAACCATAAAGCTTGGGACCATCATTATTCTTAGTATAACCACTAAACAAACTCCCATGAATGGTAAAGCCTGCAAAAATTCCCTGGGAAAAAAGGTTTAAAAATGACCACTCAGGCCATTTCAGAGGCTCTGTCCCTTGAAATGCCAAACATGATGGTTTTCTCCATGTTGGATTTGAATGTGTCATCCGACTGTCACTTATCATCCCCCATGAACATACAAGCAGCCATTCCAATCAATGGCCTGTGTCCTAATGCATCGATTCATCTTGGCCTTTCCATGGGTCTCTCTGCACAGCATCTCTGCTCATTAAAGGGAATGTGCCTGCATCATAATGATAATGCTCTGCATTTACCCAGCACATTGCCCAGGGGTGTCTCAAAGCATTTTGCAAACGTTTAATTAAGTTAGTTTAGTGACTGCAAGGGAGTCCCTAGTGTCTCAGCACCAAGGGGTCTGTCTGGGTGGGAGGGAGGTGATAGCAACAAGTGCAAGGCCTGCCTCCAGCACCAGCTCTGGAGAACAGGGGCCAGGGGGACCATGTGCAGGGGGTCTCTGCAACACTAGGGGGAAGCACTCACACATGCTTGGTCGTGGCTCTATCTGGTAGAGGCAGCCTGTAGGCCCTCTGCCATAGGTGCCCACAGGGAGAGCACCAAGGCCTGGAGGCCACTGCTGGGAGTATGGAAGGGCAGAGATAGAAGTCAAGAGGAAGTGGCTTGCCTTCTTTAAGAAGTTGTGAATGTGATTTTGAAGGTAGCTAAACTCTCATCTGCAAGTGTGTGTGTCTTTGTGTGTGTGTGTGTTGACATGAGGAAGCGAAGGTGAAGAGAGGAGGGAATGTGGATTCACACACACCGACAGGAAGGCAATCTTAAGCAAATTGTCTTAAAGTTTTTCTCCGGTTATAGGATTACATTTTGCTCTACCCTCAGAAGTACTTTCAGTTTTGCCCCAAGCCTTACAAACACCACTGTCTTGGAGTAGAGAGCTCAGTGGTGTAGAAATCTGGTAAATGGAACAATATCCATGACCTGCTGTGTTACTACCTCCTTGCCCTCCAGGGAAAGGTGGAGGTAACCAAGGCCTCACAGATTAAGAAGCAAAGTCCAAGTCTCAGCCCCCCACCAGCAGCATAAAAAGGCAAGAGGGACAAATGTCTCCAGGAGCTTGGTGTCTATAGCAGGGGCGGAAGGAGTAGGAGAATAGAGCAGAGCTGCCCCAAGGTGATGCCAGCCTGTGTCCCTCCTCCAAGTGCCTGCCCAGGCCCTGTGTCTGGAAGGTGTCATTCAGCATCCAGAGGTGCTAATATCCACTGCTTCTGACAGCCTGGCTTGTCAGCAGCCACAGGCCATCTGTGGGCTGACACTTGAGTTCACTGACAGGAATAGCCAGGCTTCGCTTTCCCTCTGTCTTCTGTCCCCAGCCCTAACCAGCTGCAAGCAGATGGCAGCAGGCCATGAGCCCCTCTTCAGTGAGCCAGGGACAGGAAAGCCATAGCACATAGGCCGTGGGTGATGGGGCTCCTGGAGTATCACTATCCAAGGCTGATAAACAAGTCCATGTCCATAGCAGCCCACCAAAAATATTGCAAAACAATATTTTGGAAGACCATGGGGGCCATGTCTGCTGCCCTAGTTTTCAATGCAGAGAAACCAAGGCCTAGGAAACTCAAAGTCAGCATGCATATCTCATTGGGAGTCCAAAAGGAGAATGCTGAATAATTTCCTGTTTTACTGGATCTTTGTTTCTTGGGGCAGGAGAGTATCTTACTTAATAGATTTTGTTTAATTAGAACTTGTCTTCCTGGATAAATGAAAGGATGAATTATATTCAGCTAACTTTCATCACTGTGGTAAAGACAGTAAACACCCGTGAGCCGGTATGGTCCCAGCTTGTCTTCCTCCTTCAGCAATAAGGAGTGCTCACTCCTTCTATGTGCAAGCCTCTCTTCAGAATGAGGTGCTTTTGTTTTTGCTTTTAATGACAAAAATTCAGAAATGTTCCACTTGTTTTCATCTAACTTACACTTTTGGCTACTCTGTCCAACTGGAAACAAGAAGCATACATCACAGCAACCCATTCTACAGATTTGTAGGCTGAGATTCGAGAGAATACCTTCAGCCAACCAAAGAAAACTCAAAGAGCTCCTTCCCAGGTCTCAGTCCTCTGCTTTTCACACTCTTGGAGGTTTAGGGGGAGTCCCACCTCATGGTATTTGTACTCTGCCCTGTGAAGCTCTGACACAGGTTTGAGACCGGGAGTAGGAACATTAGTATAGGGGTCAGTGGCTGACATGGGAGGCTCAGGCCCAGAGTTGCTACATAACAAATCCAAGGCAAGTGCCAACTGTCTTAGGAATCTCCTTCTGTAATTTTCCAGGCTACAGAGACATGGCAGAGGGTTCTAAGAATGACAGAGACACAGAGCAGAAAGGACTGAAGCAGCACACAAGCACCTCAAGCTATTCGGCATCTCTGATTAATCTCAGGTTGAACAACGCTGCCTGGCTCCAGGCTACTGAAAAAGCCATCTTTATGAGGCTGCCGACACCTGTCTCCTTCTCAGACCTGCTATTGCCACTGTGCCAATGCTGAGGGCTGACAGCATGTAGTCTGACCTTATTAACATGCCCATCATTTGTAAGGGATTGAGGGCCACAGGGGAGGTGGGAAGAGAGGGGCACAAATCTATGATTGGCAAAAGGATGACGAGGTCTTGATCATAACTGGATGCTCAGTCCTTGTTCATATCTCATATCTCATTTATAGTGAGTCTAGGGCTGGGATTCTCCCATGGCAAAAAGTTCTCCTATTGGGTCCCTCATGCAAACCAGGCCATCTTAGCTGGCTCCTCAACTCTGTGCTGGTCATGAGGTAAGAGACGGGGAAAGAATTCATGCAAACTTGGCTGTAGAGTTCACGCCAGGACTCACCCCAAAACCAAGCATTCCAGCCCAAGGAGCCCAAGGCCCAGGGCACTTCCCTGCAGGAGGATGTGAGTAGGTATGTGGGTGTAAAGGAAGAACCCTACACCTCACAGAGCTGTCTAATGCAAGTTCAGGGCTTTCAGACCAAGCCTGATTAAATACCCGACGTGGCTGTCGCCCTGAACCAAGCTGACAGATCTGTGCATGGGCCACCACTCTGTCCAGTCCAGGTAGATGGGGACGCTTTACGGCTAACTACTCTGCTTAGTCATAGAATAGGAGGCACAAGAAGGATGGGCCAAGGAGAAGGGGGCAAACAGGAGGTAATAGTCTGAACTTGAGAAAAGAAGGGCTATGCTGTGCTCCAGGGAACTGAGGGTTGACCACTAAACGCAGCGACACCTCCTCACCTTCACCCCCGTACCATCCTGCCAGGTCTCGAACCTGAAGGGAAAAGGCAGGCAGAAGATGGGTTTCTGTTCTAGCGCTGCAGGCCATAGACACATAGATTTTAAAGTGCAGACCAAGTGAGTTTACAGTGCTTCGGAAGGTTCTGGCATACTTGTTGAAGATGCATGTCTGAGGTGGGGGCAAAGATTCTGCATTTTAATCCCTTTCCCCCACTCCACCCCCAGCCCCACCCTATGATTTGGATGTAAATGTCCTTCCCTCCAGGCTTGCTTCCCACGCTTCCCCCAGTTACTCATATCTTTCCACAAAGCCCCCAGACCTAAGATCAACAAGGCTCCCTGCACAGATCCATCTCTCCTCTTACTTAGGACCACAAAAGCTCATGATCTCAGGAATGTCTTAAGCCCTGGTGTGACCTTTAAATTGTCCACTTAAGCCCTCTCCCCATCTTGGGTGGAGGTTCATTACAGTTTCCTCTTGTTACTTCTTTCCCATCCCCGAGATTCAGCCTAGAAAAGCAATTTATGACCATCGGTCTCCCCCTGGAAGGCACCAAGAGACAACAACATTAGCCTTAAAATTATTCTGGGATGGAAACATGTTTACCAAGACATAGAAACCTGCAGAATAAAATGGCATCGAGGCCTAACCAGGTCAGGGTTTCACTATGACATTAGCTTCTGTCTTAAGACACAGGAAAAGTAAATGGCTAACGAGCTGGCATTAACCCCGATGGGAGAAAAAGCATCGTTTGAAACAAAGAAAGAGAAAAGTCTAAAAACCTTAATGAATGAAGTAAGAGAAGCAAGGAAGAAGAAGTCACAAGTAAGCCGTTTCTGCTCCTCAGAACTTTTGGGCGCAACCAGGTTTCACTTCCCACAGGAACACTTAATGATGTGTTTTCCTTCTCTCCACACACACACTTCCCAAAGCCAACTTTTCCTCCTCCCTGGAAGACCTCTCAGGCCGGGCTCCTGGACAATTAGCATACAGAGCAAGCTCTCCCCTGGGCCTTGGCCTTGCTCCCGTCCACCACACTGAGGGCCAAAGGGCCCGGAGGCTGAGGTCATTCCCTTGAGCACAGCTGGCTTTAGGTACAGAGGCTTCTCCAGCAAGCAAGGTCAACACTCCCCATCAATGGAGTGGAGCTGTGTTTTCGGGTGCCATGGGACATCTAGAGGGAGGTATCACCCTGATTTCTTCAGGGTGCACTGCAATGCAGCTTCAGCTGACTAAGACTCACCCCCTCCCCTTTTCAGGTGTAATTTTCTGATTCCTGCCGGAAGAAGAACATGCCCACAGCCAAGAGCCCTTGGGCCCCAGCACAGGGGGAGGAGGACGATCTGGCACTAAGAGGTCCCAGAGGCTGCCAGTCAGTCAGCGCACTTGCACACACAGGAAAGTTTGTCTTCTCACACTGTAGACCCAAAGTGCCCACCTGGCTCCCTCTATCAGGCTAGAGCAGGTACTGAGTGCTCCCTGCCTGCCTTGCCTTTCTCCCCTGAACCCTGTCTGGCCAAAACCCCCTCCTAGGTTTGAATCTGGAAGAAGAATGACAGCAACCTGCACCCTGAACTTCTCAGCCTAAAGAACAGCCAGAAACAGGATTATGCAGAGCCCATCTCTGCTACAAAAGGTATGATTTAAAAAAAAAAACAACAACATTAGAAAACATCATACAAGGAATTTCTTCTTTTATTTAAAGTCACTTCTCTCTTCTTTCGCTCCAGTAAACTTTCATTTTTCTAATTTCACTCTGGTAGCTTAGAAATATTAGAGCTTTAATTTCTTGAGAATAAAAACCAAAACCAAGTGATTCTCAATATAAAAATATAAAATTATGTGTTCTACCTATATCAGGATATGTAGGGTTTAAGAATCTCAGAATTTGTGTCTGTGTATATATGTATGGGATATTACATTTAAGGTGATGTTTACCCAAATGCATGTATTTCAATCTGGGGGGGAAAAAGGAAAAGAAAATCCTTACTGGGCTGGGGTTTCATATGGAAACCCCACAGACCCTTTGATGCTGCCTAAAACCTTGGCAAGCATAACCCAATCCCTTCAGCATTGTTTGAAGGATGCCTGCAGGCATTCAGTTGTCTGCTTGCAAACGGCAAGCGTGCAATTATCAAATCTATTAAAATGTGTTGGATTTTGCAACATTTCCACTAAGCTTATTCTGGTAGGATTGCAGCATCTTACCTTTGTCACTGCAGATTTGTTTTCCCCAAACAAGTAACTGCTGTGGTAGGTAGGATCACATCTAAATCACTAGATAAGGTAGGGAAGGTGCTGAGGAGAATCAGGTAAATCCAGATTCCCAGCCTTCCCCAGAAGAACATGCCAAATTCTGTCAAGGGAAATTCACATTTCCCAGGTGAGGAGGAGGAGGAGACGCGGAGAAGATTGTGGATTCCAAAGGCACAATCTGCCCATTTGGTGGAAGGATAAAGAAAGGGTGAGAGCTGATAGAAGGACTGTGTGGAAGGAAGATAAGAAATGCAGGAGCAGAGGAGGATCAGGAGAGCAAGGAGCTGGAGTGAGAGAGTAGGGAGACGGGGTTTGGGAGGGAGGAGGGGAGGGAGGAGTGGAAGGAGAGGAGTGGAGAGAAAAGAGACAGGCGGAGAGACAGGAAAAACAGAGATAAGGGGGCATGGAGAGGTGGAGACTGATTCAGAAATAGAGAGAAACCAGATGGAGACAGAAATAGGGGTGCCCCATCTGTCCTGCAGGTCCCAACACAAGCGGCCAGAAGGATTTACGACTGGGAGTTTCAACCCCTCTTCTCTTACCCCCGGGACCACAACTGGTTAATGCCAGTTGGTGCCTTGCAGAGAAACAGCGGTGCCTCACAGCACAGTGCAGCTCTCGAACCCAGCTCACGGATCGCATCGCAGGGAACAGAGAGCAAATCCTGTGCTGCAAGCATCCGCGTGCATGTGAGTGAGGAGCGGATGTGTGTGCATGCATACAGCAAGCCTACCTCTTTCCCCCACATGCATCTCCCACTCCCTCTCTTCCTCCTGGGCTCTCCTCCTTCCCCCTTCCTCTTCTGCTCTAACATCTCCAAATCGCCCCAGGAATACACAGACCCCTTCCCCTGGTACCTGGGATGAAGAGCAGGGCGGTCGTCGCGGAGAAGACGATCCAGCAGGCGGGGTGGTACATCTTGAGGCTGCGGTGTCTCAGCTGCTGGGCTTGCTGCTGCTTCCGCTGCTGCCTTCCTCTGTGCTGAATTCTGAGCAGGTTTAAATCCAATGTTTGCAAAGGGAGGGAGAGAGCAGAAGAGAGAGGGAGCAAGAGAGAGCGCGCGAGAGATGGGAGCAGGCAGGCAGCCTCTCTGATTTTTTTTCTTGCACATACACACAACTGGTAAGAATCATCAGCACCAATCTGTACAGGGCTCAAAGCAGACCTCCTCCAAGGCACGCATTGGCTCCACTCTGCTGAGCGACACCCGGAGGCTTTCCTATCTGGGAGGCTTGACTCCAAGGGGAGTTGAAGCCTGTCCCTTCCTCACCCCTCACCCGGCACGGCAGTGTGCACTGGTGTCTGTGTCAGTATGCCAGTGTGTGGCTTCCGTGGGCACACACGAGCGCCTCGGTGGGCAGTGGGGAGGAGGCTGGAAGTGTTGGTGTCGTCCTTACCCAAGCAGGGCTCAGGGCACAACAAGAAAGGAACTGTGACTAAAGCCCACGCCAATTCCTTATCATTGTTCTTTCTTCCTGGTCTCCAGGTGGGGGTCCAGAAGGAGCCATAACCCACAGGAACACTGAGACATTTAAATCTGCACCCCGCTCCCCAATTCTGCTATTAAGAGCCCTTGGAAGCAATTCAGTTTTCCCGGCAGGAAGATGGGTGCGTTAGGATTTTCTCACAAAGGATGCCGAGAATTGGCCAGTTCCCCACAATTAGAGCATTCTGAAACTCTACCAAGACAAGATGCTATAGAAGCTCAAACAATTGCTATGATTACAGCATAGGCAGGGATATATTCAGATCAGATCTTAAGGAAGCGGAAACTTGCTGAAGTCATCGGAAACCTTCAAGAGGAGGCCTGGAAGAATACCTGTAGCTTTCTGTCTTTGCTTTTCCCTTTCACGGTCCAGCCTGTCCCACAGTATTTCTGGGCGTGATATACCTCAGAATTTCTCCTGCTCGGCACCTGCTCTAAAACAGCCTGTAGCCTTCCCTAAAGCATGCTTATGGGTGGTACACTTTGCTTGCTGAGTAAATGCTACCCTGAAGTATCCTTTGAACTTTGAGGATCTGTGATAAGAACAGCATTAGGTATTACCAAACGGACTGGACAGATATATATAACACTATTTCCATCCCAGGGTGTCTCCCAAAGACCCACAGGGGCTTGGATCCCTTCCCAGCTCAAAGTGTATGCATGGCTGGAGATCTTGAGTGCCTGTCCCCTGTGTAAGAGCATTCTTCTTCCCCTCCACTGCAATGGCTAATGTCTCCCTAGGTACCTACTATGCTACATGTATTCACACGTATTATTTTAGTTAATCCTCACCATAGTCCTGCCACATAGGCATTATTACTCCTGGATTTTAACAGGCTAAAATTGAGGTTCAGAAAGTTTTGGCAACTTGCTAAAAGCCACGCGGCTCATGAGAGTCAGGATTCAAACCCAGGTCTGTCCTACAGCAAAAGCCACAGTTTCTATTAAGGGGCTATGCCTACAACCAATTGCCAACAAGTCCTTTTAGTCTGACAGAGCTCCTCCCTTTCTGCAAAATGAAGCCCATTTGCTTTTAAAGATGTAAGACAATTAATTACTTGCCTCCTTATAAACAAGTCTGAAACTTTATGAGTCAAGTAGAAAACATACGATGAATATATATAATCATCACCTGGTACTTACAAAGTATGTACTTATTATAAAGTCCTTTTTTAAGGCTGGGGATATAAAGAATATAAATTGCTCTTGTTTGGAAAGGGCATACAGTACATTTGAAGAGACCAGACAAAAATTAACATATCTTTTGACTCTAAATAGAAGATAATGGGACACACACCAAGTAATAAAGTCAAAATCCATACACCAAAGTTGCAAACATACCATTCACAGACAAATTGATCCTGAGTGCTTTGAACAATGCTAGAATCCTACAGAAGTTTATAAAAATTATAACTAGTGGCTGAAACTTCTGGAGAACAGAACTGGCTTGAAAAGGGTGGAGGAATTAGGTAGACCAGAAAAATTAGATGGATATTCCAAGACCACAGACAGAAACCTTTCTGGGAAAGACTGGGGGAGGACTTTGGGGAGTAAATGGAAGACAGAGTGAAAAAGGCCTTGAATTCCAGATCAATGATATTTAGAAATTCCCTACTGCTGCTAGGGAAAAAAAAAAAGTTAATTTCTTTTTGAGCAGGGAAGCTCTATGAATAAGGGAAAGTGTATTTCTGGAAATTAATCTGGGAAAAGTGCACAAGGTCTATTGAGGCAGGGGTACTTGTTAGGCCTGGCCCAGATCTGATGGGACTAGGTTGCATTAATGGGAGAGGAAAAGCGGGGGGCTGGGCGTGAAACAGAAAAATTAGTCAGGCTTGGCAACCGATGGCCTCATACAAGTCACAGATATCACTTCTGCACCCTCTGTGGACCAAGGTTTTTAAAAACATCATCACTTTATACCCAAAGCCTTGTCTTCCAAGAAAGCATCATTATAACTTTTTGAGAGATGAGGAAACAAACATTCAGAGAGGTTAGGTAATTTATCCAAGGTCACACAGCTACTTAGGGACACAACCAAATTGCAAACCCAGGTTTTTCTGTTTCTAAAGCCTTCCTAAAAAATTCATAATGTTGAGTACTCTCATTTTATTCATTTTATTGAATATCTGTGTGCCAGGTCCTCTGTTATTGGCTTCATACAGCCCCTATTTATCTTCTCAACAAGCTAGTGAGGTCGCCATTATTATTCCCATAGGGCTCAAAGAGTTTAAATACTTCCACAAAGTCATAGAGATGTTTAGGCATAGAGCCATGTTTAGGTTTGAGGCCAGGCCTGCCTTCACCAACAGGGCTTTAACCACAAGGAGGGGAGAGGCGTTTTATGCCCTCAACAGGCACTTCCTCGGTGATGACTGTGTGCTAAGTGTCATTTTAGGTTCTGAGGCTCCTGAGATGCATAGTGCACAGACTCAAACTCCTCTCTCTGGAAAGGACATGCAGGCTACCCCTTTGTGTGCTGTTGGGCGGATAAGAATTAACATTTATCAACCTTTATTGGACTGGACATGATACTAGGAACTTCACGTGTGTTACCTCCCTTATTGCTATCCTCATTCCACAGGGGAAGAAATAGACTAGGTTGTAGAAACCCCCAAGTTCCCTCTCCAAGGCTAGTAAGTGACAGAGAAATCTAGGTCTTTCTTACATCAGAGTTTTATGCTTTTCCCTCTACTTCCTATGAGTAACATTTTTTGTTCTGAAAACACCCCATTTAGGGTCACCTGTGTGTCTCAGTCCTAAGCATCAGACTCTTGATTTTAGCTCAGGTCATGATCTCAGGATTGTGAGATGGAGCCCCACATTGGGCTTTGGGCTGGGCATGGAGCCTGCTTAAGATTCTCTCTCTCTTTCCCTCTGCCCCTCTCCCCCCACCAAAAAAATCTTATTTATTCAACCATACTATTTCCTAATATACACATGCCTGCACACACGCACCCTGTATCTTTAATTAAATTCACATTTAACAAACATCAATATATATCAAGAAATATTTTAGTTTTCAAAATGCATATGCCTAATAAAATCTTCCTTAAGGAAACACATAAATATGTATTTTTACTGATCAATTCTTCTAGGTCTATTATATGATTAAAATATGTCTCTTTTATTTAAAAAAGAGAAGAAGAAATGTATAAATACATATTTAATCAATAGATGGCACCAACTCTGAGAAGAGAGATTACAGTCTACTGGGTCTATTTAAACACCTTAAAAAAATACAAATACAAATAAAAATGCTTCAATGCATATTTACTAGGGGGACGATTCTCCTCTCTGGGGTAAATAATATGCAATTTTATACCTTCTATGAATCTTTTTTTTTTCTTCCTCTAAAGCAAACAAAATCATCAAAACTGTATTTAAATAGCAATAAGGTAGGGGGACAAACCAACTGAAACCAGGCCATTGTGCAGCGAGGCTAACTGTCACACTTTTTCTCCGGCCTATGCTTCTTTCCTCTGGACCAGGGACAGCTGCTAGGCCAACTTCTTCATAGGCAGTGGCCGGCTTCTTAGAGCTAGGTGGGGACTGGGGAAGGATGGGTAACTGCTGGGTCCTTCTCCTATGAGAGATAAACCTGGATCCCCATCTTACCTCTTTCCCTACCAGCTGTGTGACCTTGGGGAAAGAATATAAGGACTCCCTCTGATCCACATTTTTAAAAATTTATATACTACCTTTGGTCCTTCATATTCATTCATTCAGCATTCATTCATTCATTCACTCATGGAATAAATATTCATCATGTACCTGCTGTGGGTCAGGTAAATATCTGATGTCTGAGAGGTGATGGATGTGTAATGTAAAGCAAGATAAAAAACTGTCCTCACCCACCTAAAATTCAGAGTATTAGGAAAGACAAATATTAATCTGTTAATTATATCATTGATTACATTTGTGTTAAGTGATTGTAGAAAACATATTAAGTTGTAGGAAAGCACAAAACAAAGTGGAGATGGAGAGTGTGGGAGGATGCTCCAAGAAGCGACTTCTAAACTGGATTAGAGTAAGAACTGGCCGGGAGGAAAGAAGCAGAGATTGTTCCTGGCAGAAAGCACAGCCTGTGCCGAAGCCCCAAGGCAGGGGCCTGACTTGCAGAGACACTAAAGGCTCTTTCTTGCAATTCGCATTTAGCAACTTTGTACTGAAATCAACTCCGCAAATAGTGTTCGGATGATGGATCACTACATTTGCAGCCTGACTAAGGGACAAGGAAGAATGGAATTCTAGATATTGTAACATTGAGGTTTTTTCTTGTTAATAATAAAAAAGGTACAGATGGTAAAATACTGCAGATTAAAACCAGACTCTGTCATTTTAGCTTTAAATATTCCAAAATGAACTGGAGCCTCCTCAGAGCATGTTAAAGACTCTGAAAGGAACAATAACTCCTATAAGCCACAAAGGTACCATTTAGTTCAGAGGAGCAAGAATTGATTAAGCACCTGGCTTATGACTGGAAGAGTAAACCCTTCTTCTGAAGTCACGGGGACTGCTCACAAAGGGTGTGTCACTTCTGGTCTTTTAACATGTTTACAAAATATCTTGGTCATGTCTGTGATAATTTTAACAAAAAATACCATTTATGAAATACCCACTATGTGTCACTTTCCCTGCTAGATGGCTAATATGCATGGTGTCTACTTTTCACACCAATTCCTTCCACAAAGTAGACCTATGACACACAATTTCCAGACATGTCAACTAGGACTTCCCCCAGGCCCAACAGAGAAGTGACAGAGTTGAGATTTGTACTCAGAGCTGTCTGACTCCAAAGACTGAAGTTTTTCCATCCTACCTGAAAGATCTTTGATGCACTTACTTAAAGCCATCATAAAGATCTTCTACATGGCTGCCAGAATCACACTTTTTCTCATTTAAAAAACTTTGATAAAAGAATATATTACATGATTTAACAAATTACTAGTACTGAAGGCTTATGATTGAAAACAGCATTCCAAATTCCACTCCTCAAGAGCAGCCACTTCTACCTCTTTTACTTGTTCTTTTTAAAAATCTGTTTATTCTGCTATTTCTTGATTTAACAATTTTTAAAATTATCTATTTACTTTTTACCACAGAAGATAAGGATTTAGCCCTGTTCACCACCGACCTCCACAATTGTCCTCCTTCCATCAACTCGATATAAATGTCACAATTTTTAATTACATCAATATTTAAGTATTTTACATCGTTATGATTATTTAACTATTTTCGTGTGCAACTTTTTGCTTTTCCCAGAGATGATATTGTCTTTTTGTTTCATTTGCTGAATCTTTTATGGACTTATAATTAAATCTCTCCAACCCTCCTGCAGAATTCTAAAATTCCTCTCAGTATAGTTAAAAACACCTAGTAATCTATCAGCATCATGTTTTAAAGGCATTCTTTCTGAAAGTTTCCATCCACCTGGCCCTCAGCTGTCTGGGACTTCCCTTTACTAAGAGCATCCAATTCCCTATATCTCTCCCGTGTTTTCTGGATGTAGGTTTCCTTCTTTCTTGGTGTTCTTCTTTATTTAATGAAACGCATCCTTTAATAGTTTGCTGAGAAAGCATTCATAGGTGGTCATTTGCAGAGGGACCTTGAATATTCAAAAATGGCTTTATTCTAATCTCACTCAACTTAAGTATAGTTAGTTCAGTGGCAAATAGAATTCTATGTTGAAAATTAATATGCTCTTGAAATTTTGAAGCTATTTCTGCATTTTCCTCTAATTTTAAGAGTTGTTGAAAAGTATGATTTATGTCAAATTGTGTTTATTTGTATGTGAAATGTCTTGGTTTTCTCTCAGTAAACATTTAGAATATTCTTTTTATCCATGGCTTTCCAAAATATCACAAAGACAAAATTCTTTATATGGATCTGTTTTCTTTCATTGCGTCAGGCACTCAGCACACTCTTCCACTATAGAAATTCCATGTTCTTCAACTCTGGGAATTTTTAATTTTTTTGTATTATGACTTTGAAGTTTTTCTCTCCTCTCTGCTATTCATTCTTTGTGGAATTTCTATTAAATGACTCAGTCTTCAGGATTAGTTCCCTAATTTTCTTATATATTCTCCTTTCTTTTCTTTTTCAAGATGTTCTTAAAATTTTAGTTTCCATTTATCCTGATTTTTAAAAAATTTTCATTATCAAATTATTAATTTCAAACTGTCTTCTTAGTTGCCTGATTTTTTACAGTGCCCTATTCTTGTTCTACAGTTACAGTATCTTCGCTAAGGGTATTTATCAATACATGGTAATATTTCCTTTTGCTCTTCCTTTTTTTATTTTATTTTTTAAATTTTCTTTTATTCTGCTCATTTGTTTTTATATCTGTCTTTCATGTAAGAAAGCTTGGTCTTCCTTTCATATTTACAAATAAAGCAATAATAGACTGGCTGGAATCTGTGTTTACCAGTTGAGTTTATTTACTAGTGGACCCTTCAAAGATTATCAGGCAAGAAATGGCCTTGGAACCATTTTCCCCCAAAGTTCAGTAGTTGTAGGTCTGTTTGTCTTGAGCCACTCAAGTTTCTCCAAATGAGGCCTCCTACCTACCAGGATGGTAAAATCCTTGTTTCCAGCATTCTGAAAGTGATCCAGTGGGTTTCACCATTCAGGATGGAGATCCTCAACTTCTCTGTTTTCACCAGGTTACCTCAACTGTCTCCTGTGGTTGAGCTTGGAGACTTTCTTCTTCAATTCCTTCAAAAAAAAATTAAATAAATAAATTTCCCATTCATTGGAAATAGGAAAAGCAGAGCATTCTGGGGTGGAGTTGTTTCAAATAGGCTTTTAACTCATCCCTCCCCATTTCTGCCTTTCAAGGTACCCATCATTCCTGAGCCGCCCTGGGTATAAACCCACATAGTTCTATCTATCACATCCTCTGCAGACCCTTACACCTCAGCTTTATTTTATTTTATTTTGATTTTTATTTATTTATTTATTTTACTAAATCAGCTGCACTCATTCCTTTCTTTCTCAAAGGCAAATCCATTTCTCAACCACTTTCACTTCTTCTTCCAACTTTTTGTCCTTTTTACCTTTTTAACCCTTTGTTATCATTTTTGTGGGATTTGAGAAGACACTGCAGGCCAAAATGGAGGCCAGCCTTCCATGATTAATTGCACACTAGTTCAGACACTTTGTGCCATAAAGGAAAAAGGAGATTACAGAAAAAAATCTCAAAACACCTGGAATAAAAGGCTATTTTTCCAATATAGCTAAAATCCTGCATAAATTGGAGTAACTGAAATAGGAGCTAATGTTGCTGATATGCACATCGAAGATTTGGACATTTAAAATCACAGTTACTTATTTCATCCCCATGTGAAGTAACATAGAGGTGGGGTTAATCAGCCCCATTTTCCAGGTAGAGAAATAAGGAGGCATTGCAATTTTTTTATGTTTTAATTTATTCATTCCTTTTAAGTAATCTCTACATCCAAAGTGGGGCTCAAACTCATGACCCTGAGATCAAGAGTCACATGCTCTTCCAATTGTGCCAGCCAGGTACCCCTGCAATTGAAATATGTGCCCCAAAAGACCCAGAAGTCAAGGAAGAAGCCGGGACTACAATCCACATATTCTCTTTCTGATCAGTCAATTCCGACAATGAACACTCCTTTCAATCATTATTTTTGTTCTTGTTGTTGTTACTAATCACATAAGCATCACCCTGGTTCACTTACAGCCCAGAAACTAGCTAGATTTGTTCAAGACAATATATTATCCAACCTCACATTATCATAAAGACTTTCACCTAGATATGCCTGATCAAATTTTAGCTAGGTATTGAAGAAAATGGTATCCGATTTTCACCTATGTATGCATTTTTTTTCCGAGAACAACTTTAAAGCAAGAACTGAAATATTCTAGCTATTGGGGGAAAAAGTCATTACCCCTTTTCCAAGGTGAAGTGCAGGAAGATGAAAGGATGTCTACACCATGTGGAAGTGAGAAGGCATGGCCAAACAACCATGCCTTCCCAGAGCGCCATCCACCATCTTCTCCCCAGATTTGGTCTCCTTTTCTCTCTCTGTCCTTTCTCTCCCCCTCTCATTTCCTGTCTTCCTTTCCTCCCTGTGTGGAGGGGCTGCTCCCTGCACTCTTCTCTGGATGAAAAGGCTACTCTTCTCTCCTTGACATCGTGTTAGTCTGTGAATACACATCTATTGATTTGCATTTGGGGGAGGAAAAAGAGAAAGGCGGGGAGGGGGGTGGAGAAAAAGAAAAACACACAGTTACACATTCCCTGACTACATGGCTACCAAGGGGACATGGTCAGGCAATGGCAGAGAATTTTAACTGTGTCTCTTTCTCTTTCTGCCTCCCAACCCCTCCAGCCTCTCCATCACACCAGCTGCTGCTTTCGCCCCACCCAGCCCAAGCCCACTTGCTCAGAGGCGTCCAGCACAGAGACAACATCTCAGTCTTCACCCCTCCCCCACTCATGTGCTCAGATATTGCTGACACTGACCCTTTGTGTGAGGCTCAAGACCCAAAGAAGTGTTCTTGCTGGATAGGAACTCAGGAGAGGCAGGAGGCCTTGTTAGCAAAGGCTGGCCCCAGAGACTGTGTGACAGGGACTTCAGGGTTGTGCCTGCTACTCTAACCAATTTTAAGATAAAGCTCAGGTAATTAAAAAGTGTACCACTATGAATCATATACTTAGGTTATAACCTAGGTTCTGACATTTTCTAGCCATGAGGCACTTAATTCCACATTCACTTCTTTCCAGAAACCAACAGTCAGTGCACAGGCAATGCATACATTCTCTAAAAGATTATACCCGGAATCCATTCTAAAGCTTCACAGAGATGCAGGAACAAGTTTGTCTCCCATCTCTGGGGGCTGGGAGTATCACATATTCAATGTGGTAAAGCGGCTGAGGAACCTAAGAGGTATTATTTCACCTCAACGTGTGTCTTTCTACGTGGCAAATGAAATCAGCATCTAGTCATGAGCCATGTTAGCTTATTTTCAAGTAACATTTACTGAACATTTAATTGCTGAGCACCCACTGCACACAATGAGAAGATGGACAGAAGTCTTCTGAACAGAAAACTGAGTCACTATAGAAGACGTCATGGCCTTGCCATCCTGCTCTACATTTCCCAGGAAAGGGAGGGAGCAAATCAAGGAACAAATGGGAAAATCTCTGGAAAACAATAACTGGTCCTACAAATGCCCCATATTACTGTTGTTGCGGCAGGTATTAAATTCTCTGGCCTGTGTGTTTTACTAAAAATGCACTTACTATTAGCCAAAGATATTGGGGCCATTTAAATGAAATCAGCAGGCACAGTATTTTAAATAATCCCTGTTTTGGTTCAGTCCACATGCACACCTTTTAAAATGGAAACACTGGACCAAGTAGTAATAACAGGGAAAAAAACAAACTCAGGCTCCATCTATTTGAAGGGGAAATTGTGGATAGCTCAAGACTGAAATGAATCTGATTTCCCTCCTCAGCAGAGGGTTGACTTACTTTACAGCAGAACTGCAACATTTATATGAAGATGCCCTCCTGCAAAATTAGATTCTTCAAGCTTCACTAGGTACCTGTGTTTGACACACTTGCTTCTGCTTTCAATATTTCCTTGAAGGATGTAAGAGCCTCCGAGGTTCCAAAGTTCAGTTAGACTAAAGACTCACAAGTTCGGATGCTAACCTAAAGATGCCCCTGCTCAGAAGGCTATACTTTTGAACTGCAATTGTCAGGAGTGGAAGTTGTGAATAAAGCTTTCTTTCTCCCTCTCTCTCTCTCTCTCTTTTTTTTTTTTTTGAGGGGTATGCTGGGTACTCCCTGGAATGAACAATTCTCCCCCAAATCTTTGTCATGCCTGGAACACAGAAGCTGGTATAAAATGAGAGATCAGAGTCTGAAGAGGAGGTTATGTGGACTTCATTCACATAGAACAGAGTTTCGAGTGTACTTGTTCTCCTTTTGTTATCTTTAACAAAACTGTGTGTGTCTCTCATAACTTCCACCACGCAGGTTTTGAACTCTCCAGGAAAAGTGGCCTGTGGCCCTAGCAACCCTGGAGCAAAGGAGGATGACCCAGTCAACATATGTCAATGAACCTTGGCCTCCTTTCCAGATGAATCTCTTGCTGCTTGACATCACTATTTCCAGAGCCTCCTGAAACGCGTATGTTCTTATCAGAAATGTGTCACCAGAGAAAATAACTTCATTAATATTGTGGCAAAACACCATAATGGGAGCTGAGGGAGGCTCTTTGTTGCAGCTAAATCCACACACACAATGGCCTCTGCACAGTGTCCCCATATTCCCAAGGAGGTACCCTAGACTCTTCAATGTCACTTAGGGACTAACTCACTGACCATTATTACCACTTGTCCCTTTAGGAGCCACCTGCAATTACAGCCTGGTCCTAAAGGTTTCCAAAAAAGAGAGTTTCCCACCACCATTTGATAGCATTTTAGGTGGAACTCAACTAGTGGGGCCTTTTGCCAGGAACTGCCAGTGACAGGATTTGGAGCTGAGGGCTACAGATTTGGACACAGCAGGCAGCAAAGGGTCCAGCTGTGCCAAAGGGCCCTCTTGCCCCTGCATGTTCGAGCCACCACCCTTTGGCCATCACCTTAAAGCATCAGGGTCTCCTAATGCTGGTGCTCTGATCTCTGACAACAAAGAGGAAATATTTCCTCCACTGGCATTTTCATTAAAGGTTTTGGTGACCTCTCTAACTGCCTCCCATGAAGAAGGCCCAGGACCTGATCCACAGTTTCTAATGCCTTTCTTTTGGAATAGCATATAGCAGCCTGAGGGCTGGATCTGACCCTCAGACACATTTTCTATGTCCAGCAGTACTTTTTAAATGGAATATGTTGCTAGTATTTAAACATCTGCTCATGCAGATTTTCAGTTACTCTTGAAAAATAAGAAGACCTGGTCATGCTGATTCTTCATTCTGTCTGAATAAAAATCATCTGATGCTCTAGCTGCCCTTTTATAAAAAAGGGAAGCATCCTCCATTCTGCTGCAAGCCCCACCAGGCCCCCTGCACTTATCTATAGGACTTCCCTGGGCCCACAGGCCTCAGGCCTCATTTGCTCCTGTGGGATAAATTCCCAATCTCTCTCTCTCTCTCATCTTCCTTCTATAATTATTATAAGCTAACAACCAGAGAATGCCTTTATCCTGACCCAAGAAAACACCACCAGAGGCTTAGAAATGATCAAACTTTCCCCCCAAGTAAGATAAATAGTAAAGAGCTCATTTTGCAAGGGCTCAACATTACCCATCTGGATATCTCAGTATGCTGCTCATGATGCTTTCATTACATTTCTATAATAAGTTGCAGATAATACTGTCCACCCAAGAGGGATGTTCATGTTCCAGGAAACTTGGAAAACGAGACAGGGGAGGTGAAAAGTCATGTGTGACCTTCACAGGCATACACAGATAGAGAAGCCAGCAGAAAATGAAAAGAACAGCTTCCATCCCTCATTCAGGGCAGGTCAGCTGGGCTTTAATAACAGCCAGGGGAAGGAAGAAGTCCCCAGGAAGGGTCTGCTTAGTGATACTCAGATCATTTTCCAGGACACAGATGCAAAAATGAAAGAGGAAAATTCTTCAGTGGTATATTCATACAGGAGAGAAACTGTTCAAAATACCACACACACACACACACACACACACACACACACACACACACACACACCTTAGATTATTTTCTATGATGCTTCATCTCATTTCTTAAGCAGAAATTTTGTTAGAGGGACTCTCAAATTTGAATATGGTATAAGGAAAATTCCCTGTTGCCCCCAGGGATGGAAATATATAATGGGAGGTTGAGGGTAGTGAAGCAACTGGTTCCACAAAATGAAACCAAGCAAGGCTGGGTACAGGTTTTGACTTTGGGAGAGCAGGGCATTTGGAAGCAAGCAGTCAAGCTGGGAGAGCACTTCCTTTTCCCAGTTGAGGCCAGAGAGCACCTGATGGACAAGGAACTACTAGTTGAGTCAAGAGTCCTTGGAAATTCCTATGAAGCACAAACATGGAAATAGTCATCTGGTGACATGTGTGCAGCATCTTGGGGTTCTCTGATCTTTGGAGGATGAAGGACCATGGGCAGCTTCCTTGCCCTGGGCAAGCTCCTCGCTTTGTGCCATTTTCGTTGGGAAAAAAATTATCCTATCACAGCTTGTGATGTCACCACCTTGAATGCCAGGAAACAGGAAACTCGCATTTGGTGCCATGATCACTACTTTTGCTTCTTGCATCTCTTGGGTAAGGACGTTCTCAGTACTGTGTTCTGAACCCCAGCCTTCATCTTCAAGGGGTGTTCAGTAAATGTGTATGGAATAAATGCATGAGTGCAGACATGAATAAATGAGTATGCTAGGTTTTGTACAAAATCATTTTTGCATCACAAGTCATAGACCATATTCAGAGGCAAAATGCAGATGGCAAAGACACTTTGGGATCAGAGAGGCCTGGTTGGAATCTAGCTGTGTGTTCTTAGACATACATCTTTCCCTCTCTGAGTCTCTACTTCCTTACCTGATGAATTAAGATCACAATGTCCATCTGGCAGGGTGGCCATGAGGAGTGAGAGAAAGTCTGTAAAGCACTTAGCCCAGTGCTTAAGAACTCAATAAATGGCAGCCGTTGTCATTACTGGCTCTGCAACAACCTGGCTTATTGATTTCTAGCAAGTCTCAATCTCAGGCTGATCCTGCGGATTCCCAGTTGGAAATTTCCTGGCTCACATGCCAGATGGAAACTACTCCTCTCCACCCCCACAGTGACCTTGAGCAGATTGCTTCCCAGGATTTCACTCTGGAACTCTTCATCAAACTCTGTCTCTGACCTGTCATGCTGATGAGAAGTTTCTCCTCCAGAGCCTGGGCTTGAATAAAACCACAGAGTGAGTGCTCTTCCAGCTCTCTTGACTGAACTTTAGATTCTTCCCTCCTTTATGTCTTGATTTGTCTTTTCTAGCCTCATTCCTACCTGCCTCCCTGAGTCCCTAAGCCCTTGTCCTAGAGTGTTCCCTGTGGCATGACCTAGGGCACTTTATACTTGGCTTTATGTTGTCTGGTTTTGCCCATTGTCCTGTTTCAGTCATTAAAAAATCAGAAACAAGGAAACTCATGTTTAATACAGTCACAAATAACTTTTGTTTCAGTCAAGTAAAATTATACTTAAAATATCTTTGTGGTAGAGGAGTGGGCCATTTCATGCATAACTAAGGGTTTGATTTCTTCTTTCAAGTTCTCAGATAAAGAGATGGCCAAGCAATCAGCATTGCAGAGGCAGCAGATCCTCATGTAAACAAATGAGCAGACCTGGATTCAGGAACTGGCTCTGACATGTGGTATCTCAGGCAGGGTGCCAAGCCTCTCCCCCCATCAGTTTCCTCATCTGTAAAGTGGAGATATGAAAAGTAGCTATCTCCCTACACCACTATGAGAATCAATGACAAAATGTGTTCAGCACTAAGCACAGTGCCTGGCATATAGAAATACCCAATTGATGCTGCCATCATTGTAAGAGGATCCAACCACCCTTCATTGAGGAACTCTCTTGCGCCAGACCCTAAACTTGGCACTTAAGACACACTGGAAAGCAACACCAGGCAGACTCTGGCCTCCTGAGTTTAAAATCTAGAGGGAGGCAAAGACTTTTGTTAAATAATCATATACATAGATATCAACTATAATTGTGATGATTGCCTTGAAATGGAGATATGTTGTATTAAGAGAAGAGAAATGGGCAGCATAACCTGGATGAACAGGTCAGGGAAGGCTTCCTGGGGGAGGAGATATTTCATCTGAGATCTGAAGAAGAAGTTAATTAGGTCTGGACAGAAAGGAGTATCCCATGCAGAGGAAACGGCACATGTGGGAAATGACCATGAACATTTAAGGAACTAAAAGAAGGTACAGATGGCTAGAGGATAGAAAATGAGTGGACCAGTGGGACAGACGAGGTTGGAGGAGGAGAGGAAGGCCAGAATATGCAGAGACCAACAGACTCTTCAGAGCAGCTTTGACTATGGAAGATGCCTCGAGTGGGAGAAGGGAACATGCATGGCCATTCTGCAGGCAGGATGCAGAGGGAACTGAAAGGGAGCCAACGTTGTATGACCATTTGGAAGTGCACCCCAGCAGTCCAGGGATGTGGATGCCCCTGGATGGACTGTAGGGATTGGTTCCTAGTTGAGTTTCTGGATGGATATAATGTCAGTAACTAAGAAAAGACTCACTGGATTCAGACCCAATTTAAGAGAGCAGTTATGGGCTCTGCTGGGGAAGCAGTGTGGCAGCTAATAGTTCTAGAGTTGGATACCTGGGTTCTAATCTCTTATCCACTACTTGCAAGCCTGAAACTCTCTAAGCTTAATTTCCTTAATGATTTCCACCTATCTTATAGAGTTGATATGAAAATCAAATGAGAGAATCAACATAGAGCTATTAGCACAGTGCCTGGCACACAGTAATAATTCAATACTTGGTTGGTTACTAATAGGATTATTTGGGGGCATGTTGAATTGCAATTGCATGGAGACATCTAAGTGGAGACATCAAGTCAAAAATTAAATATACAAATCTGTAGCTAAGAAGAGAGATTTTGACTAAGGATAAAGATTTGTGAGCTATCTTAATATAGGTGGTGATTAGTAGAGTCATCTTTTCCTCTCTCTGGGTTTCATCAGGTTCATGAAATAGAAACTTCTGCCTCCTCAGGAAAAGCATAAGAATAAGATTGACTTATCTGACTTATCTGACTAGAGAGATGACAAAGTACTGACATGTCTGCATCCTTGATTCTTTACTGGGCAGGATTAATGTGCTACCAGGTTCTGTGTATATGCATTCATATTCTTTCTCCCTTTCTCTCTTCCTCTCTCTCCCTTTATCTCCCTCCTTTCTTCCCTCCCTCCTTCCCCTGCCTCCCTTTTTCCCCTTAAAAGGACTATCTGTAGTTCATGTGTGTTTTCCTTTCTGTTCCATCCACCTCTATATGGTAAGCTCCCTGGCAGGTCCTGTCTCTGCAGGGGGAGGCCTACAGCTACAGTTGACAAATTATCCTGCCTGTGGCTGAGTGAATAAAACCAATTGGGAGAAAGAAGGGTATTAAGTGAGAAGCTCATTTTGGACTTGAATCAAGACTGCATTCTGCAATTCAGCTTTCTCCATAATAAAATTGATAGTTTGATGCCTGCTTGACTTTGTATTCCTCAGTTGGTTCAGACCTTGGTAAGGGGAGAGAAATTATCAATTGTGCCTTTCAAATCACAACAGTAATTGAGGCAATTGCTGATGTCAGTGAGATAGTCTCAGGAGAAATGTACAAGAATAAGAGGACCTAGAACTAGTTTTAAAGAACGCTTTTTTAATGTTCTGGCTAAAGAAGGACTAGTCAAGGGCAAGGGAAGGGGAAGCAGATTAAGATAGAAGTGTGTTACACAAAGAGAAGAAAGAATCTGAGGAAGGAGGGAATGATCAACAATGCAGGAGGTTACCAAGAAGTTGGGTAAGATGAATTTTAACATTTTTCTATTAGATTATTGTTAGGGAGGTCATTAATTGCCTCGGTAAAAATTCTTTTTCAGGAAAGAGGGACAGAAGCTGAAATGTTATAGGTTGGGAGATGATTGGAAGGTGAGGAAATGAGGAAGTTCAGAAGGCAAATTGTCAAGATATTAAGCTCTGGAAAAACAGAGAAAGATAGAGTGGTAATTTATCTCTCTAAGACCCTAATCTAGATCTCGGTCCCAAGGAATCCGGAGCATGCATTTTACAGCTGGCTTGGAAAAGCTTGGCTCTGTGTATTAATTTCCCCACCCACACTCCACACTCTCCATTTAATCATGGATGCATAGGCACACTGCTCACAGACATTTTTTTTTCCCTTCAGAATGGTGTTGAAACACATCTCTTACATAAATTGAACATCCCAATTCAATTATGACCACGAGGTCCATCCCAGTGAGCCCTCTACCAGAAAATATGAATTGGGTCACTGTGTTTCCCTGGCAAGGATCATCAGGAGTCATCCTTTCTTTTCAGGGATGTTATAGCACCTGGAGTATTTTGTTTTCTTAGACTTACCTATCACAAGGTACAGTAATTATTTCTTTACCTGTCTGTAACCACCCTTAGCTAGTAAACTTCTCTGGGGCAAGGATTTAATCATTTTTGCTTGTGTCACATAGTAGGAACTCAATAACTGATTGTAAAATAACTGAGAAACAGGCAGCATCCTTCCCCATGCCTGTGGTGATGTCTGTTGACAAAATTGGATTTCTGTGTTGGAGACAGACCAGAGGAGACTGAGGAGACATAATGACTAAATGCAATATGGTATCCTGGATAGGATCCTGGAACAGAAGAAGGAAATTAGTGGGAAAACTGGTAAATGCCCTCAGAGCACTCAGCCTGAGACACTGAACCCTACCACTTGTACCCAAGCCTCTCCTTTTTAGAAAAAGTTGAGAGATGTGTAATCCCGTCCTCTGAAACAGTCCAGCAGAAGGGTGTGGAAAGGTCAAAAGGGATCTGAGATACTCTTACCTCTCTTTACTAAACAAGATAACCTTCTTAAAAAAAAATTTTTTTTTTAGAGAAAGGTGGCAACCTCCTTTGTAGGACCCCCACCCAGTTTTCCTTCACACCCAGGATTGCTTAAATGTGGGAAGAGTTCTGCTTGTAGAATGTGTAAGGAGCTTGATCACAACTTATTCCACTTAGTTCCATCTGTAATATTTTGTTCTCATGCCTGAAGGCTTCCTGGAGAGCATATTTAACAATCACATGGCAATGAATATTAAATAAAATACCTCTAGTTTTGTCCCTTTCTTATAAGGGAATGTAGATCTTCCCTACTCCTATAAAAATGAAGGTTTTCCAAGAAACTATTTGCATCTGCAAAAGAATGGTAAAGTCTGTAGCAAGAGCACACAAACCAATCAGAGGGAATGGCAGATTCAGAAATCTCTAGGTGGTACTAAGAAGTCATAAAATGGTCTGTGACATTCTGAGGCTACTAAGTATATGATTGTAGTTGAATTGAAGTTTAAATAACTTGGGTAACACACCATAGAAGACAATAATAACAAAAATGGCATTGACAACAGCATTTAGAATTTGCTCACCACTTAAGAGCGAGACACTTGGCAAAACACAGGATGTTATGTCATTTTATCCCCTCAGCAAGACTTGGATTGGTCCTACTATTTCTTCATTTTACAGATGAAGACACGGAGGATTAAAGAAGTTGAGTAACTTGCCCAAGGCTATTACTCAACCAATAAGAGACGTAGCCAGGATTTGAACACAGAATTTCTGGCATAGAATCGCAATTTTAGCCACTTCATGATACCACATTTGGATTTGTAAATGCTGACACACAATTCCAGTTCTAGAGTCCATTATGGGAAAGACAAGGAGCATAAATGCAGTGGAAGCATATTCTTTGTGTGACTCACTAACATTCTATGCAGACATTGTCAATTCGAATCTTCTCTGCAGTTTGACCATCTAATTATTTCCTGTTTCTCAAGGAATAATCAAGGTTAAAGAATTATTTTTAACTAAAAAGTATTTCAAATGTACAGAGAAACTATAAGATGCACTCTTGTATAAATTTTTAAAATCTGTGCATGTCAATGCAGGGACTCCTCTCCATGAATCCCCTTGTCTCCCTTTTTGGTACCATCCATGGTTGACCACATCTCTCTGGACCTTATCTTTAGAAATTCCACTGTGAACAATCCTTGCACCCACCTGACCCTTGACTTATTCCTACAGAGTCTGAACCATTCCAGTTCAACATGTATTTATTGATTCAGGTAATGCCACCTCAAATCCTTTTTTGGAAAGAGCTATCATAGAAAATAAATTATATATTAATATTTGTCAGGCAACATGCTAAGTAGTGGAAATACAAAGATGATAAGCTCTGCTCTCTGATAGCAAATTGATGCACTAATTAACATTAATAGCTTAATTGGTAATAATGGCTTGAAGCATTACCTCATCTAATTTAGATGTTATCATCTTCATGAGGTCCTTCCATGTTCAAACTCAAAGGAATAACTTCTGGTGTGAATTTCAGCACACATGGTAGATCAGAGCAGAGTGGAGGACAGAAGATGGGGAAGATAACTCTAATTCCAACACATTAAAAATATATATGAATGAAAGAGTCTTTGGGAGTATCCTTACATCTTCCTTTTATATGGTTTCTCTAATCAAATGGGTGCTGGGTACCAAAGCAAATCATATGTTCATGGTAAAACCCATGCTTCTCACACAGTTTACTTAGAAACATGTCTGAGTCTTAGAAGGAATCCTATACAACAGTGCTTCTCAGGTTCTATTGTGTATACAAATCAATGGGGGCATCTTGCCCAGATGCAAGTTCTGATTCAGTAAGTCTTAGGTGGGGCCTGGGAGTCTGCATTTGTAACAAGCTTCCAGGTGATACTGATAGATCTGGTTCTGGGACCATACTCTGGGAAGTAAGGCTCTAGAACTCCTTCTACTTTATCACCACCCAGTGGCCACCCAGACTTGGATTCCTCCATTGATGGGGAATTTACTACCTCCTAAAGTAGTTTTTTCAATCTTAGATTACTCAAATCTGTTATCCCCACCCATTAAATATTGTTCTACCCACTAGGGCCATAGGAACAGGTTTAGTCCTTGTCTCCAGTAACACTCATGAGAGTAACATACCAAGTCAAAGATCAATGATTTCTTGACATACTAATTCCTAAGTATGTGTGATGGGCAGGAGCTATAAAAAATAATTCCATTCAGAAAGGTAAATGTATATTCCAAAGGCATACTGACTATTTTTACTCTTTGTGGTAACTTGGCATTTCCCCAGATAAATACAGACAAATCATAGACAATAGACATGCCCTCCACCTGCTTGTTTCAAACAGAAGTCAGCTCACCCCTTTCCTAGAGCCCCATCGGGCCATCACACATCATTTTCTGTCCTCCCCAGCTGTTACAATGTAAGCATTCTAGCACTAGCACTGATAAGATTTCTGTTTTCATTGCACATTATCATAACACAACAGGATACACTCATTTTTCCAACTTTGATTGTAGGGACTGGTAGAGGAGAAAATTCAGGAAGAGGATGATACATCTCAATCTATAGAGAGAAGACAATTTAAGGCTAATTTGGACCTCATGATTTTTTTCTCTGAAAAGAGAGGGGAAAAATGAAATGCCTTTACCTTTTGACTCTCATCATGCTATTAATTTAATGGTAGCATTGCAAACACTTGTAACTTCTCCAGCAGCTTTTTGGTATCTCATTCTAAGTAAAGACTGGAACAAGGAAAGAATGATCAGACACAGAAAAGCCAGCACAAAGCACAAGTGGGGCTTATTCTGCTGTCCTCTGATTCAATAAATGCTGTTATGAAAGACTTCACATACAGGCTGGGAGGGCCAACAACAGGTATTCATGGATCCTTAGCCTGTATTGTTCATCAACAATTTAGGGGTGTGAAACCTTACTGCTAAATTTTACGGTTTCCTCAGTGAGATGGGAATAGCAATTGAGACAACAAACAAAAAGCAGGAGCCAAATGTTACCACTTGGAGAATCTGGGTTGTATCAAAGCATTTATATGAATCCTTATCTATCTGAATCAATGAGCCATTTGGTTTAGCACAAGATTTGAGCAGCAGAGGTAGTGTGGGTGTCTCTTACTCTGACCTTCCTCCTAGATAAGCCTATGCCTTTGAGAGCTTACTAAATTTCCCACTTAAACTCCAGCACTCTACAGGCCTTTTAAGGATCAGTGAGATTTCAGATTATGTTGGCTTTGGGTGAAGGTGGGGAATAAGCAATGGAGTCGAAACAAAGCAGGTCCCACCAGGTCCATAGTGTACAACCCACAAAACAGGATCATCTAATGGAACTACTGTCAAAGATGTAGAATAAATGTCTGAAGGTTTTGAACTTGAGCAACAACTTCTTGATGGTTAAGTAAAAATGGAAAACTGTCAGGGGCCAATACCACCCGAGTTTAGAAGTCCCACTTCCTACTTGCCAGCTAAATACCAAGTGGCATAAATTGATAGATTGACAAGACCCAAACTTGAGATTACTGGGAATGCATAGCTTCATAACTCCACTTTCCCTGAAAAGCTTAGAGAGGACAAAGAAGGGGAACCACGCCACCCCCTAACTCCCAGCACATACACTCTCGTCACCACCCTGTACCAAATGGGAACATTTTCAGGCCTGAGTTATGATTTAAATGAAGCGCACCACACCAATATTGTGTGGTGCCATCTGTTATTTTATATTTCACGAAATTTGGCCAGTTTTGAAATATTATAATTATATCTCCTCCATTACGTATGCAACGCAGACATTTTCTGAAACATAAATACAGTATGTGGGAAATGTGACTGTATTTATAGCCATTGGCTGGTGGAAAGCAAAAGGGCAGCTGGCTCCATTGACAGTCTGGAGAATACAGCCTGCCAAAGGAGCAGGGCCCCCAGGTCGGAAGCTTGCCTCTCCATACCACATCCCATTCCCTAGGGAGGGAGGGAAGCTCTACAGTTCTACAAGCTCTACACAGTGGCTCACGCCCCACTCATCTTTCAAGGAAGGTCACATCAGCTATGTTTCAAATAGTCCAAGATCAAGCCTGTCTCCCTGACTTGGGCTTTGGGCCTAGAGTCAGGGAATGGGAACAAAAGGTGCACAGTCCTAAAGACAGATCCTCCACCCCAAATGCTTCCCCCAGTGCTACAGAGGAGAGAGAATGGTGTGGGAGGCAGAGACCAAAGAATCAAAGGATCAGGAACCTGCTATCAGAAGGGAACCCTATGCCAGGATGGCCAGCACCCCTTAGCCCTCAGCCCTTCTGCTTGCTTCTAGAAAGGTGAATTTGCAGTTTAATAGCTCACTCTGGGTCTCAGGGGATGCTGGAAAATGGCCAGATTTAGTTAAAACCTCCAGTGCATGTGCTCTTGAACTTCTTTCATCTTCAGAGGAAAAATAGTGTTGTTTAGTTGAGTTGCTTTTCTTCAAATACTGCAAAGTGCTTTACAATAACAAAGGAAAGAAAGCAAATGACAAGTATTTGAGTTTCCCTTTCTGTCTCTCCAAAACAAAGGCATTATTCAGTGATGAGAGCTATTTGATAACTCCAGGCAATTTTGCCACAGTCTTTACATCCATCTTGAGGAGTTGCTACAAACCTTTCTCTGACAACATTAACTGCTATTGCTCTGGACAATACAGCCCAAGAAGACGTTCACTGGCACAGCATCCTTTTATTTTTTTCTTTTTTTTTTTTTTTTGGAGTTAGTTGCTAACATTTAAAAATCAGAGATTTCACATAAAACCCAGTTTCTCTTGAAAACTTATAAGAACTGGCATCATTGGATAAGTATTTCTGCCTGGCAACAATCTGCCTGTTCTGAGTAGCAGCTGCCCCCATTGGAAAAGCACTCCCCCGTTTACCCCAGTCTCTTAACCCTCCTGTGAAGCCCCTCCACTCATTCATGTCACCTGCCTGGCCCTTGAGGACACATGTGTGTTTGTGACTCTTGAACTAGGCAATTGACTCTTATAGAAAAATATAGACTAAGAGATTAAGGTAAGGTTTTTTTCCTGATGTAGGGTTGGTGAAGCATTAAAATGTATCTGTAAACTCTCTAAAAGGAGATTAAAGTAAAATGTATAGGCCTCTCTGGATTTTTTTTAAACCTTCTAAAAGTGAAAAGATAAATCTGCACCACAGCTCTTATTTTACTGTATTTTAGTCATCTGTTTATTTATCATTCTTTACCAACAACCTGTGGGTATTTTAGGGCAGGAGCCAATTCTTCTTTGCACACCAGTGTCTATAACAATGTTTGGCACATAGTAGACCATAATCTATGGAAGAAAGCAAAGTAGGAAAGAGTTAGCAAAGCCAAAATTATGAGCCAGATTGAGTCTACAAGAGTTTCCATTCTCAAAGATCGCAGTCTAAAAGTCCCCTGATTCTGTTGGGTACCAAATATAAGGCAATACATTCCCTGGCCAGCCCAGAAATGAGAAGAAACTCCCCTCCCCTTACTTTGCTTGGCTGATCCCTAATGGTAACTGGGGAAGGAAGAAGGATGCCCACCTACAAAACCAAACCCTGGGCCTTGGGTGAGAAGGTTGCATGCAGCTCAGTGACAACTGCTTTTCCAGCATGAGCTGGACCATTAAACACCAGTAAATCACTGTCATCATGCTCCAACTGTGGCTTCAATGAGAGGAAACAGAGTTTTGAATGAAATATCTCTGACTCCAAGAGGACAGAATATAGTAGAGTGATGTGATCAGATGTTAGATTCTACTGCCTTAGGGATGAAGGAACCCCAGAGAGGCAGTAATAAAAAGGAAAGTATTTATGAAGTTCCTGTCCTCTCATAGAATTCCTGTCAGAATCCAACAAGCAATGAGAAAGGAAACTGAGAACCCAAAATCCTTGAGTCTTATAGCATCATACCCACCTCAGACACAGCCACGGGGAAGAAACTTGCAAAATTAAATAAACTACATCTATTTTTTAAAACTGTTACGGAGTATACTAATATATTTAAGGGCTTCACAAACTCTACATTGTTCTGTTACCTCCACTCTCCTCCACTCTCCTAGAATATATTGTCCCATAGGAGTTTTCAATAAACAGTGTAAATATGGTGATACCTTTGGTCCAATTCTCTTTGCACACAAGGCATGCCTGATGCTAACATCAGAGAGAAAACAATCTGCACCTCCTCTCCATCTGTCTTGAGTGCTCCAGCCTAGCCTCAGGATCTCTCATTTGGATTTCTTTTTTTTTTTTTTTAAAGATTTTATTTAGTTTTTGAGAGAAGGAGAGCATGAGCTGGGGGAGGGACAAAGGGACAAGCAGACTCTCCACTGAGCACAGAGTCTGGATGTGAGGCTCAACCCCAGGACCCTGGGATCGTGACCTGAGCCAGAGTCAGGTGCTTAACCAACTAAGCTCCAGGCGCCCCTCTCATCTGGATTTCTGGAATAGCATGCTGCTGAGTATTCCTGACTCCACTCTTGCCACCACTTCAAATAATGTCTCCATCTTGCCACTGGATTAAGTTTTCTTATAACACAAATCTGATCACATCTGCACCCTCCCACTTCAACCTGCTTAGTGTTTCCCAGGGCCTTTCATTTGTATGGATCTAACAAATATTTATACCTACCATGCGGCAGGCATTAGTGTGAAAGTCCAAATTCTTTGGCATGGTGCACAAGGCATTCTACTGGCTGGCCCTCACCTACCTCTTCAACATTACCTCTCACTTTTCACTACTTGGCTTTCTACACTCCTTTCAAACTGAGCTACTTGAACACTCCACGGAGTAATCAATGCATACATGGTCATTTGTAAAGAAAGTCTCCCACTTTTTCAAAAATTTTCAATCTGACCTAATCAAAGAAACTGCCATGCATGTCATCCCCCTTCCAGAGCACCACACTCTGGCCTCCCTCCCTCCACTGAGATACAAAAAATATTTTCTAGTCTAGGCTCATGAACACTAACCATTTGGCACCTGACTCCTCTATCTAGAATAATAGGCACTCCAGTCTTGTTAATCTCTAACACTTCATCCTGTTTCACTGTTCATCACAGCATTTATCAGTACCTGATGTAAATTTATATACCTCTTTGTCTGTTGTGTGCCTTCCCAAGAGGATATAGGTGGACACTTTTTCTTATTTACTGTGCATCCTCAGTGCCTAGAACTGGGCTTGGCAAATAGCAGATGCCAATGAATATCTGTTGAATATATGAATGAATGGATTTCAAGGTGAGGTGCTGACAGTCTGATGAAGCCACTATAAGCAGGAACCCATCCCTGGTGACATTTATAGTATTTTGACCATAATAAGAATTCTTTTCATTAAGAATAATAAATCCACTCTCATTTAAGGGATTTAAATGACAGGTGATTAGGAAGGTTATTTATGCGTTCAGCAAATAATAAGAAAGAGGAAACAATGAAATCTACAGGGAAGAAAGTTAGTCAAAAGCTAATATTTGGGCCCAACACATTCCCCAAACTGGTCTATACCTCTTTTCAGGAAATCTTCCCTCATTCCTTGGGGTCTGGGATATGAACCCCTCCTGGATGCTCCAAGAGGCCAGGGGAAATATCTCCATATGACACATTCCATTTTCATTTTGCCTTCCCTTCACCATCGCCCCCACTGGTCTAAACCTGAATGAGGGAGATAGCATGGCTCCTTTCTCCACCTGGTCAGCAGTACCTGAGTGGAATGACATAGAGAGAGAAGTGAAGTTGTGCAATAGAACACTAGACTTAGAATCAGAGGTTCACATCTTCTGTGTCATTTTGGCCATCCAGCTCCTGAACTTCCCCTCTTTGGGGATAGGCCTGGATAGGCCCTCCCTCCCCTAGGTAAATTGGAGTGGTATACCCTCTCTCTGCACCTCGGCCATTTAGTGAAGCAGTGTGACTTAAGCATGGGCTTAGAACTTTGGGTTTTATAAGACTGTAACAAAATATAGTGACAGAGATTAGTCACAGAGGCTATAGTTTAATTAAGACTGTAAGGAATTGACCCCAAGCATCTAAGGTTGGCAACACCTGCAGTGGCAGTGTGGAGGGTGGGAGATGGGGGTACCAGTGGTAAAACCTGCTGTGCTCTTGGCCTCCACATTCCCCCTTAGCTCCTCTTTGTGCTCCAATCTTCCTATTGATTCTGTCAGGTGTCCTAAAATAAGCCCCTTGGGCTTCAGTTTAGTCAGCGTTGATTTCTATTGCTTGGAACCAAGAACCCTGATGGGTACACCACCTTCTCTGGAGCTCAACTTCATTACATGAGATTTAGGGACAATTCTTACTTGCTGAGTTGATGTCAGAGATAAATGACATATAGTATTCATAGAAGGTTCTATACTATGGGAAATACATAGTGGACGTTTACTAAATATGATTTCCCTTCCTGCATCCTTAATCCTTAAAAATGCTCTAGAGTCAACCAGCAGGAGGAGAAGTGTTACATCAGTTGCACCAACGCAGAGACCCTCAGAGCAGCTTTCCTGGAATGTTTTGTCTGAGAGGTAAAACAATGTTTACCAATCTGCCAGTAGTACAGACTTAATTAGTGTTTGCAAACTGCTTGGCAGCCTTAAAAGAAGGGTGCCACCCTATCACAGGCCATTATAATCAACTGATGCCACACATGCCTGAAACATGGAATGCAGAACTGCCTGAGATGGGATGGATGGCACAGAGTCACATGACACTAATGTCTTTAAAACAAAAAAAGAGATTGGTTGAGATATAATCCACTTACCATACAATGTACTTACTTAAATTGTAGATTTCGGAGGTTTTAGTGTGTTCACAGCTATGTGCAACCATCATTACAGTCAATTTTGGAACATTTTTATCACTACAGAGAGAACATGCCTTTTAGCTACCACCTTCCTATTCCCCCATCATCCCCATCCTTAAGCAACCACAAATCTGCTTTCGGTCTCTATGGACTTGCCTATTCTGGAGAATTCATATGAATGGAATCATATAATATGTGGTCTTTTGAAGGTTTATCTATGTTGTAGCATGTGTCAGTATTTTATACCTTATGGTAGTCAAATAACATTTTATTCCATAACATCCACTGTATGTGTACACCACATTTTGTTTATCCATTCATCTGCTGATGGACATTTGAGTTGTCTCCACCTTCTTGCTATTGTGAACAGAGCTGCTATGAACATTCACATACAAGCTTTTATTTGAACATCCATTTTTTAATTCTTTGGGGTATACCTAAGAGTGGAGCTGGGTTTTATGGTAATACTATGTTTAACTTTTTAAGGAACCACCAGATTGTTTTCCATAGTGACTGCATCATTTTAAATTCCTACCAGACTAATGTCTTTTTAATTTCATAAAGATGTAGGCAACTCTTTACATTTAAAAATATTTGTTAGAACCCTTTAAGAAAGTTTTTCTCCTTATTTGGAATATTATATACAATTGTTCTACCTTCTTAAATATGGCTGTGTGTCTTAGCTGCCAAAGCTTGTCCAACTTCTAGCCAGTTGACCAGTATTTCACTGCATTGCTGCATCAGACTAGAGTACTCCCTTTGCAGCTTACCTCATCCGTTCTGAACCTGGGCACAAACTTTATGACTCATGAGCTATGTAGCTTGGCATGACATGTCTCATCTGTAAGTTGGCCTAACATTACAGTGGGTCTTATAACACTTTCTCAGTACTTTTGGTTTCATTATTCTAGGGCTAAATTAAAAAAAAAAAAAAGTCTCCTCTGATTTGGTCCCATTGAGTTCATACTTGTACAAGGCTCTGGTCTTTTTAACATGTATGATGGAAGAAATACATGTGATAATTCTGTACATTCATTAGTGGAAAAGTGAGGTTACTGAATTATAAACTGAAATTTTATTTAACCGCAATGTTTATAAAAGCACCAATTTTGCTATCTCTAGTGGGGCAGGATGCTCCAGTCCCTTTCAAACCCTTCGGCTTCTCAGGATCTTTCACTCAGCCCTATTCACACATTTATATTTCCTGTCTGAACACTGGAGGCCATATAAGGGATCACTGAAAAAGTGTTTTACTTCCTATGAGAGCATAATATATCCAACCCTCGCCAGACTCTGTAGAAGTTAATTTAAGCACATTTTATATGTTAATTACAAATTAGTCTTTTTAAAAATATTTTATTTATTTATTTGACACAGAGAGAGAGAGAGAGACAGCGAGAGAGAAACACAAGCAGGGGGAGTGGGAGAGGGAGATGCAGGCTTCCCACTGAGCAGGGAGCCTGATGACATGGGGGCTCAATCCCAGGACCCTGGGATTATGACCTGAGCCGAGTGCAGACGCTTAACGACTGAGCCACCCAGGCACTCCAATTACAAATTCTTCTTGAGGGACCTTTTCATTGAATAGGCAGGGCTACATGGTGTGCAGTCAAATCGGCATTTGAATCCTTAACCCCATCCCCACTAGCTATGTGATCTCAGAAATTACTTGATATCTTTGAGCATCAGTTCCTTTACTTGTAATATTAGGATACTAATAGCTACCTCTTTGGGTTCTTGTGATAATTAACTGAAATGGAGGTCGTAAAAGTTATTATTATTTTTTAGTACCTTCCTTCCCCTACAACTCCTTATTGGTTGAGTCATAGCCATATACATTTGAGAGCAATGTTTTTTAGTTTGGGATAAATGTGAAGTATCAGTGCTGATTCCTTGCTAAACAATGAAATGCCTCTCCTGCCCTTCTGATACTTCACCCTTCTATGTCTCTGTTTTCCTTCTATTGTAATAGCTGACATGTTCACATTACACAGAATATCAGCTCTAGGGTAAGTGGAATCATGGCAAAGGAAAAGAAAAGCTGGACGGTCCCACTGGCAGACTTGATGTTGTTTAAGGACAGTATCTCATATGTCAGCCTGTGCATGCAAATCACCCTGTCTGTTCCTACCACTTGTATCAGCTGAGATGAAAACTATTATTTATTTGGGTGGCCTTCTATCAATTCTTCTCTAAAAATAAGAGAGGGGCTGATACTCTGTACCAGCAGGCAGCATCCCCCAGCAACTACTGCTTGAATCAATTTTTCCTGTAAACGGCATTTCTTTTTTAAAAATGTATTTTAGAATTCAGATGTTCCATTAATTCGTGCTGGTGTTTACCACAGTTGGTAGATGTTTAGAGAATTTTATTATTTATTTAGAAGTACTTAGAAAATAAAAAGTATCATAGAATTTAAATGTAATATTCTCAATAGTAGTAAGAGTAATAAGATAATGATAACATGTTTCTCTTACATAAAATCTGTAAAAGGCTTACGACAGGAGAACTTGTATTTCTTGTCTTCAATAATGAAGTGGGATCCTGCAGTCCTCACTCGTAAAGTTATTTCACAAAGGGAGAGCACAGGGGTCCATCTCCTAGTGAGAAACAGACCTATCAGAATGGCTAGTGAGGAGGAATGGTTTGATGGAATTACAGATGTAATTTCCTGCTAGAGAAAATGCCAAACTTCCATTTTCTGAGATAAATAATGTTGATGTAAGTATAGAAAAATTTTTTTGGCAGATTGATGGTGGACCTTGAGTCGTGCAAAGCAAAGACATATCCGATGGACTCCAGTCTGCTTCATAAAAGAGAAAGAAAGAACTGGTGAAACTTTGGCTCAAAAATGGTTCTACCTTCTCTGTGAAGCACCCAGAATATAAAAAGCTTTCAAGAAAGAGTAAATAAAACCAAACTAATAGAGTATCCAATGAGCTCCATTTTTTGATTCTTCTCTTTCTAGTACCTTTATTTCTAATAGTTTACCACCCAGGTTACATTTCCTAAAAGCTTATTTTCATCAACTGACTTCTTTGCTAAGAAAACCTTCATAGTGGTTTCATTAATTCTTTAGTCTTACTGTAAGGCACTCCAGAATTGAACCTCAACTGATATTCCTAACTTATTTCCCTTATGCCCCTATACAAACTCTGCAACACCCAGGCCTTATCCAAGCCTACCAGCTCCAACCTGCATTCAAGATCAGCAAGAACTTCCAGGCTCATCGTTGCTTCCCCTCCACACCCAGCTTCTGTTGCATCTTCTCTCTGGTATCTTCTTTGATTGCCCAGTCATCTGCTTTCAATGTCTTCCAGCTACTCTGAAAATATTATCTGTACTTATCATTTGTTACCTTATATCTGCCATGGGTTTTCAGTGAGACCATAAGAACCTCAAAGGCAAGGTCCATTTTGCTCCTATTTTTATTCTTTAAAATTAGAATGGTTCCCTTTCCCTGGAAAAAAATGCCAGGAATGTTTGTTAAAAAGAGTATCAGCAACACAAAAGTGCTTTACCAAGGGCCTATAGAGTCTTCTCCTTGTAGAAACCAGATAATTCCTTACCTTTTTCCTAATTCTTTTCTCAACCACCATAGCCAGGAAGCTTCTGGCCTTCTCCACATTTCCCAGAGAGAGGATGTGGGTTGGAGATGAACTCGAACAAAGGAATCAGTAGCTCTCATGTAGATGATGTTCCCAGGAGATGGGACTATGCCAAATCCAGTTTTCCTTTTCAATGCACTTGGCTGGAGTCATACACATAGTGGTTGAGACCCATCCGAAAAGCAACCAATTCAAGCAAGGTCCAACTCTCTGAGAGGGGAACTTGGCAAACCCAAGTTGCCACAGTAACTGGGCTCCCAGCTTCAACATTTCCTACGTATGTTTTTTAGTTTGGGGTTTATGTTTTGGAGAGTTTTTTCCCCTTCCTTTTAACCTCCAAGTGTGTGAGAAAATGTCTGCCAGGGGAATTAAGAGAACACACTGCATATAAGCAACTAAGAACCATGGGGATTTAAAGGTCTCTGAGACTGAAAAAAAATAACACATAGGCCTTGGAATCTAAGCAACAGGATATTAGAACTGTGGGTTGTAGTTGGCTTCACAGGCCTCCTGTGTAGCCTCCTTCTTTATACAACCAATTTTTCATGTCATAAATACCACATTCCATTTTTCTAAAGCATCTAGAATCTTACATTTCTTGGATCTGGTAATATTTTTTAGAGAAATAGAGCTTAAAACATGTTCAGAAGGGCCATTTGCCATGTAGATAGTCCCCAATTCACTCAGCCTGTATTCATGCCAGCGTGGAAATATCATCAATCATTCAATATAGCAACTGGACCAAGCTATGGGCATAATTCTTGGAGACAGGAAAAGAGATAATACTCAAGGGGACCTGAAAACCAAGGAACATTTGTGGAAGGTTGTTCCAACCCTGTCATTTTCTAGTTGGTAACTCCAACTCTGAATGGCTAGTCTAAGGCTCTCCATGAAAGAGATGAACGACAAACTTGTGGTTCGGATGATATCCTCTCTGATAATGTTTTGTCCTAAGTTTCTGTGCCAGCACAGTAGTTTTGGCAGTTTTAAAGTCGTAATGAAAATGGAGTACCCTAATTTTGCCAATTACAGAAGGAATACAGCTTATCTCTCCTGTTAGCTGCTAAGATGCCTTAAGGGTTTAGATTAGAAGACATAGACAGAAGGAGAGAAGAGTTAATTAAGTTTTAACCTGACATAGAGAAAAATTAGAAATAAACAGATAAGAAATAGAACATCTTACATCTCAGCTAAGTTGATGAGATCACTAACTTTAAGCTGTATAAAAAAAACAAATTCAATACACACATATATATTACACATACATATTTTACATTTATACATTTAAGACTATATATAATACATGTAAGACTACATATCATACATGTAAGACTCTGTCTATATATATATGTATATATACAGTTTTAACATATGCTGCCATGTATGCAAGTGGTCATTAATGCAATATACAATTGCCAGTAAATTATGCAGATGAAGATTTCAAAAAATGTTTTTCTTCTGGCACACAGCTGCACATGTGTGGCATGCATCATTTCCAGAGGACATGATAATAATCTATCAGTTTTAGGAGCTAAACTGAGCCCATAGAGATAATTAGCTCAGGCATGCAATGACAAACATGTCAAGATAACAGAAGCATTTATTTTCTTAAACAAGAAATGATGATGTGATAGGAAATGTTATTCTATGGTAGGTGAACAATATGCCCATAATCAGTCTTCCATAGTAAACTGTCATAATTTGTGCTAATCTGTATTGGTCGGGAGATACCTAGTGATAGGAGGAAATACCTAGTGATAGGAGGAATTAAAATCATGACTTTGGGAATAGAATTCTAGAGTTCAAAACAAGCACATTCTGGGTCTTCAGGTCCATTTTCCTATTCCCAGGTAAGACCCCACTTAACCCACTATCATTCATCATCATCATTTTCATTAAAATGTTTTGTCCTATATGTAATGAGACCTAAAAAAAATTTATTTTTTATCTATAGATATATTTCAACACCTCAGAGCCATGTTGAAGTCAGGATATTTCTCCTAATGTTTTCCTTAAATCCACTGTTGCCAAAAAAAAAAAAAATCAATTTCCTATTGTTTTATCTTCTATGAAGAAAAGAGGCAATTTCTACTGACACTATATGGGAAAGTATTTGGAAATTTGAAACCAAATGAAATAGCAACGGGAGTAGAGTACAAATTACTAGATGCCAACAAATATATTTCCTTGAATATAAAATCCATTGGTTTTAAGACAAATCATCAGTTTTATTTTGCTTCTTATGGATCAAAAAAATTTAAACTTCTCTTGTAAAATACATTAACATTTCAGAACCATTAAAATGAGGGTAATGTGCACCTTAGAATCAAGAAAATATGATTTTGTTTGTTTTCATTTATTTCATTGTTTTATCATGCTAATATTCTCATGAAACTAACTATGCAGTGACTATATAGAATATGACAACCGGGGCTTATTCCTGGGTTCATGCAACACTAAGATGAACTTTACACTTATTCATAAGTATCACCAAAAAAATTTTCTCAGTCTTAATGTCATATCAATAGAAAAAAAGTCAGACTGAGTAGAAAATGAATGACAAGGTGTCAGAGCGCTTGTGTAGATAATGTTTCAAGGACCAGGACTGTGCCAAATTAGTTTTCTTTTTCCATGCACTTGGCCTCTGGCTTTTAGGCAATGATAAATTCAAAATAGAATATGAGACTGCCGCTCTGAATAAGACATATTAATAGGAGTAGACTAACCACACCTTAAATAACCATAAATAGTGAAATAAACATATTAGGCAATTGTTTTCAGATACTGGACAATAGGCAGCCTCAAACCCCAAACTTTGAGAGAGGGAAAACTCATGAGATGAATCCCATGATTACCATACATGTGCCTGCAGATAATTTCCTGACATTAGCACCGCAAGTTGGAGTCCAAACATGACACAGTAGCTCTACTACCCTAAAAATGCAGAGTTCACAATGGAGCAGTTTAAGAGGCTGGGATTCTTAAAGGCAAAAAGGCAGAGAGGAGGAAGAAACACATCTCTGTTGCCATGAGTCTAACTCCCTCAGCCGAAGTCTGAGTTCCAGGTGCCCAAGGTGTGACTACAAAAGGTTTGCCACAGACTGAATTGTACAGGCTGAGAACAAAGAATGATTTTAGTTCAAGCAGTTCTTGGGGAGCATTGGGAGTATTGCCCCATTCGAGTGGATAGATCTCATTAACATCTTGTTACTCCCTCAGGAATCTAGTTGGGACACCAGAGAGACCATTCTTTAGGATTAAGGACCAAGCCCTAGAGTAAAGCATCCTAATAAAGTCTAAAGGCAAGCACTGCCTAAGTCTTCCCCGGGGAGAGAGTTTAAAGTCAAGTATTGCTGTTAGAGGAACTTTGGAAACACCTTGGGCTTTCCACAGAATCATCCCAATAAAACATAAATTCAAATCTATGTAAGTTCAAGGCCACAGGTCAGTAACTGAACTACGTTCTAGCTAAAAAGTATCACTTTTCACAGAAAAATCACAGAATCCAGTCCCTGCTGTGTACCATCAATGAAGTCCACTAAATTATAAAAAATCACTAGTATGCAAAGAATGGGAAAATATGACCCATAATAAAGAAAAAAGGTAGTTAGTAGAAACATATCCTCAAATGACCCAGATTGGCTTTAGCAGATAATGATTTAAAATAGTTTTTAGGGGCACCTGCGTGGCTCAGATGGTTAAGCATCTGCCTTCGGCTCAGGTCATGATCCCAGCTTCCTGGGATCGAGCCCCACATCAGGCTCCTGGCTCAGTGGGGAGCCTGCTTCTCCCTCTCCCTCTGCCTCTCCACCCGCTCATGCTCTCTCTCTCTCTCTCTCTCTCTCTCTCTCTCTGTATCTCTGTGTCTCAAATGAATAAATAAAATCATTTAAAAAATAAAATAAATAAAATAGTTTTTATAAATATGTTGAAATATATGGTTTTTTACTTTAAGGAAGACATGGTCTAAATGAGAAAAGAGACTATCAGAAGAAAAATGAACATTATAAGCAAAAATAACAAAGAACCAAAGGAAAATTCTATAAGAAAAAAGTACAATAGCTAAAATTTCAAAAATTTCTGGACAGTCTTAACAGCAGATTGGAGGTAACAGTAGTCAGTAAACTTGACAAGATATCAATAAAAACTCTCTAATCTCATCACAGGAGAAAAATAATTGTAGCTATATAAGGTGATGGATGTTAACTAAACATTTTATGGCAATCGTTTTTTAATAAATGTATGTCAAGTCATTATGCTGTACACCTTAAACTTATACAGTGTTGTATGTCAATTACATTTCAATGAAATAAATAAATAAGTAAAATTTTTAAAAATTAATTTTAATCAGAGAAAAATTATTGAAGAAAAATGAATATAACCTTAGGGATCCATGTTGGCAAATTTAAACAGTTTAACATGTAAATAAGAGTTACTAGAGAAAAGAATAGAAATGCAACAGAAAAGATATTTGAAGTATAATAGCCGAATATTTGCCAAATTTGGCAAAAAATACCAACATTCAAATTCAAGAAGTTCAACAAACCCACGCAAGATAAATATAAGAAAAATCATAGCTAGTCACAATATAGGCAAATTGCTAAAAAAAAAGAGAGAGAGAGAGAGCGAAATCCTGAAACAGCTTATTGTGGTAGTAAGGAGGTGAATATTACATATAGGGAAACAGCCACATGGATTATCAGATTTATTTCCAACTTAGAAATTGCCACTGGAAGACAATGTAACAACATTAAGTGCACACAGAAAATCATCTCTCAGTCTAGAACTCTGTATCCAGTAAAAATAGCCCTCAAAAATGAGGATGAAATACAGACATATTTAAATAAATTAAAGCTGAAATAATTTTTCAACATCAGACATATAATGCAAGGAGTGTTGAAGAGTGATACCAGATGGATGCTCAGTTCTATAGTGAAGCAAGAAGAGCAACAGAAATGGTGAATAAGTAAGTAAATAGAATATACTATATTTTTTCCTGTTTATTATTTCCTTAAAAAAAATCTAACTCCAAATAGTTCTTTCTTTTCATGGTAGTGGGGGATTATAAAAATGACTAAGCACCTTGAAACCATACAAAGTGATATTAATAATCAATGAGAAAATTATGATGGCTCCACAATCTTTAAAATTCTTTGTCAAAATATTAATTCTTTTACAGTTGATTATATAAACGCATAGGAAAGTAGGGTAAAAAGCAAAATTAGTATTTACTTAATATACTGTAATTGAGAACATTAGAAACATTGAGAATTGAAATATTTTCATTACAAAAACAAATTATCAAGAGTAGCTTGAAGAGTGCTTGCCTTCTCTTCATTTAACTTATGATACAGAGTGAACATTTTTTCTATGCCTTGGAAAATTTTTAACTCCTTTTTAAAGTTTGGATCAGTTCCTAACAGATTACATTTTTAACTGATTAAGACTTTGCACTTTCAATGTCATGAAGTATCTTTGAGAGTTTTTGAAATGTGATTCATTTATCTTTGGTGTGGCATTATTTCTTTGAAGACACCATCATCCTTTTTAAATCAAAACTACATTCTTCATTTATGGTTGTAATTTTGCCTTCACTAAATCCTTTGCCTGAATATCTAGAGTCTCTCAAATGGTGGCAGTGTCAACATTCCCAAATAGTCAAGTATTTCTTCAATAACTCTGCTAAAGTTCCAATGAAGTTTCACTTATCACATTAATACTTTTCATTTCTTTGTTGCATTTTCATCTTTGTTGGCCAATTCCCTCATTTGATTATCCATTTTTGTACAATATTATGTGGGTCTCTCACTAGGAGACAAAGAAGTGACACACCTACATGCTTTGCTGTCTGTGAGTTAACTAAACAAATGCAAGGTGACATAGTCATGAACAAACAGCTAGAAGTGCCATGTTTGGTTACTAATTGTGATCCATGCATACAATTTTTGTTGTGATTTGTTGACTGAAAAACTAGCAGCAAAGTATGTATATTATGTAATTACTCACTGTGGTAACTGAAATATGTCCTATTGTTAGAGGACTGGTATTAATTAAATAAATGTGATAACTGAAATTTGTATTTATCAAAACTGTGCAAAGCTAAGACTACCCACATTTAAAACAAATATAACACTGTAGGGTAGAGTTTATAATGTATGCAGAAGTAAGAGAACAGAAACAAACATTCTAGAGTTGAAAATTCAATAACTAAACTGAAAAATTCAATAAAGAGCTTCAAAAGTAGACTTGACCGTGCAGAAGAAAGAATCCATTACCTGACAGTTAGAACATTGAGAAAGAATGAGTAAAAAAAGAAAGAAGAAAGAACAAAAAAGAGTGAGGAATGTCTATAGGAATTATGGGACACAATGGAAAGAAATAATATTTACATTATGCAATAGTGATGCATAATTCACTTAAAACTAGTTTAAAAAATACTAAAAACCATAGCAACAACAATCTGTTATTAGTTATATAATATAAAAAACATTAAATTATAACAACAGTTATTTAAAATGTGAGGAGGAAAGAGAAGTAAAAATGTAAAGTTTATGAATTCTATTGAAGTTAAGTTGTTATCAGTTTAAAATAGGTTGTTATAATTTTGAGATATTTCATGTAAGTATCATGGTAACCACAGGAGAAAATCCTGTAGTAATTATGCAAAGGAACATGATAAAGAACTCAAAGCATACTGATACCAAAACACATCAAAACACAACAAAAAAAGACAGCAAGATAAGAAACAAGAAAAACTAGAAAACAATAACAAAACTAGAAACTAGAAAACAATAACAAAACTAGAAAACAATAACAAAATGGCAATTATAGGTTCTTATCTATCAATAATTAAACACAAAAGGATTAAATTCTTCAATCAAAAGACATAAAATGGTTAAATGGATTAAAAAACAGGATTCAACAATATGCTGCTCACTTTGACCTTAAAGACACACATAAACTAAGAGTGAAGGAATGGAAAAAGACCTCTCAAGGGAATGGTCACAAAGAAACAAAAACAAACAAACAAAAATAAGCAGGGGTGGCTATACTTACCTCTGACAAGACAGGCCTTAAATATTGTAAAAACAAACTAACAAACAAACAAAATCAAAGAAGGTTATTGTGTAATGATAAAGGTGTCAATACTTCAAGAATCCCCTAACAATTAGGGGAACCTGGGTGGCACTGTTGGTTAGGCGGCTGCCTTTGGCTCAGGTTGTGATCCCAGGGTCCTGGGATCAAGCCCAACATCAGGCACCCTGCTCAGTGGGGTGCCCGCTTCTCTCTTTCTCCCTGTGTCCCTCCCCCTGTTTGTGCTCTCTCATGTGTGCTCTCTTGATAAATAAAATCTTTTTTTAAAAAAAGAGAAGATGTAACAATTATAAATATTTATGTGTCCAACATTGAAGCACCTAAATATATAAGGCAAAACCTAACAGAATTAAAAGGAGAAATAAATGGTAATACAATAGTAGACAGGAACTTTAATATGTCACTCCCAATAATGGATAGATTATCCAGAGAAATCGATAAAGAAACAGCAGATTTGAACAACAATATAGATCAAATGGACCTAACAGACATATACAGAACATTCTATCCATAAACAGCAAAATATACATCTTCTTAAGCACACATGAAAAATTTTCTAGGAAAAACCATATGTCAGGCCACAAAACAAGTCTCAGCAAATTCAAGAAGATTGAAATCATACCAAGTATCTTCTTTGACCACAATGCCAAAAAAACTAGAAATAAATTAAACAACATTCTTCTGAACAACCAATAGATAAAAGAATAAATTAAAGGGGAAATAAAAAAGTTTCTTGAGACAAATGAAAATAGAAACACAATATACCACAACTTGTGGGATGCAGCAAAAGCAGGTCTAAGAGGGAAGTCCATACTAATAAACACCTACGTTAAGAAGCAAGACAGACACCAAATTAACAACCTAAATCTGTGCCTTAAGGAACTACAAAAAAGAAGAGCAAAGTGAGCCTAAAGTTAGTAGAAGAAAGGAAATAATAAAGATTAGAGCATAAATCAATGAAATAGAAAACAGAAAAATGATTTTTTTAAAAAGTTTAACCACACTAAAAGTTGGTTCTTTGAAGAAATAAAATTGTAAACTCTTAGATAGACTAACCAAGGAAAAAAGAGAAAGGATCCAAATTAACAAAATTATAAATGAAAAAGGAGACATAACTGATAACAGAGAAATTCAAAGGATTATAAGATGAACAACTATACACCAACAAATTGAACAACATAGAGAAAATGAAAAAAAATTCTTAGAAACATACAACTTATCAAGACTGAATCAGGAAGAAACAGAAAATCTGAATAGACCAATTACCAATAAAGAGACTGAATCAGTATAAAAAGATTTCCCAATGAGTATAGCTAAGGACCAGATGGTTTCACTGGTGAATTTTACCAAACATTTGAAGAAGAATTAAGACTAATCATTCTCAAACCCTTCCAAAAAATTCAAGAGGAGGGAACACTTTCCAACTCCTTTTATGTGACCAGCATTATCCTGATACCAAAACCAGAAAAGGACACTACTAGAAAAAAAAAACTAAAAGTCAATATCCCTGGTGAATATAGATGCAAAAATTCTCAATAAAATACTAGCAAACCAAATTCATCAGCACATTAAAATGATCATTCTCCCTGATTAAGTGGTATTTATCCCTGGGATGCAAGGATGAGTCAACATATGCAAATCAATCAATATGATGAATTACATTAATAAAATTGAAAAAAGAATTATATAGTTGTCTCAATAGACACAGATAAAACATTTGACAAAATTCAACATCCATCCCTGATTAAAAAAAAAAAAACTCTTAACCTATTAAGATAGGAGGAACATATCTCAACATAGTAAAAGTCATATATGACAAGTCCACAGTTAACATCATACCCAGTGGTGAAAGGTTGAAATCTTTTCCTCTAAGATCAGGAATAAGACAAGGTCGTCTACTCTCTCTGCTCCTATTCAGCATAGTACTAGAAGTACTAGCTACAGTAATCAGGAAAGTAAAAAAATAAAAGACACCAGAATTTGAAAAGAAGAAAGAGAATCGTCTCTATTTGCAGACAACACGATTTTATATACAGAAAATCCTAAAGACTCAACCAAAAAACTGTGACATCTAGTCAATGAATTCATTAAAGTTGTGAGATATAAAATTAACAAAAAAATCAGTAGTATTTCTATACACTAACAATTTTTTGGAAAAAAATTGATTCCATTCAATAGTATCAAAAACAATATAATACTGGGGCACCTCACTGGCATAGACAGTAGAGAATACAACTCTTGATCTTGGGGTTGTGAGTCCAAGCCCCACACTGGGTGTAAAAATTACTTAAAAAAATAAAATCTTTAAAAAAAAGATATAGATAGATGATAGATGATAGATAGGTAGATAGATGATTGATAGATGATAGATAGATATGATAGATGATAGATGATAGATAGATAGATAGATAGATAGATAGATAGATAGATAGATAATAGATAGATATAGATAGATATACATACACACATTTATATAATTTTAGGAATAAATTTAACGAAGTAGGTGAAAGATCTCTACTCAGAAAACTATAAGACATTGATGAAAAAAATCAAAGAAGATACAAATAAATGGAAAGCCAGTGTTCCTGGCTTGGAAGAATTAATACTGTTAAAATGTCAAAACCATGAAAAGCCATCTATAGATTCACTGCAATCCCTATCAAGATTCCAACGGCATTTTTTGTTTTATAGAAGCAGAAAAAAATTCCTAAAATTTATACAGAACCATAACAGACCCCAAATAGCAAAAGAAATCCTGAGAAAGAACAACGCAGGAGGCATCACACTACCTGATTTCAAGGTATACTAAAGCCATAGTCATCAAATCAGTATGGTACTGTCATAAAAACAAACAGACCAATGGAACAAAATTGAGAGCCCAGGAAGAAGCCCAAGCATATACAGATCAACTATTTGACAAGGGAGCCAAAAATGCTCAATGGAGGAAAAAAACAAGCTTTTCAATAAATGGTGCTAGGAAAATTGAATATATATAAAAGAATGAAACAATTAAACTGGACCCATATCTTACATCATTCACAAAAATTAACTCAAAATGAAATAAAGACTTAAATGTAAGACCTGAAACCATGAAAGCCCTAGAAGAAAACATGAGAATAACATGTTTTGACATGGAATTTGGTAATGATTTTTTGGATATGATACCTAAAGAGCAAGCAACAAAATAAAAAAATAAAAAAAGTGGAACTAAACTAAAAAGCTTCTGCACAGCCAAAGAAACCATCAGCAAAGTTAAAAGAACCTTTATAAAATGGGAAAAAATGTCTGCAACCATATACCTGATAAAGGGTTAATACCCAATATATATATAAAGAACTCATAAACTAAATATCAAATAATAATGATCTAATTTTAAAAACTGGCAAAGGACCTGAGTAGACTTTTCTCTAAAGAAGATATACCAAAAGCCAACAGGTACATGAAAAGATGCTCAAGAACACTTGTCATTAGTGAAATGAACATTAAAACTACAATAAGATATCACCTCATGCCCGTTAGAATGGGGAACCTTTGTGCACTGTTGGGATTGTAAATTGGTGCAGCCACTATGGCAAACGGTATGGAGGAAATTAAAAAAAAAATAGAATTACCACATGATCCACAGTATGGAGGAAATTAAAAAAAAAATAGAATTACCACGTGATCCCACAATCCCACTTCTGGGAATATATCAACAGGGGGGAAAAACACTAACTCAAAAAGATATCTGTACTTCCAGATTCATAGCAGCATTATTTACAAAAGCAGAGATATGGAAACAACCTAAGGGTCCACTGATAGATGAGTGGACAAGGAAGTTGTGTTGTATATACACAATGGAATATTATTCAGCCATAAAACATGATGAAATCCTACATTTGTGACAAGGATGGACCTTGATGACATGAAATAAAATAAGTCACACAGAAAGAAAGATACTGCATGATTTCACTTATATGTGGAATCTAAAAAACTAAATAAATCATAGAAAAAGAGACCAGACTCGTGTTTACCAGAGGTGGAAGGAGAACTGGACATCGTGGTCAAAAGTTACAAATTTCCAGTTCTAAGATAAATAAGTACTAAGGATGTACCCTACAAAATAATGACTGTAGCTAATGCTGTTGTAAGATGTATAAAAAAGTTAAGAGAGTAAATCCTAATAGTTCTCATCACAAGATTTTTTTCTCTTTTTTATTGTATCCATATGAGAAGATAGATGTCAGCTGAACCTATTTTAGTAATCATTTTACAACATAATGGAAATCAAATCATAATTTTAACGTATACAATGATGTATGTCAATTATTTTTCAATAAAACTGGGAAAAATATTTAATATGTGATAGCTATTATGGTACACATGTTATCTGAACTCAAATTGGACTACATAAACTGACAAAGGATTGTATTCTCTTCCCTATTTGAAACTATCAACAAGGAAAATCATAGAAAAGCATAATAATGAATAAATCACTTTATAAGAATATAATATTTTTAAAAATGAGATAATCTATACCCACCAAAAATTCTGAACATATTGCTACAAATAGGTAGCATATTAATATGTATATATATATATATAATTTAATATATATATTAAAGTTCATGTCTTTGCTGAAGCTGGGCCTTGTGTCTGAAAGCTGCACAACACTTCCTCATCTTACCAAGCTCATATGTCACCCTCTCCAGAAAGTCTCCCCCATCTATCCTCCTTAGTAGTCTTATTCATGTCTCTATTGCTGAATTTACCACCTTCTTTTATAAGCATCTGGGTATCCTTCTTTCACATTTGGTACTGAGGTCCTTCAAGATAGGGACAGCTCCTCACTCTTTGCTTACCCTCTCCATGTACCCTACCCAAACACATGTAATTCAGTGCCTTGCACACAATAGATACTTAATGTAGGTGCTTAGTAGCTTAAGCTACTTCTGTGCCTCTTCTTGTCTCTCAATACATGCATAAATGACTGTGTGCATGTGTTCCAGCTATGTTATTCAAGTGTAAACATTTCGATCCCATCCAGAAATCAGATTACAGCTGATTCCTCTGATTGGAGTTCCTCCTGGGGACTATGGCTTTGGAACAATGAAGCAAATCCTATTAAGGAGGCATCGAGAAGGCACCTAGAACCTATTAGCAATGGATAAGATGTCATTACTATAATCTATTAGAGGCTTTCACCTTACATTATTTAGAATTGATCAAACTGTGGAAACAGTGAATGTAGAACAAAGTATACTTTTGCTATGACTTGCTTTACTTTTTGATCTCTCCTCAGTCAACATAAATTGTTTTGCATCATTGCTTAGGGAACAAACACAAATCCAAATTTCACTATGAAAGGAGAATCGTCCTCTCCAGGTTAATCACTACGGCTGCCCTAATTCAAGTCAAGATTGAATCCAGAGACAGGAGCACCAAAATCAGCTCAACTAAGTTTACCAATCTATGTCAGGTTGCTAGCGTATGATTGAAAATGTAGATTGGGATCAGAAGCAAATGGTATGAGTGGGAGCAGGCTATATAAATGAGAGCTCTGAATCCAGTTTTCAAGCCAAAGTCGAGAACACAAGATATTCAACTCCAAATCAAGTCAGCAAACTAATATCAGAAACATCGAAATCAGTCAAGATCTCCATAAGAATAGGTCCCATACCTCATTCATCCTTACATCTCTCTTCTTCTACTCTGAACACATTCCTCAGAAGGGAGAAAACAAACAAAAACAAGAACCTTTTGAGCAATCTTTAAAAGTTTCAATAATTAGGCCTGAAGCACTCAGAGAGCAATCTGGTTTTATTTACACTGAAGAATAGTCGGGAATAGGCTTCTTCTTCATAACATAGCACAACTATATCCTTGGGTTATTTCTGATATGCTATGACAAGCTCTCAAATCTCAGTGGAGTTTATTTCTTACCACGTAAAGTAGTAAACACATGTTCCTGCTCAGTTTGAGGCTCTTCAAGTGGGAGTCATGGCCCCACATTTCTGTTAGATAGTGGCTCTCTGTTTCCCAGTTCATGATCCCAAAGCCACCATATTCATTAACATCGAATCAGATGGGGAACAAAGAAACATGGAGGACTGAGTATGAAATTCTTTTTTTTTTTTAGATTTATTTATTTATTTGAGAAAAAGAGAGAGAGAGAGAGAGCATGAGCAGGGGAAGGGGCAGAGAGAACGGGAGAGAGAGAATCTCAAGCAGACTCCACATTGAGCGTGGATCCCAACCAGGGGCTTGATCCCAGGACCCTGAGATCATTACCTGAGCTGAAACCAAGAGCCAGACAGACACTTAACTGGCTGAGCCACCCAGGCACCCCTGAAATTCTTTTTTTTAAATGGAATTGTCCTGAAAGTGGCATAAATTATTTCCACTCATATTCTACTGTCCAGAACTGAGTTACCTGGCTGCCCTAACTGCAGAGGAGGCCGGGAAATACAGTTGTACCCAGGAAGAGACCACGGGGCTGTTTATCAGCTTGCAGACTCTGTCATAATCTTCTTTGTGTTCTTTTATTTCTCAGAGGGATAAAGAGGTGGGGGAAAAAGAACTTCCAAATTGAGAGTATTAAACCTGAGTTTAATTCACCACTTCCAGCTTATTCTTCCCCTAAAAATGTAATATTACCTTGGGAGAACCCTTCAGGGATTTGACAATATCCCAGTTGAGTAAAGTAGGTAGCCAGAATTAAAATCATCCCCTTTACCTGTCTTTAATAAGCAAGCAACACAAGTTCCCTGTGTTTCTATTTATTTGTTCATTCATTAAACATTAAATATTTATTCAGCATCTACTCTGTGGAAAGCACTGTGCTGGCTAGACAGAAGGGATAAACAGTACAGTTCCAGGAAGCAGAGATAATTTCTCAGGTGAACTGGGCTTTATCTAAGTTCTATAATCAAGTTATAGCAGCCAAGCCAGATTCTGGCTCACCTTAGATTTGAGGGTTAGGTGCTAACAGAGGGGAAATGGCTTCCCCCAAGCAATAGCATCCAAGTGTGTATGACAATCTCACTTTTCTCCTCTGGATCCCTACTGTTTTACTATTTTACCCTGGTTCCTGCACCCAGCCCACCCTAACTGTATTCCCTGTATATGCTTCTCTGCTTATTCACATCTTGATTATTTCATTATACCATTTCCATATTTTATTGTATATGAATAAAGTTACCATCTCTCAGGATGACCAAAATGCAAAACTCTTGGTGTCAAAATATGCACAAAAAGATGCTGAAAAAAGTTTTTCTTTAACTATAAAAGATGCTAATAGGAGTTTCTCCTACAAGAAAGGACAGTGAAAGTAGGGCAGAGGGACAGTAAGGAGAATGCTCTGCTCCTGACCCTCACACCCTTCCTTTCTTCTGTAGCTCTGGCAGACAGCTCAGCCTCATTGTTATGCATCTCCTGCAGAAACTACCAGATCAATGGCTCTTCCCTGAGCTGTTACCCTCATGTCACTGGACCCTTCTCACCTCCCCTCCAGAAGTGTTGGCTTAGCTGCTGAAGGGGGTCTCAACACATGCTCTTTTAGTGTCTAGTCGCTGGATTCACAGGATGATAAGTGGGTGAGTTCAACAGGATAGAAAAAAATGCAGAGGGGCGCCTGGGTGGCTCAGTCGTTAAGCATCTGCCTTCTGCTCAGGTCATGATCTCAGGGTCCTGGGATCGAGCCCCGCATCGGGCTCCCTGATTGGCGGGAAACCTGCTTCTCCCTCTACCACTCCCCCTGCTTGTGTTCCCTCTCTCGTTGTGTCTCTCTCTGTCAAATAAATAAATAAATCTTTTAAAAAAAATGCAGAAAGAAGCCCCAGGATGAGGTTGGGTTTCCTCTGCATCTTGTTTATTGTTTGGAAACGTCATCATCCCAGTGTCTAGGTTTGAAGGGGTACATATGTATGAACATGTTTCAGGGGAAAATGAAAAAATCAATTAACAAATACCCCTCTTGGTCTGAACTCACATCCTGGACAATCAAGGTCTAGAATTACTATCATCAGGTCTGGCCCATGAAGAAGTCAGCCAACTGCAAGTTTAAAGGTATTCAAAAGAATGCACAAGTTCCATTGTGTCCAAAAGGCATGAAGAAGGCTGAATCCAAGGATGTTGGGCAGAGAGAAAAAATTCAAGAGTGAAATAGAGAGATAGAGACTGGGGACACCAGAGTATGGTCTGCTGCCTAGATGAGGAAGTAAGAAAAAGAGCTTCCTGTTTTCTTCCGATGGAAGAGCACTTGGGCTCTAACACAGATGGAGGCCAGTACCAGAAAGGCCCCAGACTATTTCAGAAAACTTCCTCCCTAGAGACGATCTATGAGATCCACTTTCAGGGTCAGGAAAGAGACAGAGATCCTAATCTCCTTTTTTTTCTTTCCACACAGATTGATTGAAATAAAGTAATTTTGCTGCTCCTGCTAGAAATCTCACTCATTCAGCAAGTATTAACTAAAGACCTACTGGCATTCTTTTTCTTTTTTTAACTATTTAAACAGATGCTAATATTCCTTTACTATTACAGGTTACATAATGGCTCTGCCACCTCCTCTTTCTCCTTTGCCATGTGTGACACACATGTATAAGCCTAGCATTTGGTGAAGGTCTGAAATGGTGGGGAACAAAGTGGTCATAGTAGATATTGAGGCAACAGGAAAACAATATCTTCTTGTTTCTTAAATGCCTGATAGCGTGAAAACACAATGATAAACTTTACACTTTGGGAAGGAGAAGCTAGATGGGTCCACACACATATAGCCTTGGAAACTCTGCTGCTTACCAAATTAGAGAGCTGAGACTAGAGAATGAATTTATTTGCAAAAAGGTGTGCCAATATCATTGTGAGTAAAATGTTTCCGTGCACTAGCCATCTCAAACACAAAAAAAGTACTAACACCTTATGTGTGTTTCATGCTGTGCGAGGTGTTGTGGATTACACAAAAGAAATTTAAGATACAGTCCCTTCCCTACAGGATCCAACAATAGAGTTTAATGAAGCCATTGAATAACAATTCAAGGCCACATGTGACTAAGTGTTACAGGAGTAATCCAAATGGTCTGTGCAAAAAGATAAGAGATGGAGAAAATGAAGGCTGGAGCGATGGAGAAGACCTCAACAAAGAAACGGGCAATGGCTGGATGCGGAAGGACAGCAGCACTTAAGTAGCAGAGGACAGGAAGAAAGAACCCTAGGTCGGGGGGGGCGGGGCAGCATGAGCTAAGTCTTGAATGAGGAATGAGCAGGTTCCTGCATCAAGGACAGGTGGGTGCAGCTGACTGGAACAAAGGTGTTTAATGAAAGGCAGGAAGAGCCCAAGTTAGTGATGGAGCCAGGTCATGAGGGGAATAAAAAGAAAGTACCAAGAGAAATGTGGGACACAGGACGCGCTTGAAGGACACAGGGCCTCAGCAGAATGTGGGACACAGGAAGACAAGGTGGTGAACAGTACAGACTGGGGCCAAGTTGGAGTGCCTCTACCATTCCTTATGGGCTGTGAAAGCTTGGGCACGATATTAAACCTCATTTTATTATCTCTAAAATGAGAATGAGAACAATAGAAATTATCTAAAAGCGTTGTGGTGAAGATTAAGTTAACATATGTAAACTGCTTAGAATAATGTCTGGCACAGAATAAGTGCTATGTGATTGTTAGCTTTATTAATAATAGAGAAATACAAATTAAAATAACAAAGAGATATAATTTGTAACCCACAGATTGTCAAAAATTTTAAAGTGTGACAATATCAAGTGTTGACAAGGATTTGGGTTAAATGATACTCATAAACTCTGAGTGGGAATGTAAATTAGTATATCTACTTTGGAGGAGAAAAAATGGCATATTTTCTAAAATTGAAAATAGACCTGTTTGATAACCCAGCAGTTCTACTGTTGTGTATACACCTTGGAGACACTCCTGCCAATGTGTACAAGGAAACATGTGCAAGGATGTTGACTGAGCATTTTTGTCATTGGTGGTTAGCAAAACACTGGAAAGAATGTAAATGCCTGTAGTAGGGGACTGTATCACAAAGTAATTCAATGTTTAATATATTTAATAATAGAATATCTTATAGCAATAGTAAGGAATAAACATGAACCTCTGTAAATACATCAAATGGCTAGAAAAAAAACACTAACGCCGCGTGATGCCTCTGTATCATTCATGGATATCCAACACTGAGAGCCAGAGGTATGAACTACAACACTTGCCTCTGGGAACTATTGGAGAGGAACAGGAAAGGGGATGTTGTTTGAAGGGACCTTTAACTTGAATTTCTCTGTAACGCTTTATTTCTTCAAAAAGAACAAAAGAATACTAGATACCAAAGAGACAAAATGCTAATAGCTGTTGATTTTGAATGGTGAAGCCATACATGTGAGTTATAGTATTCATTATACTTTTCTATATTTTTAAATCTTGAAAAAATTATAAATGCTCTTTGAACAGATGTTCTGGGTGTCATCTAAAATACTTCATGAGAAAAAGAAGAAAAACAGTAAAAAGAAGGCAGAGAACTGGGCCTCAGAATAGCACACTCGGAGGGTTCTGTGAGGGACCCTATCAAAACAGGGAAACTCATAGCAAAAGAGGTACAGACCTTTGGAGGCCACGGAACCTGAGGAAGAGGTAGGTGCAGGAAAGAGAGGTTTGATCCCTCAGAATGGGGGTCAAGAAAGGAAATGACCCAGGAACAGACTGCAGGATCATGAGGCAATGAGTGTTTTTGCAAGAGAGGAGCCCCATCAAAGGGCAAGCATGGGATAATTATTGGGGTGTATAGAGCAGCAGGCTGGTGGTTCAGACAGTTTGGCTATGAAGGAAAGTAGAAGCAATATGGGAGCATGAGCATTACTGAAGGACAGAGTCTGGGTCAGGGTATATATTGGTTCAAGATCCCGAATCGATGCTATTGGTAGACCAGAGAAAAGGATGGTGGAAATGGTAGTGGTGGTTGGGGGGGGTGGGGAGGGAGGGGGTGATTGACAACATTAGAGAATGTGGGAAAGCAGTGGGGTAAAGTTCCCCAGCAGCTTGACAGGGCTGGAATCCAGGTCCCAGGCCCAGAGGGCAAGTACAAACCCGAAGAGAACCCATTCCACTGGGGCAGCCCTCCCATTGGAATGATTCCCAGTGCCTCTGATGTGCTCAGGGATGCCTCCGAGAATTAGTCTGTGTTGTAGGCTCGACTTACTACAGCCACCCACAAGGAGAGCTGGCAGCATTCCCCAGGGTGGGGGCTGTACAGCAGATGCACACTTTCTCATTAAGTGACTTGCATATGGAGTGAAGACACCTCTCCCCCTCGCCCACCCTGGCTCCCACCCCTCACGTGCTCTGTGCGTTGCCAGCTTCCCCAGCTCCCTGCACACCCAGCCAAGGCTACTGGGGCCTGGCAGCACGAGGCCATGGCGGCATGCTCAGAGCAGGAGTAGAGCAGAGGAAGGAGAGGCTCTGTCGCTCTCTCAGCATGTCTTTTTCCTTCCGGAGATTGCAGGGTCTCTCTCAGATGTGACAGAAACAGTCACAAACAAGGGGCCTCCTTATTTTTGCTTTCACTACTCAGTGATCTCTGCTTCCACCTGGAATCCTCCAGAGAGCCAGTCCCCAACCAGTAGAAGAGAGGAGGAAGATGGCAGGAGGGAAGAAAAGAAGAATTATCACCTTATTCAAAGACAGGGTTATCTCCTGAGTCCCTTCCTAGGGCCATGTCCTTCCTGCCCTGGGTTTAATGGTTTCATGTAAGAGATCTCTGTCCCCAAGGAAAACACAAAGCTACCTTCAGTCTTTTCTCACCTTCACACCAGGGCAGGATTGAGACCTGTAAATTTCTAAGCACAGAGAACATTAGGGTGGCTCTTGATAGAAAATTGATCACAAATATAATACTAAGCTATAAAAGAAAACTTGAATGTATATTAAAATTAAAATAGCTTTGTTCTGAATTTTATAAATTGCAAAATTTTGAGATTATCAAAGATGATTTTTTTTTCTTTTTTGGTGTCCCTGCTGTGCATGTGGCCTGCACTCATTACGAGTACCCATTTTAGGTAATCCTGACACAGATATGTATGTATGTATGTACATATATGCATATGGTGTTCTCATGCATGTATGGGAACCAACCACACAGATACAGAGACATGTAACTTGCTTTTTCCTGTCTCTGTTCCTTATTTCTTCCTTGCTATCAATTGAGATAAAATCTTGCTTCCCCTATGTCTTAGTCCCGTTTAGTCTGGGTCTTCCAAAAAACCAAATGTCAAGAAGGTATTATAAGGAAAAGAAATGTACTGGGTTAAATGCTTTAGGGAAAATGGGGGGAGGGGTGCAGATCTAACCCACAGTGCAGGTCTACCCTGTGCAGGAGACAAGGGAGGAATGAAAAAGGTTGTGGACTGCAATGAAGTGCTATGAGTTTCAGCGATGAGAAAGGCCTTCTGGTCAGAGTTACCTGTCAAAGAGGCTCATAGGCAATAGTGAGAAGCAATAATTCATTGGCGTGGGGCACTTTCTCAGGATCTGAGACTTAAAACTCTCACAAGTACCTGGGAAAGGAGCAAACTCACTGCTGGGCTGGTTTTAGAAGCCTGGAAAAGAGATGGCCAGCTCTCAGTGAAGTAGGAATGCCCGAGTTGTTCTGGCACATGCTGGAAGAGGGTAAAACGAAGCTGAGGGAAGTGGGCATGCTGAAATGAATGATTTATGTGAGGCTGAAAGACCAACTAGAGATTCATGTGCCACAAAGGTACTGAGGACAACCATTCACTAAGAGCCATTAGGAATGTGCTAGTGAGAAGGGCACTTAGCATCACCAAGTTGTTCAGTGGTGGTTCACCTCTGAGGGTCAAGGTCAATGGTAGGAGTGATGCTCACAGAACTGAGCTGGTTAATTTCAGTGAGGATAATGGGGTCCAGAGTACTAGAGGCCAGGTGGTGGCACTTAACTGCCAGAAAGCCAGGGGGCAGCAATTACGATACATTTGCAAAGGCCAGTGGACCAGCCAAGAGGTCTTGACTCACAGGGAGTCATGGAGATGGTTAATAGATTGTGGTGTGCCAAGGGGCAAAATAGATGGGCAGCCAACAGTGTGCTGCCTAATATTTATAACAGCAACAACCGAAATGCAAGAATGGAGGAGCAGGAGGCTGACCGGGATAGCACCAAAACAGCCACAATTCCTTGCTCAGTTACCAACCGTACTTGAGTCAATTTTCAGATCCAGAATTCACTAAATAGAATTGGTTGGGTGGCTAGGAGGTAGGACCTTGCAATGCTATGACCGGTATATGAATCCCCAGTGAAGATTCCCCCAGTCCTTTCCCAAAGAGACTTTTATAACCATTTAATCAGGTGATTGTATACTAGAAAAAGAGAAATATACAGGCATATTGAGGACTAGTGGACACAGGGTCTAAGTTGACATTGATATTCAAAGACCCAAAGTGTCATCTTGCCTGTTAAACTGGGAATTTATGGGGATCAGGAAATAAAGGAATTGTGGCTGAAATCTGGCTTACAGTGGGCCCTGTGGGTCCACAGATCCACCCAATGACCATTTTCTCAGCCCCTAAATATATAATCGGAATTTTTTTTTAAAGATTTTATTTATTTATTTGACAGAGAGAGACACAGCGAGAGAGGGAACACAAGCAGGGAGGAGTGGGAGAGGGAGAAGCAGGCTCCCTGAGCCTGATGCGGGGCTCAATCCCAGGACACTGAGATCATGACCTGAGCCGAAGGCAGACGCTTAACTACTGAGCCACCCAGGCGCCCCTATAGTCGGAATTTTTTATACTTTTGACAGTTGGATTAAACCCATTTTGAGTACAACTTATGTTAATTTGGGTTCCCCAAGAAACGGTCACAAAGATGGGATTAGACATAAAAAAATTACTGGGGAATAGCTGTGCAGAAAAATGGGGTAGGATATGAAGGAATCTGGAGGACTTGTTAGACCTTGATACAGGTCTCCTGTGACAGAGAAAGGGGAAAAAGGAAGGAAAAGGAGAACGTTCATAAACTGCACAGCAGTTCTAAGAAAGTTTCAACCAGGTGAACAGGGAGTCCTTGAGTGAAAGTCACATGTCTAAAGACTCTTGTCTCTTTCACGAACAGGCCTGCCTTAGTTTCCCTGTTGTACTCACGCACTGGCTGGAGCAGCATGGAAAGCAAGCCTGGGCACCGAACTGGTAATGGGTTTCAGAGCACAGCAGCTGGGGCTGTCAGTCAGTTACTGTCCCTTCCCAAGGAGGAGATCTGAGAGGGCCACTTTCATGCCCACCACAGGGCCTCCATATAAGTGCAAAATCCCTTCTTTCCTCTCTCCGCAGACTCTATACAGCTATCATTTGCATTTGGCTAGTTTCTGTTGATTTTTACATTTTTGGCACACATATAGGATTCAATAATTCTACCAACATTTACTGAGCATTTACTAAGTGCCAAGTTGTATGCTATGTACTAAAAAGTGAGAAAAAAAAAAGAGTTAGAGGCTGTCCTTGATCATATGGAATTTGCAATCTGGTGGGAGGAAGCAAATATGTAAACAAATAGGGCAAGGAGGTATTAAATTTTTGTGACAAAGTTTTTCATAGGATAGAGTGCACTTAATGGGGAAGGTGTTTGTCATATGTGCTTTGGGGAGGGACAGGTGCCAAGGAATAGCTTTATCAGCCAGAATATGATGCTGGAGCAGAATCTGGAAAGGTGAGGAGGCATTTCCCAAGTGAGCAGGCCACTGAGGATTCTGTGGGGCTGAAGGTCAGGGCACAGAATTTGAAGCATAGACAACAGGGAATACTTTAAAAACTGAAAATTGAATACGTCTACAGTTTAAGATACCAGGAACAGAATAGCAAGAGGCAAGACTGACCTCAAAGCTAGATCATGAATGTGGATTATTTGGGCCTCACTATGGGACAGGATCTTGTCCTGTCAGCCATGAGGAACTACTGACACTTTACGGGTAACATCATGGCCAAATTCATATTCTTAAGATAAAACACCCTGATATTTTGGCAGAGGATGATTTGGAGGAAGATGGGTTTGTAGAGGCCATTCTGATCATTCTGAAGAGAAAAGACAAGGGTCTGTTATATCTCAGAAGCAGTTGAGATGGAGATGCAACAATGGGTAAGAGATGTTGAGATGATAGAACCTAATGAATTTGGTCAGACTTGAATATGTTTTAGCTGTGTCACCTGGGTACATGATAACACACAGTAGGGAGTGAACAAAGCGATGAGATCCGTTTGGAACATGCTGAGTTTGAAGGGCCTTTGGGCCTTTGGTTCTTCAAATTAGAGATATCCATCTAAAAGTCAATTGGGTAAGAGAGTAAGGAAGATAAGAACAAGTACTGGATTAGATATGAAAACGAGGATGCTTTTCAATCATTTAACAAAATTTAAGTATATTTTATGTACCAGGCACTGCGCTGGCATTACAGAGAGAGAAGGTGAGCAGGGCAGTCTAACAGGGAAGAGAGACTCTTAAGCAATTGCAATAACCATGTAATATGTGCCCTGAGAGGAGAAGTGCTGGAGTTAGTGGAGGCTTCTGAAAGAAAGTTGCATTTAAGCTGAGACTGAAATGATTATTGCAGTTAGGTCAAAAGGGATCTGGGAGAAAAATGGAAAAGCAGGGGCAGGGGGAAACATTCCAGACTAAGGGAATAGCAATGTTCAAAAGATTTGAAAGAGTATGTGTTGATCTTTGGAACACCTTTCTCATGTTCCATCATTTAGAGGGTAAGAGAATCTGGTGCAAGAGGCAGAGAGAACTGAGTCATTTTTTTCTTTGTAGAGGGATTCTATTTGGTGCATCTTTCTTTCAACCAAAGAGCCTCTTTTCACAGTAGCTTCCCCTCCTCCCATTAGTTTACTATCTACATGGATCACTCTTATTCCAGTTCCATGTTGTGTGAACCTTGAGTAAAACCTTGGGCTGTGCAGAGTGGCTTCCTCAGTGGGACAAAGCTCCCGGACCATGAATTGAGGGAACATGCTAGCAGGTGGGAAGAAATGCACCAAGCCCACCAGAACCACAGTGTTCCATGGATAGGGATCCACACGGGAGAATATACAACCCACTCATTCAAACCAAAGAGCAATGACGACAAAAAACAAACATGCCATTTGGATAGTACCCTACAATCCACAGGCATTATTCACATTATGTTTTTACTTGGAAAAAAAAATGATCTTTAAGGTGATGTGGGAAAGATCCTAACTAGAAATGGAGTTTGGGTTTTCTGGTTTCAAATCCTATGCTTTTTTTCACTACGTTAGAGGAAATGGATGACAGTGTGGTCTCCTGGCCAGAGAGAAATCAATTCTTATGTAAAATCTCTACTCCAGTCTGTTCACTCATTAAAAATCAGAGCAATGACAGCATCAAGAGCATAACATGACCCTAAGTATTTAAAGGGTTAATAGAAGAAAGGATACACATGAGAGCCTAGCATTAATAAGCATTCAATAAAAGTGGCTTTAGGGCTCCTGGGTGGCTCAGTTGGTTAAGCGACTGCCTTCGGCTCCGGTCATGATCCTGGAGTCCCGGGATCGAGTCCCGCATCGGGCTCCCCGCTCAGCGGGGAGTCTGCTTCTCCCTCTGACCCTCTTCCTTCTCGTACTCTGTATCTCTCATTCTCTCTCTCTCAAATAAATAAATAAAATCTTAAAAAAATAAAATAAAATAAAAAATAAAAGTGGCTTTAACAACCAGAAGTGTGATAGGATTTTATGGAGCATTCTAAAACAAAGATTCCCAGACCCCTTCCTCAGAAGGACTTAACTAAGTAGAACTTGTTGAGGTTTAGGAACCTGTGATTTAACGGAACTTTCCCAGTGATTTAAATACACATCCCAGGTAGAGAATTATTGCACTTCTCCAAAAATGTGGGAGGGTCGAATTCAAGAAAGCAACTTTTACCTGGAGATGCAGGCATAAATCTTAAGATTACATCAAGTGAGGTCATCTCAGATCCCAATTATTTTTTCCTTAGGGTCAATAACTTTTAGAGGTAGAAAAATGGGGACTGCGAGGTAGGAATTAGCTGACTGTGTTGGCCACTCCTCCCTTCCCTTTCTCTTTCTCCGTTTTTGCTCTATTCTGAATGTAGAGGCTTTGATGGCACCTCAGCAAGCAGTGCATGGTCAGTCAATAGCCCTAGGATGAGAGCCTTTCCATGCTGGAACTGACACCTCCCTCAGCTTTGTTCTCCTTGGGTCCATAATGAGACTGTGGACAAGAAGGACCACCCTTGCCTAAATAACAATACTTCATAAAGACTGCCACACTTACTTTTAGCCCAAAAGAATGGGCTGGTTCAGGGCTAGTGTCAAGGGAAAATAAAGGATAATCCTGGGCTATTCAATCCAACAGCAGCCACAGCCCATGATCACTTTACAGAAAGAACCAGTGCTCTCTAGCAAGAAAAGTACTGCTAGACTTGCTCATTTACTTGAGCAATATTTGTAGAACAGACTAGGTGCCAATGATTAGAGTAAGTGTTGGGAATAAAGACATAAACAATGAAAATGTTTCTCTCTTCATGAAGCTTTTTTTATACCGGAGAGGGAGAAGGAAATGTCTATATTCATACTATTTTAGTGCCATTTGAGTTCCTTGTTCTGCAGGAAAACAATGGAGTATAAGTCAATGTAAGTAATGCTAGTTGCTGTAACAAACAACCTCACAACTCAGTGGTTCATTTCTCACTTGTTTCATGATCCCAGGGCCCAAGCTCCTTCCTATTTGTGGCTCAGTTATTTCCTAGGGTCTCCTCAGAATCTTCTGCATTTAGCCAGCCAATGGAGCACAGGGAGGGAGAGAGAAACAGAGAAAGAAAGGCAGGGAAAGATAGAGAGAGAATGGGGGGGGGTAGTAAAAGGGAGGGAGGGAGAGGGAGAGGGATGGATGCAGAGATGTGCACTGTTTTAGGGACCAAGGCTGAAGTTAGTGTACTTGCTTCCTTCTTCAGCCCACTGGACAGGACTGAATAAAATAAAAAGGGAGGATGAGCAAAAAAGAGAATCCCATGAATATTGTTGAGTACCAAGAGTTTCTGCCACAAGTACAATAAAAAGAATGGGGAGATGAGGCAGAATATTTCATGGGTGTGAATGAGCCCGTCTGAACTGTGGGGGGAGGAAAGGAGAAAGAAAAAGAATACTTTTTCCAATTACCCTAAATCCCTGAAGGGATCGCTTTTACCTTATTTTCATTGAGGAATGATCTGTTTATAAACAGAATTTCTGGTTCTTTCTGACCCACAGAAGCCATTTTTCTCCCTAGGATAGACAATTACCAGGTTTTAGTAATATATGAGGTTTTAGTAATATATTAGTAATATACTAATAGAATTTAGCAATATCTACGGCTGGCCCATTACCACCTGAGCTGTCTGTGGGTGGTGGCAGGAAGCTTGGATCACCCCTATTTCAAGCATCAAGGGTGCTCCACTGGGTCTCACACATCCCTTTGGTCTTGGGCTTGGAATTCCAGAGAAAACAATATGCAATATCCAAATCTCTATTTATAATACAGAGTGCCATTCAGGGGAGGGATGAAGAATCAGAAAGAAGGGACTGGAGGAGGAAAAGGAGAAGAACCTTGAGAAAGAAAACATTCCACAGCTGGGCCCACCTCCAGAAAGAAGTGAGATCCAGTTCATTCAGCAAATGACACAAATAATGGTGGGTGCTGGGGGTGGTTCCTATTCTGAATGGAGACATCGGATGTTGGCATCTAGCAATTTTGGAGAAACTCCATTTCTTGCCTTGTTTCTCATTACCACTCCAAAGATGATTCCAAACACTGAAGTAGGACACAAAGTACTGCTGCTAAATTCTAGTGATGGGAAAAGTTATTTCCCAGGAATTTGCCCATTTCCCCTGGCTTGAGTAGGAGTACTCTGAGGAGTGATGTGGCAGTTAAGGTTCCTGATGCCTCTTTCCCTTCCCTGCCCTTCTTTACTACTGCCTCAGCCCATTGTCCAACTCAGCCTACTCTCTTGAAGACAGTGAGGATGGTGATAATGATGACAGTAATGATGAGGTAACATTTGTGGTTTATTAGTACTCTTTGTCAGACACTGTGCTACGCACTCACCATTTATCTCATTGTATCCTCCAAAATACCCAGTGAAGGGGGTGAGGTGCCATTAAAATCTCCATCTTAGAAGTAGAAAGAAATGAAGGCTCAATTATGCCCAAGACTGCACTTAGTAAATGGTAGAGTCTGGATTACAACATTCAGATCTTTCTGGCTCCAAGCCAAGCTCTTCACCACTGTGCCACCACTCTGGGCTGCCTCTGGAGGCCCACTTGCTCACTTTCTAAGGCCCTGGAGCCCTGGCCTCTATTATTGTGTCACTTTGGTGGCAAGTTCTGAGATCCAGGAGCTACCAGAGAAGAAAAGAGAAGGAAACAGAGTACCCCTCTCCCTCAATCCTGCTGTCAGGCAAGGGAGCAATCTTGAAGGTTGAAACTCTCAGCAGACAGGAGGCTGACAGCCTATCTGCATTGGGGCACAATTGTTCTGACAGGTTTATCAGCAGCCGGGTGCCTGCGATGAGATGTAAAACATGGGCTTTTGTTTCTAGAGGAAAAGCTGCTGCTAAAAGGCTGTTAGATACTTTATCTAAAAGCCCTGGAGCAGGGATTTTTGGAGAAGTTCCCACAGAGCCAACCCCACTCAGGATATTCTCTTCTAGTTATATTCTTCCAGCACCAAACCCTTAATCTCCAACCTTCCCAAACACTTTCAGAGACTTCCATTTTTCCTGGCTGCTGTCCTATGGTTGGCTAGGAAATGTATGAACAGCCCTTGATGATAAACCTCCCTAAACAGGAGGTTGAGTCTTGGAGGTCATGAAATCCAGGTACCTGATACATATGATGGGAAACATAAGGTACAAAGAATTATTGAGATTTCATCCTCTGCCCTGAGAGTCAGCATGCAGGGATGAGGAAGTTCTATCCAGAGTGATGCATAGTTAGAGAAAAGGGCAAGCTACTTCTAGAACAAACATGGAATCATAAAGTATTAGACCCAAGAAAAACTATAAAGGCTAAGGCAACTTCCTAATTTGTCACTTGAGGTGATTGTCACCCATGGTGAGTAAATGACTTGCTCAAGTTAACATAGATATTAAGTTTTATCTAAGCAACACTTTCTCTCCCAACTCACTAGCTCCTATTGATCTTTTAAGCTAAGTTCAAGAGTAACAATTTCTGGTTCCCTGACACCTCCAGCCTCTGGCTAAGTTGGGGTCCTCCTTTGCTATCATATCACCATGGTATACTTACCATAACCATGGTTATACTAACCATCTCTTTCATGAATCTTACCTCCCTCTGGGCAGGAACTATATTGTTTCTCTCAGTTTCCTTTGCATCTAGCACAGCACCTGGCATTAGGTGAATGGTTGATAAAAAATGATAAAAATGGGAGCATTCAAGCTTTCAGACTGAATCTTCCCACTCCTCTTCCAGTTCTCTCCGCACTATGTTAGGTGGTCTGTCCACCACTGAAATGGAAATTCCACGCAGCATGGAATGAACGATGGGGCTGATGGTGTTCTACATCTCCACTTTTAGTACTTTAATTAAAATATGATTTAAATGGGCTTTCTTGCTGCTCTCTTCATCTTCCAGGGTCTAGCATCATCTGAGGAAGAGATGATATCCTTCTGATGGTCATGTCTCAGACCCTCACTCAAATACTCACAACCTGCTATGAAAAGCAGATGCAGGGCAGTAACTCTGAGTTTCTGCTGTTGCCGTGGATGAAGAAGATGAGGAAATCTGACAGTCATTTTCAGGGTGGCTGAGCAGGCAAATGATAGAAAGAGGGGAGAAAAACCCATACCTATTTGGCATCTATTATATACCAGTTCCTACCCTCATAATTTCATGTTTTCTTATTAAATATTAACAAGGTATGAGGGTCAATATTATTCTCTCCACTATATGGATAAGGAAACCAAGATGAGCAACTTACCTGAAGACACACAGCCACTGTGTGGCTGAGCTATAATTAGAACCCGGATCAATCTGATCAATCAATCACTACCCCTGCTTCTTCCACCATTCTCTGCTGCCTACCCAAAAACTGATGTCCCATTTATTTGTGTTCAACTGCCCTAATATTCCCATGCCTTCCTGAAGTCCACCCTCTTCCCCCAACATCTTTCTTCTTATTCGTCTCATGATCTCAAATGAACTGTATTCTACCTAGGAGACAGCACAGTTGTACACTGACAATTTGTTCACTTTGTTAGGACCATTGGAAACAAATAAGTTACCTAAAACTTAAAAAAAAGATATTTTACCTAATGAACATGTGCAGAAGAAGAAGATATATGCATTGGCCCCAAGTCACCAAATATTAAATGACCTTCTACCCCATTGTCCTCATTCCATTGGTTTCCCCCCAAAACAACACAGGACCCTGCCTATGTTCAGGATAATAACATCAAAGTTGCTTCTACAAAAAACATCCTCTGTGTTGTCTTTCCTCAGGACTATCTCATGGTACCAAGTATCAGCCTTTGTGCAACTTGACAGATCCATGGCCTTGACCATGTGGCCTGTTTTGAGAGCAAGCATCCTTTCAGGACACAAAATAATATGCCTACATTATACTCTGTAGTGCTCACAGAGTGGTATGGAATCCCCTGCCTATAAGAGCCAGAAAAGAAATGATTTCCCAGTGGCATCATGACTAATCCAGGGTACTTAGACATCAGTACCACTCTTTTAAATGAGATTTGCAAGACTTGTTCATATCGCCATCTTGCAGGTGGAAAAAATGGCCTATACCAGTGAGAAGACTTTTTGGAAGACAACCCTATCACGTGTGGAGTGACAAACCAAATGTGGTTCCAACATTGGCAAGTGTCAAGCTTGCATCCCCTATATCAGGTATACTGTTGCTTCACCTCTCTCTAAAAAAGCAGAGATACTGGGTTTCTGTAAAAAGCAATGACTGTTTCGGTCTACAGTCATTTATGACATTAAACGAGGTTTTTCCCAAACTTGCACAAGACTCTCAGTGTGACTTTCCACAGCAGCCAGGGCAAACATAGGACTAACGAAGGCTAAAACCCATAAGTCATCACGGAGGTAGGCAGCTTTGGTAAGTTATACACTCGGAGCAGTTATATTATCCCAGTGCAACCCATTACAGCATCATTAGCAAGAAAATAGCATTCTAGATATTAATATGTGTAATAATTTCACTAATAAACCTGTTTTCCAAAATGAAAAATCCCTCCATGGATCATTTTAAAGGTGCCACTTGGCTAGAGTTTGCTGCTTTCAGGAATAAAGTTATCTTGAATGGCATCCAGCCTGGAATAGCCTCTCCTCAGCCACACCCACTTGCAGAAGCTTCACTCTTTCCAACATGAATTTATTGTCCTTCAGAAGCCTAGAACTTCCTTTGAATTTATAGCCATAATTTTTTTATATTTGATATATAGATATAGATAGGTAGAGATATAGATATCCATGTATACTTTTTCAATTAGAAACAGTTTCACTGAGGAGGTGGATTTTGCTTATGAGATATGGCTTCCACATTAAAAAAATATAAAGTTATAGTTTCAAAGAAGATAAATGATCGCTTGTACTTAACTCTCACGCACTGAGAACCTCAATAAGATTACACAGACAGAAACGTCAGAACCCCAGGCCTTGAGTCACTTACAATCTAGTGACAGATACAGCCAGTGCATTAGAAACTCCAGTCCAATACAATGAGTGCTATGGCAGATGTTTGTACAGAGTTCTAAGGGCATGCTTTGAGGGTGGGATGACCAGGGAAGGGATCCTTAAAGAGGGGACACTAGAGCTAAGTTTTGGGGGGGGTTGTTGTTGTTTTTAATTTTAAATACTGTAACAGCTTTGTTGAGATATACTTGACATAAACAGAGCATACTTAAAGTGTACAATTTGATATGTTTTGATATATGTGTATACTCATGAAACCACACCATGATCAAAATAATGAACATATTCATTAACCCAAAGTTTCCTCATGCCTCTTTGTAACCTTTCCTTCTTCCCCCTTTTACCTCCCCTCCCCAGGCAGACTCTGATCTGCTTTCTGCCACTATAAATTTCTTCTCATTTCCTAGAATTTTATGTAAATGGAATCATATGGCACATGCTCTTTTTTTGGAGGGGGAGTCTGTCTTCATTCATCAGCATAATTATTCTGAGATTCCTATACTGTAGCATGTATGAATAGTTCATGCCTATTTGTCACTAGTAGCATTCCATTGTATGACTCTACCTGAAGATGGGCATCTGGTGGTGTTTTTAGGCTTTGGCTACTAGAAGCAAACCATATGAATATTCATGCGTAAGTCTTTGTGTGAATATATGCTTTCATTTATCTCGACTGAATGCCTAGAAGTGTAATGGCTGGATCATAAGGTAGAGATCTATTCAATTTTGTTTTAAGAAACTGCCAAGCTATTTTTTCAAGGTGGTCATACCATTTTGTATTCTCAGTAGGAATGTGGAAGTTCCAGCTGTTCAACATCTTCACCGACACTTGGTGTGGTCAGTCTTTTTAACTTGAACCATTCTAATTGATGTGTGGTGATATCTCATTGTGGTATTAACTTGTATTTCACCATTGACTAACTACGTTGAACAACTTTTCATGCGTTTGCCATCTGTATATCTTCTTTGGTGAAGTGTCCATTCAAAACTTGTGACCATTTTTTCTGTTGTGTGTTTTCTTATTATTGAGTTTTGAGGGTCCTTTATATAATCTGGATACAAGTCCTTTATCAGATACATGATTTGCAAATATTTTCTCCATCTGAGTCTTGTCCTTTCACTTACAGCTGAGTTTTGAAAGATAAGTAGAAGTAAAATTGAGTTGTGGAATTACGTTGGAAGTCATTCCAAGACCTTTGAAATAACACAGAAGAAAGGGAAGAAGGTGTGAAAGAGGCTGGAGCACTCTGAAAACTGCACAGTTTGGGGTGACTTGGGTGTGGAGTACCTAGAACGCAGTGGCAGGAGATGGCTGGAGGAGCCATTATCCTCAAAGTGACAGTGAGCCAACCAAGAATTTTAAACTGGGGAGGGCCATAATCATATCTGCACTTCTGAAAGATCACTAATGCAGTACATGGAGAGAATAGGGAGCTGGGAATTGGGGAGACCCTTGAAAAAAGACAGAACAGAACTGAAACAAGTTCAAACTGTCATTTTTTTGGTGAGGCAAGAGAACTGCTAAACAGATACTAAAGGAACTGGAACAAGTTGAGGTACATAAATGGAAAAATATGCCTCATCCACCCAGAGACAGCAGTGCTGCTGAGCCTCCAGTGGGTAGGCGATATGGCTTGAAATGTGTTTTCCTAACTTGGAGATGGATTGACATTGACCAATAACAATCAGATCCAAATTTAAAAAACTGTTTAACATGACCACTATGCTTCAGGCTCTGTTCTAGGCCTCTATATACATGTGATTTTGCTTAATCCTCTCAATAACCCAGAGAAGAAAGTGTTGATATTGATTTTATAAATGAGGAAAGTGAGATTTGGAGAAATTAAATTGCTTGCCCAAGGTTCCAGCTTTCACAAGCAGCAAAGCATATTCTTTTATTCAAATTCAGATTTCTTTATAGCCATCTTCTGCATATGCCAGAAACTGGCTAGAGTTAGTAAGGCAACCTGAGGCTTAAAGGTAAGGCCACCTGGTCTATATAGTGACAAACTCCCAGTCCTTGACCTCATGAACACCCCAAAGGCACCATCAGGGGGATGACGACCATCTGTTTCCCATACTCACCTGAAGTGTAGCAGGAGAAAATTTGCATAAAGTAGATCTGTAAGAATGTCAGTTCATAAATTATTAATACAACAAATCTTTGAGTGAAGGGTAGTAAGGCACTAGGACAAATTTCTAATAAAATACCTAATATTTATTGAATTTTTCTTCCAAGTACTAAGGGTTTTACATGGAATATTTTATTGTATTCTTATGGCAACTTTATGGGCATAGGTACTATTATCGTGCCCAGTCTGCAAATGAGGATTACCAGTTCTTGTGGATTCCAAGTAATAAGCCATGCCCAGGTTATACAGTTAGTAAGTGGCTGGGTGGGATTTTGAATCTGTGTCTGTTCAACTACAGCCACATAACAACTGCTGCTTCTTGGGCTGACCTGTGGTTTCTACTTTAGAGGATGTGTAAGGGCAGAGCAGATACATGTCCATGTGTGTTGGAGGCAAGGCAGTGTAGAGTATGACCCTTCTTGGAGTGAAAACCCTGACTATCCGGTAGCAACAAGTGGTTATAAAATAAATGCATGATCCCAAGAACACCAACCTCTGTCACCAATGATGGCCCAGAGCAGAACAGATGGTACTTTCCACAGAACAGCTGCAAATGGCAGCTTCCTCCTGGAGGTGACAAAGATCTCCTCCCATTCTCATTAGATTCAGGGGACATCTTACAGTGGTAGGGCCATTTGAAACCCCTTTCCTGCTGCCCAGCCTGCTGCCCTCACAGCATTCTCTTCCCACAGGCCCTAACTTTGCCAGAGTCCACTGAGCATGGGAGCAAACTCTGCAAGTGCTCCCCCACCCAGCCCCACCGTCATCCCACTCACACCAACTCCTCTGTGGTGGCTTTGGCCAAACCCACTTGGTGTGGTCAGGCATTGGCCCAACAAGCCCCGGTGACCGGAGGCCTCACTCACTCACTGCTGACTCTGCTTCCTGCCAAGCTTTCCCATCCATCCTCCTTCCTCCCTGATTTCTATTCTGCCTTCATTTTTTAATAGTGATTGAGGAGAAACTATTTGGCCAGACCTGGATCAGACACTGGGGGCACATTAGGGAATAGTCTTCTCCAGAAGCTTATAGACTAGTTTTGGGGACAGACATAAAAAAAATAATAATAATAATTCCACAAACAATTCATTATAACTGCAATGAGTGCTCCAAACCTCCACAGGGGTAGCAATGGGAATAAGAGAGCATGTAATGAGGCACTGGGAGGGGAAGAGCAGAGGCTTTGCTGAGAAAATGATACTTAGGATGAAACATGAGAGACAAGGAGAAATTCATTAGGAGCAGGATAGGCTGGGACAGTGGTGTGGTAGAAGGAATAGCATGTACACAACTCTCAAGCATGAAGGAGCCTCACAGGTTAGTTCAAGGATCTGAGAGACCAATGTGGCGGGAGAGAAATGAGTTGCAAAGACAGGCATGATCTTCTGGACCGTGGAAGATTCTGGACTTCAGAAGAATTTGGGAGGAAGAAATATGTTTGAAATGGAGAATTTCCAGGTCAGGTTTGCATTTTTAAATGTTCTCTTTGATCAGAGATTGAGGTACAGACTTGGAAGGTGTGGCCGGTGAGGTGGGAGTGAAGGTGTATATGATACAGGAGAACAGTTAAAGAGGTTATTATGGTAATTCAGGGGAAAGGGGATGATGAAGATGTTCCTGATGAAGAAGGAGGAGGATGGCGACTCGAGTAGCAGCAGTGGAGATGGAGAGAAACAGAGGTATTCGGGTGGTAGTTCACACAATTTGGCAATTGGTTAGACTCTGGAGGGCAGGAGAGAGGGAGGAGTCAGGGATGATTCCCAGGTTTCTGGCAAGAGCAACTCCTCCTCCTCCACATCTCTCCAATATGCTGTCTCCATCTCTCTTCCTAGCTCATCAAAGAAATAAGAGTGCAGGCAACCCAGAGGATAGAATATTGCAGCATTAATGCTATTTTTGTACAGTAAAACCTGGAGATAAAAATCTCCCAACTTGTTACATAAGAAGCAGAAAATGTCAGGAGATAGATTTCCTCCAACATTAGGGTTTCCAACTTGTTTCTGGTTAGACCTAACACCTGTGCTTTGTCTCCCATAGAGGAGGGGAGAGCATCCCTTTGGCCAACTTGCTAGACTGTGTCTCTATGAGACAGAAGAATTTTTGCGTGAGGGCTGCAGGGAGAAATAACCCTACAGAATTTATTTTGAATTTTAGGTAGAAAAAAATTGTGTTGACTTGTTTGAATATTAAAAAAAAATCAGACACAATTGACATACCATACAATTCACCCACTTAAAATATACAACTGAATAGTTTTTAGTATGTTCACAGAGTTCTGCAATCATCACCACAATCAGTGTTAGGATATGTTCATCACCGCCCAAAGAAACCCCATATTCATTGTCTGTCACTCCCCATTTATCCCCAATCCCTACCTTCACTAGCCCCAGGCAATTACTAACATATTCTTTGTGTCTCTAGATCTACACATGCCGGATATTTTATGTAAATGAAATCATACATTATGTGGTGTTTTGTGTCTGGCTTCTTTCAAAGTTCACCTATCTTACATCATGTATCAGTACTTCGTTTTTTCAGTGGCCAAATAATATTCCATTGTGTGGATATACCACATATAAATTAACCATTCCTCATTTTATATTAAGTGAAATAAGTCAGAGAAAAACAAACACCATATGATTTCACTCATATGTGGAATTTAAGAAACAAAACAAATGAAAATAGGGGGAGGAAAAAAAAAGAAAGAGAAACCAAGAAACAGACTCTTAACTATAGACAGCAAACTGAGGATTACTGGAAGGAAGTGGGCAGGGGGTTGGGCTAAATGGGTGATGGGGATTAAGGAGTGAACTTGCTGTGATGAGCACTGGGTGTTATATATAAGTGATGAACCACTAAATTCTATACTTGAAACTAATATTACATGGTATATTAACTAATTGGAATTTAAATAAAAACTTGGAAATAAATTAATTAATTAACCACTCAGTTCACAGATATTTGGATTGTTTCCACTTATTGACTATTATGAATAAAGCGTCCATTAACATTCTTGTACAAGTGTTTTTGGACACATGTTTTTATTTCTCTTAAGAATATGCCTAGGGGGGTGCCTGGGTGACTCATTTGGTTGAGTGTCCAATTCTTGATTTTGGCTCAGGTCACAATCTCAGGGTCCTAAGATCGAGCCCCTCGTTGAGCACAGCATTGGGCATGGAGTCTGCCTAAGATTTTCTCTCTCCCTCTCCCTCTGCCCCTCCCCCCTGCTCCCACTCTCTCTCTCTCACTCTGTCTCTTTCTCTTAAAAAAAAAAAAAAAGAAGAGAATATACCTAGCAGTGAAATTTCTGGGTGTGTGAATGTTTCTTAAAGGTAAAGATCATACCTGCTTTTAATCATGGTCCTTTGAACAAATATGCTAGCCATATCTTCAGTAAAGAAGATTAAAAAGTATTGTTAGGAAGGGGTGCTTGGGTGGAGTTGGTTAAGTGTCCGACTCTTGATCTCTGCTCAGGTCTTAATCTCATGGTCCTGAGTTCCAGTCCCACATTAGGCTACACTCTGGGCATGGAGCCTACTTATATATATATATATATATATATATATATATATATATAGTCTGCAACTGAGCTTATAAACTGAAAGAATATACCTGCAAATATGCTTCTTTGCATGCATGAGTGTGTGTTAGATAGTAACAGCCATAATACTAAAGGAAAGTTTAAGAAACCAACATGTAAATAAATGCTAATTAGTGTAGTATGAACTAAGAGTCTAAGTATGAAGGTAAAAAATTATTAAGGGGTCCTGGGATTGAGATAAATCAGGGCCTTGAACTTAACTCCAGTGAGTTCACTTCCATCATTAATTACTGGCTTAATACACTGGAAGAGCTAATGCAACTTCAACCATCTCCTGTTACTAGCAGGTCAGAGTGGGGATTTGGGAAAGACTAATCTAGCTGTTCAAATGTCACGTAGCTCCTAAGGTGCTAGATCCACTTACATTCTGCCCACAACTGTTGGCAGATGACAGATCAATAGTCAAACATCGACTCTATGTGCACCAGACATACTGCAAAGAAGCCAACTGAGCACACCAGGACAAAAGAGATGCAGCAGAGTAAGAGGGCATAGCCAAAGAGCAAGGTTAGATCCAGAAACCTCTGCATGAACAAACCAGCTTTCTCCCTCTGAAGGGATAAAGGCTAGGGACTTCAGAATAAACCCAGGACAGACTCCTGGACCCTCAGCATTAGAGGGAAAAGAAGACTAGCAGAGGATGCCACAGAACAATTGCCCTTTTACGTGAGCAACATTGGGGCAAGAAGGCAAGACCTTTCTCAGAACAAGAGATTGCCTGGCTGCAGACCCTCAAGGGCCTTTGAGAATGGAAGATGTGTCGATGATCACTTGACCAAGCAAAAGACTAGAGTATAACACCTCTTCACTATGTGGAGTGAGGACCTGAAATTGGCAGAGCCCCCAAGCTCCTGCTTCTCGTTAATGGTGGACACTTCTAACTCTGAGATCTGAATCTGGAAGGCTTCAGGGGAAGGAAACATTAACTTCTTCTGGTTTACATTAACAATCTTGCAGGATCACATATCCAAACACCTTGGCTTATTTTTCCACCCAAAAAAGAACCAGGGGGAGTCTGTGTGATCTCTCCTAAGTGTCTGCTACACTCCCACGCCCGTTCTCTTGCTTTTGCTCCATACTTGATATACCTAGATAAAATTAAAATTAAATAGTAGATTCAGGACTAAAGGCTGTTAAGCTCCTCTCTATAGGAATGTAATTGGAGACCTCGACATATTCAGGGTCAGAAACAGTAGATGGTGAAATTCTTTAAATCCCAGAGCAGGGGCTAGAATCCAGTCACTAGGCACTGTCAGAAACATAAGTGCTCAGGCCTGATGAAAGAAAATAACCTGTATCCAACTACCAGTTAATACTCAGGCTTCTGATTGCCTCAAAGAAACATGGGCCAAATGGTTGCCTTCTGAGGGTGGGCTGCAATGTTGGTTCAGGCCTCCTCAAGGCTTGTCAGGGAGTAAGAGGAAACTTGACACCAGGGTCAAGAAGAACAGAAGTGTGTTCAGTGTGTTCAGTCCCACCTTATCATGCCCTTGACACCTGGGATTTGAGTTCATGTCACAGGAAGTCACTGGGCACCTGTGAATTTTAAATCCCAGGGGTGGGCACAGCAGGACAGACAAAGATGCATGGAGTTCTGGCAGCCTTGCTGAGTTTTGAGCCACAGGACAGGCATCTGAATCACTGGCTGGCAAGCAAGGTGTGGACCCCTCAGAGCTGGTGGTGTTGGGGGATGTGAATGGGAGGAAGCCTCTGATATTCCACAGCCCTTGAGGGTTGTTTCTCCCTCTTTTCTACCACATTTTTACCTTCCTCTAAAGTATTGCCTTTCAATAAAGCCATGAGCTGCTTTCTCAAGTTTTGAATCACCATAGGTTGTTTTGCAGCAAGTGGATGAAGGGAGGAGGAAAAAAATCTGTTACCAGCTCAAGTACATTTTGCTCTGTTAATCAGCATTTTAAAAAATTATCTTTTCCATTTCTTAGAGAAGTTGGCAGAGTCTCCCAACTGTTTTGAGAAAATGTAAGCATCAGACCATCTGGGGCTGACATTTTCAACATGGCAGTCAGGAGAGCTCATCTTAAGAGCTCCATAGATGATTAGGGGAGCATGTCGCCTCTGCAGGACCCCCCTCAGGTGGGGTAGGAACATAAAGAAGCCACTTATAACAGTGGCATATGAACTGAGCCCTCCAACTTCCCAGCTTTCCTTGGGCCCTTTCCCCTGCTTTTCCCCTCCCAGAGATGCATGCTGTCAGAGATTGTACCTTGTAACATTAGTAATGGATGTTGACTCTGAGAATATCAAAAGACCCTCCAAGTTTGAAGATCCACTTTCGTTAAATAAAACTTAGGACCACGAGAGACTAAGAAGAAAGCACATATATATGTTTACATGTGAAGCAAGAGTGACTGTTTAGCTAACAAGACTGGGGAATTAAGATTTCTTAATAACTAGGTCAGCCGAGGGCAGTTGAGGGAATTACAAAGAACAGCTTAGAATCACTGGTGTGTCCCTCCAGGCCTCCTAAACACTTGCAGAGCCAAAGTCCACCTAATAGTTATTACTGCTGCTGAAGTCAGATGTCCCAGTGCTACAGACTTCATCCTTATTAGGTATCCATGCAGCGCATATGGATACCAGCTGGCCCATGCCAAGACACAGATGACTGACTACCTCCCTTAATTACTTTCCAGGCAAACCACCGCACCTGAATTTAGGCTCACACCACATACTTCACACTAAGTTACACATTCTGTAACCAGCCACATTTTCCAAACAGCAAGGACTTCCCCTATGTTTATCTTTGTCACTAGCATTCATCTGTCCCATCCAAAATTAATACAATCGGGAAAGAACAAGATAATCCCCAGAAAAAGTGCCTGTATGTGTGCCTGCACCTCATTCACTCTCCCCACCTCAGTTCTTGTTCATAAGCCACTGGCTGCAAAGATATGAGAAAATACCAGAGTAAATCAAAATAAATTAGAACAGATATATCATATATATGTGTTTCCATGCTGAGATAATAGAGACTTAACTCTAAGGTAACAACTGTCGTTTATAATTAGAAAGAGATTCTGTTCATACTTATTGGGTGCCTGTCCTGGTCCCCATCTCCAAGAATTCACCGTCTCCGGAGCGCCTGGATGGCTCAGTTGGTTAAGTGTCAGACTCTTGATCTCAGCTCAGGTCTTGAACTCAGGGTCGTGAGTTCAAGCTCTGTGTTGGGCTCCATGCTGGGCATGGACCCTACTTAAAAATGAAGAAGAAGGAGAAGAAGAAGCAGAAGGAGGAGAAGGAGAAGAAGAAAAAGAAGAAGAAGAAGAATTCACCATCTAGCCAGGCCGACACCAAGATAGTCCATGTTTTGGTTTGATGAAAGTGTGAAACAAGCATGTGCAGGGAACACCAGATGACTTCCTGGAGTAGGTGACACTCCAGCTGGCTTTTGAAGGAGTAGGAGCTGCTTAGGCTAAGAAATAAAGGAGGAGAGATCCAAACAAAGGGAAGACCATTTAGGGTGTCTCAGAGGTGCTAAATAGAGTAAACTTCAAGTACTTCTGAAGAGCTAAAGGAAAGAGTGTGTGGAGGCGGGAGGGGATGACGAGGCAGGGAGGGGGAAGCCAGCAGAACAAGTTTGGGAGGGGCTCCTGCCCTAAGAGCTAAGGCCTTGAATCATGTCTGTGTCTACGGAGGTATTTGAATATTAAGCAACTGCAAGCCATTGAGACTTTTCAACACCAGAGTCCTAAGTGCTGGTTTGTATTAGAAAGGTCAAACTAACAGCCTGGAGGAGGTGAAACTCCAGGTGGGAGGAGAACTTAAGCAGGAAGCTCTGTGGTGAGACTACAGGGGAAGTTAGTGTGACAATTCCACAGACCTGGATTTAATCCTCCGTGTCCCCTTCTGTGCAAACCCTCACCCCTGGAGATTGCTCATCTGTTTTCTGTCCCTACAGTGTCGCCTTTTCCAGAAAGTCATGCAAATGAAATTATACAGTCGCAGGCTTTTTGAGTCTGACTTCATGTAGCTTAATGCATTTGCGATTCATCCACATTGTTGTGTGTATCAACAGCTCTTTCCTTTTTATTGCTGAGTAGCACTCCGTTGTGTGGATATAACATAGTTTATTCATTCCCTGGCTGAAGGACATTTGGGTTGTTTCCAATATTTTGGAGACTGTAGGCGAAGCAACTATAAATATTCACATACAGTTTTTATGTGAACATAGCTTTCTTTCTAACTTGGGCAAATACCTAGGAGTGGGGTTGCCAGGTTGCATGGTAAATGTACATTTCATTTTATAAAAAACTGCCAAACTCTTTTCCAAAGTGACTGTACTATTTTCCATTCCTACCAACAATGTATGACAGTTCCAGTTGCTCTGCATCCTTGCCAGACTTGGAATTAACAGTTTGTTGTTGTTGTTGTTGTTTTTAGGCAAAGTAATAAGGACATAGTCATATCTCACTGTGGTTTTACTTTGCATTTTCCTAATGACTGATGATGTCGAGTCAAGTATTGACTATTTTTTTACTGCAAACATTGGTTTGGCACATAACAGGTGTTCAGTAACTATCTGTTGCATAAATACATCAATGTCACCATTAACATCCTCTTTATCGTCCTCATTTCTGCAAAAAGAAATGAGAGATTGAACCAAAGCAGTAACAATTGTAGAGAAGAAATATTAAAGAGATAGAAGTAACAAGTCTTCATGATTAAATGTGGGGTGAATGAGAATGTGTCTAACATACTTCTCTGCTTTCTGAATTGAACAATTGGCCAATGTGATACCAGTCTTTGAGATGGGGAATACCGGAAGAGGAACAAGTTTGGAATAGAGATGTTCATTCTAGTTGTAGACATGATGAACTCGAGGTAATCACAGGGACATCAAGTGGACATGTCCTGGAGGCCACCAAAGGGGTTTTGTCTTGTTCACCATTGTGTTCCCAGTGCCTACAACAGAGCCTGACACGGAGAGAGAGATGTGAATTGGGGAATTAATAGCATATCTTGTTTGGTATGTATCTTTTCTCATTTCTCATGACATCTCCATCACATAGCTATATGTGCCTTTCAAAAGATTGACTGTCCCAAGTTCACAGTGTTAGCTAGTAATTTGCCAGGACTTCACCTCTGCCAGGCAGATGCCACTTCTGTGGCTGATGGGGTGCTGAGCCAAGCAGAAGACAGGCTGGATTTTAGCTCCTCCTTACCATACCTCCCACTCTCCCCAACAAAGGCCCTCGTGCTGGCACAACCTCACCTGAGGAACTTGCCTCTCATACCAACCTTTGTGCCTCTTCAACTACATCATGATGCTAATTCCAAACAAAACAAAAATGAGCATGCTTATATAGAGCTAAGCCTCACTTGCACGGTATTGCAGGTTATTAACTCATACAGAAGGAAGCTTCAACTTACAAACTTCCCAAGATATAAATACATCCACTCTAAGTTATGTTTGACTTACTTCTGAGGTGTTTTATGATTATTATCGATTTTATAATGTCTTCCTAGTGCAAAAATAACAAGCATATTGAATATGCTACTAAAAAGAGGCAACTGTGGATGGAACTGGAGGGTGTTATGCTGAGTGAAATAAGTCAATCAGAGAAAGACATGTATCATATGACCTCACTGATATGAGGAATTCTTAATCTCAGGAACAAACTGAGGGTTGCTGGAGTGGTCGGGGGTGGGAGGGATGGGGTGGCTGAGTGATAGACACTGGGGAGGGTATGTGCTACGGTGAGCGCTGTGAATTGTGTAAGAATGTTGAATCACAGATCTGTACTTCTGAAACAAATAACGCAACATATTTTAAGAAAAAAGAAAAAGAAGAAGATAGCAGGAGAGGAAGAATGAAGGGGAGTAAGTCAGAGGGGGAGACGAACCAGGAGAGATGATGGACTCTGAAAAACAAACTGAGGGTTCTAGAGGGGAGAAGTGTGGGGGGATGGGTTAGCCTGGTGATGGGTATTAAAGAGGGCACATTCTGTGTGGAGCACTGGGTGTTACGCACAAACAATGAATCATGGAACACTACATCAAAAACTAATGATGTAATGTATGGTGATTAACATAACAATAAAAAAATAAAAAAAAATAAAAAGAGGCAACTGGATACAATGAAATGAAATTTAGATTTACACTGATGGATAGGTACGCATTGCTTATAAATACACATTGGATTTACATACTAAAATGTCTGTAAATAGAGGAGCTTTTGCACATGCATATGTAAACTAATATGATTATATCATATCTCTAACAAACCTGTATATAAACTTGAACTTTATAATAGGGCAAAAGGCCTTGTCAGACTTTGATATGCTTACCCACTTTTCCTTCTTGTTCTCTTACTTTAGGGGAAGAGGGAGTTAACAAAGCTGGGGCAACACAAGTGTGAGGGATAACTGAAGACAAGGTCAAATATAGATGTGCCCTCGTGAGAAGTCCTAACTCCCCACACCCAGGAACCCTGGCTCAAGAGGGATGTGTCAAACACACAAACTTCCAAGTGCTGAGAAATTCATCAGAGAATCTGCCTTGGTTTTTGAGATGCCAACAGTTCCTGCATTAAAGCTCACTTGTCTGGAGTAAAGGAAGAGGTGACAATAAAATAGTAATAGCTAACATACAGAACTTATCTATGCCATGTACAGTCCTAAAAGCTTTATAGGTATTAACTTGCTTAATCTCCACAACAACATTATGAGGTCTATATCATTAGTTATCCCATTTTGCAGATGGGTAAACTGAGACACCAAGAGCTAAAGATTGCACAGAGCTAGTAAGTGGTAAAATCAGTATTCAAACCAGACTGTCTGTTCCAGAGTCCCTGCAAACAGCCCCTGCACCATTCTACCTTTCAAGAGGAGACATGTGTGTCCACATATGTACATTTTTTCACATATACCTTGATAGGTTTGTATAAAATCACACCTGAGGAAGTTGGAAAGATCTATGAACAAACCTTGCCCCCTCACTGTGCCTTGAAGAAAGGGAAAAATGTCTCCATCTGCCTCGTGGAAGAGAACCTTGTGATCTTGGATATCAAAGTTGGCCCTTACACAAGTCAGAACGCTTCAAGGAATAAAATGAAGGCCGTCCTCTAGTCAGACAGAACAGACACAAGTGCAAATTCCAGTGGCCTCAGGGACAAAGAGAAAATTAACTTACCCACTGCCAGCTTGCAGCTCCTTGACCAGGGACCCACTGTAGTCGGGTGGAGAAGCACGTCCTTGAGTGCCTGCCTTTGACAAACTCCCAGTGTGGACTTGGGCTCTTTCCGGAGTCAAGGACTGGCCCTTTTACTCAGCCCTTCCACCCCGTCTTTCTTTCATCAGCATGTCCCACTGTTGCAACCTCTGTGATTCAAGGAGGGATGTCCTGGTCTTTTTTTTAATACAACCTAGCAGATGGACCTCATTCTTGGGATACAGAAAAATAAAGACTCACCAGCAAGAGGCCCTTTTTGGGCAAACACAGACTGTGGATGGTCAGGTGATCAACAGCCCTTCCTTTAACACTCTGTGCTGAGTGGATGGTCCAGTCCACTTGGCTGCCTCCTCTGCTTGTCCGACACTCCTCGACAGGCATTTGGTATGCAGTCCAGGAACTGCGGTACCTCAAGTTACAGGCTTCGAGTTCTTCACAGATTCTAAACATAATAGATTACCTGGAGATGAGAGGGCAGGATCCAGGCCTCCAAAACGGCCCTGCATCTCACCCTCATGCACACCCTCAGACCCAGATGGTGCCCAGCTGGGCCTGAGGGTCAGGAGTTCCTCCACCAACTCCCTCCTGGGTCATTATCCTGCCAACAATGCTGGGCTATGTTGAGAAGCTTCTCAGCATGAAGAGCTGTACAGTCCTAGCGCTTGAGGGGATAGAAATCACGGGGTCTGTGTCTGGTGAGTGCTCTCCCCCCAGTGTGCAGCATTAGAAATTAACCCTTTCTCCAAAGGTCCTTCCTATCACACTATGCCTCCAATTAAAACACTATGCAAGCCAGCTTGCTGTTAGGACACACTCCAAAATCTCAACAGCCCTCAAGTGGCAAATAGTATAATTCCCATTTCTGTGGCCTGGGCAGTGTGTCTCCTACACAGTCACTGTCCTCTAACAGCTCACCAAGTACAGGGAAAGGGAGGACAAAGAGAAAGGGTATCAAGAGCATAGAATAAAGGTTTTTCTGGACAGGCAGATTCGCACAGTATTAACCAAATCGACCAATCCAGTCATCTGCTTCCAGACAGAATCCTGTATCACAAAAGTTATAAAATACTTAAGGATCTGCACGACTCCTGAAAATTTCCAGGAATGGAGAGCCCTTGGCCACTTATGTTGGTGGTTTCTCAAAGGATATTTCGACACACCTTCCAGTTCAGTAGGAGCTCTAGACACCCAGATGTTCTGCTTTCTCACATTTATAGAACTTGATTGCTTTTGTAGCCCACTCTGTCCCAGCATATAGAGGGAAAGAGAAGCAACCTGAGCTGAACGTCCCAGAGGGTTAGCAATTTAGGGAAATAATAGCTGGATTATGTCCAGGATAGTTTTTTGGGTTTTTTTTGTTTTGTTTTGTTTTACCTTTCATCTGCCCTCCCCCCTTTGTGGGACAGTTTATGGTATGTCAACTCATTTAATGCTGCCATAAAGAAACCCATGAAATGCTGACACCCCAATAAAGCCCTTACAACCACTCATATCTGAAGCTCCTTTATTTCTTCCAGATGGCACAGCAAACATGAAATCAACCAACCCCTCAGGAGGTCAAGCCCTGCATTACTTTTCTTTAGCAGAAGGTCAGAGCCTGCTAAACAATGAAAGCGCAGAGTTACAGGTTGAAAGAGGTCAAAAAACTAAAACAAACTAACTAGAAATAGTTTTTATGTGTGACTCTGCATATATGTGTGTATATGTTGAAAAAGGATCTTTCTGGAGGTTAAAAAGAAGCAGTAAGGTTGAGAAGTCTGTTCCCGTGCACAGAGTGATGATTCTTGGTATTCTGGATCCTGCTGACAGTCCCAAAATTTCCCTCACCTCCTTTTCCCCTTTTCTGTAAAATGGATATAATTCTTCAAAGGGATCCAAGATCAGAATGATGTCAATCAATATCTATCATTCTCAACTTAGCACTAAATAATGTAGAAATTTGTATCACCTACCTGCTCTTCTGAATTTCTTCTTGTCTAAGCTCATTTTCCCCCATGGAAAAGGAAGTTTAAAATACACCTCTCCTATCATGTTGTCCAGCTTTTACTTAGGTCAGATGAAAAGATGTCTCCGTATTGAGTTTCCCTCCAAGTGTCTTTAACACTTAATGACTTGGCAGTAGCATCCTTCAAACCTTGTCTCTTAAAATGCTTTATGGGGATAAATAAGCCTGTTAACAGAGACAAATAACAACAGAGGAAAAGATACATGAAGAAGTATGAGACTGAGATATGAAAGAAGATAGCAAGCCAATGAGATAGATACATACAAAAGGTGATAGCAGGTGGCAAAAATGACCAAGAAGGCTCTGATCTCAATATTGAATCAGAGAATTCCAGCCGCTGAAAATAATCAAGTAAGTCACGGGGTAAAGACGCCGAAAGTTAGGATACTCAGGTTCTCTCAGTGCTGGGATATAAGATGATAGTGAGGGGGAATGAATGAGGGCATAAGCATCAGACCAGCCCCAGTTTGAACACAAGCCCTACTGCCTGCCTGCTGTATGCATAAGTCCCTTTGCCACCGCTACTCTATGCTTCCAGAACCCCCGTGATGGCATCAGGATGCAGGAAAGGACTGGCTCACAGCAGGTGAGGCCAATTCCCAGATTTATGTCTTTGTGCTGAGTATGATTTATGGAATAAAAGACTTCATAAAACTGCAGCGCTAAAAAACAGAAGATACAGGAAAGGTGGCAAATTCACTTGTGTCACCATCCATCTCTTAATTCCGCTTCTCCTACGGACTTTTTCTCCATGTGCTGACTTTGGTTTTATGACATTGCTACGGTGCTACATTTCCTTTCTCTCTTTCTCCCCTCCTCACAATCCTCCTCTTCTTTTATTTTGTACACTCTATGCTTCTGTGGTGGCCTGCCTCTGAAATGGCCCTACCTAGTATTATTATCCTTATGTACTCCTTTCCCTTCCAAAAAGAATAGGGTGGACCTATGTAAACCAATGGGATATTACAGGCATGATGGTGTGTGATTTCTGAGGCTAGGTCGTGAAAGCTGGGAGGCTCTCACTTTGTTCTCTCTCAGATCACTTACTCTGGGGGAATCCAGCTGACATGTTGGAGTACATTCATGAAGCAACACTATGGGGAGGTCCATATGGCAGGGAACTGAGCCTTCCCATGAACAGCTTATGTGAGTAAGCCATCTTGGAAATGGATCTCTAGCCTTGATCAAGCCTTCAGGTGATGACTGCTGCCCTAGCCTATAGCTTGACTACCAACTCCTGAAGAGGTTCCAAGCCAGAACCACCTAGCTAAGCCCCACACTTAGATTCCTGATTTGGAAAAACTGTGTGATAATAAGGGCACATTGTTTTAAGCCATTATGTTTTGGGGGAATTTGTTACACAGAAATAGAAAATTAATATGTTTTGGCCTCTTACCACCATTCCCTATTGATTTGTTAGCCATATCACATTAGGATCCCAAAATCTGTACATTTATCTCTGCTACAGATATTTCAGAACTTATACCATGGCTTCCTCTGACTAAACACTTTTTTTTTCCCATTCAAACTAGATATTCCACCAACACCAAAATTTCCTTCCTACAAAGAGTTACTTCAAATGCCCTTATATTTGATTATTGTCATGCTCTAGAGCTTTTTAGAAATTTTCATATTCAGTATCTACTTCAAGTTTTAACATACTCTTGTAAAGTAGGAAGGAAAAAAAATGTTAGTCCCATTTTATAGATGAGGAAACTTGAGACCCAGTGTATTTAAATACTGATTTGCACAAAAACACAACAATTTAGTGATAGAACTAGGATTGAAAACCTGGTGTTTTCCACTGCTCTGTCTCTCCAAGATAAGCAAATCAAATATTGTGCGAGTTACCTGCTGCTCTATAAGAAAGCATCACAACATTTAGTGCCTTAAAACAACAATGCATTATTTTCTCTCTCTTTTCTCTGGGGGTTGATGAGCTGAGCTTGGTAGTTCTCACTTGGGATCCATTTTAATGTTACAATCATATGGTGCTGAGGCTGGAGGCATCTGAAGACCTCTTCACTAACATGTGTGCTGCCTGGACTGGGATGGCTGTAAGTGCTGGCAAGGGGTTAAGTATATCACTTTCTCTTAACATGAACTCTCCATGTGGCTAGCTTTTGTTTCTTTTCAGCAAAAAAATAGTCTTGTGAAATCAAACTTCTTATTTGGCTATTGAATTCTTCTTTGCATTCCAAGGGCAAGCCTTTTAAGAGGCTTGAGCAGAAGCTGCAAGTCTTCTTATGATCTAACCTCAGAAGTCCCAGAATGTCACCTCCACTACATTCTATTGGTTAAGCAAGTTACTAAGGCCAGTAGGGAAAGGTAAAAACAGACTCCACCTCAATGGGGGTAATGCATACAGGAAAGGAAGGAAAAGATGGTGACCTTTTTGGAGGCATGGTATCACAGTCTACCCTCTGGCTCCAAAAATGTACTATCCTCCTTCATGCAAAATATACTCACTCTCTTCCAAGGCCAACAAAGCTTTATCCCATGACAGAAACAGCTCAAAATCCAGAATCATATCATCTAAGTTAGGTTCAGTGCAAATAAGCCTCCTTTGGAACAGCTCCTTTAGTATGCTTTCTTTTGATCTGAAAACCTATGAAATAGTCCTCTGCCCAATCACCCACCCAAAACATACAATGATGAGACAGGCATAGGAAAACTCCAATGTACCCTACTGTTGTAAAAGAATAGAAATAAGTGATACCATAGCAGGCACTGTGACACAATTCTGAAATTCTATGGGGCACGTGTTGCTAGTTCCTTGGTGAAGGCCCAATCTTGCTCCCAAAAAATAATTCTTCATTCTTTCCTCCGGGCTCATGTTTCCATCCTCTGAATTTTCTTTTCTTTTCCATGAGAAATGGCCTTTTTGACACTGAGCAGCCTCCTCATTTATTTCCTGCTCGTACAAGATTGGGGCTCTAAAAGCCTTCTCTATACTGTATCTGTCCCTTTGAGTGCAAGTTGAGATAATTCCTTTAGAAAAATGTGCAGTCTTCTTTACACCAAATTACAATCCATTCACTGACACAAAGGCCATAGTCCTTTTCTCTTTCCAAGATAGCCCCTTTTCCCTTTTCTCCTTTGGCCTCAGAGTAGGAATACTGTGGAACAGTTCTCCTAAGGTTCTTAGATGTCTTTTGTCAAGTTTAAAGTGTCTACAATGTATTTCCTTAACATTCTCTTCTAGTAAAGAAGTCTAAGAAGCAGAGACTTAATATTCTTAGAAGGCCCACTAAGCATGCCCTCAACTCTTTATGAGGTCTCAACAAAAGATCTTCCAGCTTTGAGACTTTTACTCTGAAACCATAACTTACTCATAATGGCCTGATTTTATCTTTTCCCTGGGGGCATTCCTAGTTTGAAAAAGTTTTGCTGGGAGAGAATAAAGAATGAGAAATAATTTTATTTTTGAACCCATTAAGGCAGGATTCATTTACATTTTTCCTCTAAATTCTGCTTATAACTAAATTGTTCCTTCTTTAGTTCATCTCTACTCATATTTTATAATAGGCAGCTAGAAGAAGCCATTTGGCACCTTTTATATTCTGCCTACAAATCTGCTCTGGCCAGATCCATAAGATTATTTGGTACTCTTTCTTTTTTCCACATTATCACAGGTGACAGTGCCATCCAAATTTCCATCCTATATATAACAAGGGCTCCCTTTTTTCTAACCTCCGGCATCTTTTTCTTTTCTGTCTTTCAAGCCCTCATCAACAGTCCCTTTGAGGCCTTTCCAGATTTCACTACCAGAATCTTTGTGGATATTCCAACTTCCACTCAATGCCCAGTCTGAAAGAAAATGCCGCATGCTCTAAGTTTATTCTATAGTGGCATTTCACTTTAGGGTATCAAAATTTAATTCTAGCTATCAACTTTTGCTTTAAAAAACTATCCCAAAACTTATTTGACTTCAAGACTCACTATAAAGCTATAGTAATTAAGACAGTGTGGCATTGGTGAAAGAATAGAAAATAATCAATCAATGGAATAGAATAGATATCCCAGAATAGACCCATATAAATATAGTCAACTGGCCTTTGACAAAGGAGCAAAGGCAACACAATGGAGCAAAGATAGTCTTTCAGCACATAGTGCTGGAACAATTGGCCATCCACGAGCAAAAAAAAAAAAAAAAAAGAATCTAGACACAGACATTATACTCTTCACAAAAATCAACTCAAAAGAGATCACAGATCTAAATGTAAAACAAAAACCTATAAAACTCCTAGAAGATAGTACAGGAGAAAACCGAGTAATAGCTTGGGTATAGCTATGATTTTTGGATACAACACCAAAGTTAATCCACAAAAGAGGTAGTTGATAAGTGGGATTTCACTAAAAATAAAATCCCCTCTGTGAAAGACACTGTCAAGAGAATGAGAAGATAAGTCACAGACTGGGAGAAAATATTTACAAAAACCACATCTAATAAAGAACTGTTATCCAAAATACACAAAGAACACTTAAAACTCAATGATTAAAAAAGCAAACAACTCAATTTAAAAATGCACCAGAGACCTTAACCAACATCTCAGCAAAGAAAATATACAAATGGCAAATAAGCATTTGAAAAATGCTCCACATCACATGTCATCCAAGAAATGCAAGTTAAAACAACAATAAGATACCACTATACACCTATACGAAAAGGCCAAAATCTGGCACATTGACAATACCATACACTAGTGAGAGTGTGGAGCAACAGGAATTCTCATTCATTGTTGGTGGGAATGCAAAGTGGTACAGCCCCTTTGGAAGACAGTTTGGCAGTTTCTTGCAAAGCTAATCATACTCTTACCATAAGATCTAACACTTATGCTCTTTGGTACTTACCCAAAGGAGTTGAGAACATAGGTCCACACAAAAACCTGTATACTAATATTTATAGCAGCTTTATTCACAATTGCCAAGACTTGGGAGCAACCAAGATGTCCTTCAGTAGGTGAATGGATAAATAAACTGTAGTACAACCAGACAATGGAATAGTATCCAGTGCTAAAAAGAAATAAGCTATCAAACCATAAAAAGACATGAAGAAAGCTTAGATGCATATTGCTAAGTGAAAGAAACCAATCTGAAATGTAAATATTATGTGATTCCAACTATATGACATCCTAGAAAAGGCAAAACTATAGAGACAGTAAAAGAAGACCAGTGTTACCAGTGGTTTGGGGAGGAGAAGGAATGAATAGGCAGAGCAAAGTGGATTTTTTAAGACAGTGAAAATGATACCATAAAGATGAATGATACCATAAAGATACATGCTATTATACATTTATCCAACCATTTATCCATTATCCATTTGTCCAAACCTACATAGTGTACAACACCAAGAGTAACCATAATGCAAATTATGGACTTTGGGTGATTATGATGTGTCAGTGCAGTTTCATCAATTGTAACAAAGGTACCACTCTGGTGGTAGATGTTGATAATGGGGGAAGGCTGTGATTGTTTGGACGTAAAGGATATATGGGAACTCATTCTACCTTCCCCTCAATTTTGCTGTGAACCTCAAACTGCTCTAAAACATAAAGTAAATGAAAAAAAAATATCGCCGGGGGGCGGAGCAAGATGGCAGAGGAGTAGGAGACCTGGATTTCGTCTGGTCTCAGGAATTCAGCTGAATAGGGATCAAACCATTCTCAACACCTACGAACTCAACAGGAGACTGAAGAAGAGAGTAGCAACAACTCTCTGAACAGAGAAGCGACCACTTACTGGAAGGTAGGACATGCAGAGAAGTGAATCCGAGGCGATATTCGGAAGGAGAGACGGCGGGGGAGGGGGCCTCCGTCGGCCGCTTCTGGCAAGTGATAGAGCCGCAGAGCACAAAATCGGACCTTTTAGAAGTTGGCTCCACTGAGGGACGTCGCTCCAGTGGCTAAGCGGGGGGTGGAAACCTCGCGGGACAGTGTGGTCTCAGGACCCTCGGGGTCACAGAAAGACTGGGGGTGCCTGAGTGCAGCAGAGCTCCCAGGTATCGGAGCAGGGAAGCCGGCTGCAGAGACGGAGCCGAGGCGCGGGCTCTCAGCTCGGGGTGGCCATAAACTGTGATCCGCAGCCAAGTCGGGCCACTGCTCCTCCAGCAGGGACCCAACAGGCAGCAGATCTAGGGAGACTCCCCTTCCTCCCCCGGGAGGAGCGGCGCGGGAGCACACCGCAGGGATCTGCTGGGTTTGGAGACTCTACATGGGGTGGGGAGCCAGAGATAGAAACACTCGGTCACAGGCCGGGTGAACACGGAGTGCGGCCAGAGACCGGGGAGACGGGAGTGACTGCTTTTCTCTGGGGGCGCACTGAGGACAGGGGCCCCGAGTTCTCGGCTCCTCCGGGCGGAGATTGGGAGGCCACCATTTTCACTCTGGTCCTCCAAATCTGTACCGAGAGCTTGCAGAGAACAAAAGCTCCTGAGAGCAAACCTGAGCAGCTTGCTTAGCCCTGACCAACAAGGGTGGGGCAATTCCGCCTCCAGCAAAGACATTTGGGAACCACGGCAACAGGCCCCTCCCCAGGAAGATCAGCACCAACAGCCAACAAGCCAAGACCAAGTTTACCGCTCAAGGAGAACGGGAGAACTCCAGCGCTAGGGGAATACTGCACATAGAATTCATGGCTTTTTTAACATGATTCATAAGTTTTTCAAAGTTAATTTTTTAAACTTTTTTTTTAATTATTCTTTTTCCCTTTTTCAACCAACATCTTATCAATCCCTTTTTTAAAAAAAAAAACATTTTTTTATTTTTCTTTTTTAGAGTCATATTTTATCCCTTCATAGTAGTTGCCCTTATTTTTGGCATATATATATATATATATATATATATATATATATATGTTGTTCTCTCTCTAAAATTTTGAGATACAGTTTCTTCTAACAGATCAAAATATACCCTAAATAACTAGTGTATGGCTTTGTTCTAGTCTCCTGCCTGATCACATTCTCTCCCTTTTTTTTTAAATCTTCTTTCTTTTTTCAAACAACTTTTTATCAATTCCTTTTATAAAATCTTTTATAATTTTCATCTTTACACTCATCTTCCATCCCTTCATTGTATCAACCCTTATTTTGTACATATATTAGTCTTTTGTCCTTTAAAATTTTAAGAGGCACTTTCTTCTAACAGACCAAAATACGCCCAAAATCCAGTGTGTGGCACTGATCTATGCACTAGCCTAATCATATTTGATCATATTCTGTTTTTTTTGTTTTGTTCTGTTTTTGTTTGTTTTTATCTTTATCTTATTTTTTTTTCCTATTTCTTTTTTTCTTTCTTTCCCTTTCTTTTCCCCTGGTTTCAGGTCTTTTCTGATTTGTATAGAGTATATTTGCTGGGGACGTTGTTAACCTGTTAACATTTTGTTCTCTCATTCATCTATTCTCCTCTGGACAAAATGACAAGATGAAAAAAATCACCTCAGCAAAAAGAACAAGAGGTAGTACCGTCTGCCAGGGACCTACTCAATACGGATATTAGTACGATGTCAGACCTAGAGTTCAGAATCATGACTTTAAAGATACTAGCTGGGCTTGAAAACGTGGAAGTTATTAGAGAAACCCTTTGTGTAGAAATAAAATAACTAAAATCTAACCAAGTTGAAATCAAAAAGGCTATTAATGAGGTGCAATCAAAAATGGGGGCACTAACTGCTAGGATAAGTGAGGCAGAAGAAAGAATCAGTGATATAGAAGACCAAATGATGGAAAATAAAGAAGCTGAGAAAAAATGAGAGAAACAACTACTGGATCACGAGGGCAGAATTCAAGAGATAAGCGATACGATAAGATGAAACAACATTAGAATAATTGGGATCCCAGAAGAAGAAGAAAGAGAGAGAGGGCGAGAAGGTATATTGGAGCAAATTATAGCAGAGAACTTCCCTAATGTGGGGAAGGAAACAGGCATCAAAATCCAGGAGGCACAGAGAACCCCTCTCAAAATCAATAAAAAGAGGTCAACACCCTGACATCTAATAGTAAAACTTACGAGTCTCGGAGAAGAAGAGAAAATCCTGAAAGCAGCTCAGGAGAAGAGATATGTAACCTAAAATGGTAGAAATATTAGATTGGCAACAGACCTATCCACAGAGACCTGGCAGGCCAGAAAGGACTGGCAAGATATCTTCAGAGCACTAAACGAGAAAAATATGCAGCCAAGAATACTATATCCAGCTAGGCTGTCATTGAAAATAGAAGGAGAGATAAAAAGCTTCCAGGACAAACAAAAACTAAAGGAATTTGCAAACACGAAACCAGCCCTACAAGAAATATTGAAAGGGGTCCTCTAAGCAAAGAGAAAGCCTAAAAGCAGCATGCATCAGAAAGGAACACAGACAATATACAATCACAGTCACCTTACAGGCAAAAGAATGGCACTAAATTCATATCTTTCAATAGTTACTCTGAATGTAAATGGGCTAAATTCCCCAATCAAAAGACACAGGCTATCAGATTTTATTAAAAAATAAGACCCATCGATATGCTGTCTGCAAGAGACTCATTCTAGACCCAAAGACACCCCCACATTGAAAGTGAGGGGGTGGAAAACCATTTATCATGCTATTGGATACCAAAAGAAAGCTGGGGTGGCAATCCTTATAACAGACAAATTAGATTTTAAAACAAAGACTGTAATAAGAGATGAGGAAGGACACTATATCCTACTGAAAGGGTCTATCGAACAAGAAGATCTAACAGTTGTAAATATCTATGCCCGTAACATGGGAGCAGCCAATTTTATAAGGAAATTAATAAGAAAAGCGAAGAAACACATTGACAACAATACAATAATAGTGGGGGACATTAACACCCCCCTGACTGAAATGGACAGATCATCAAAGCAAAAGATCAACAAGGAAATAAAGACTTTAAATGAAACACTGGACCAAATGGACTTCACAGACATATTCAGAACATTCCATCCCAAAGCAACAGAATACACATTCTTCTCTAGTGCCCATGGAACCTTCTCCAGAATTGATCACATCCTAGGTCACAAATCAGGTCTCAACTGGTACCAAAAGATTGGGATTATTCCCTGCATATTTTCAGACCACAATGCTTTGGAACTAGAACTCAATCACAAGAGGAAAGTCAGAAAGAACTCAAATACATGGAGGCTAAAGAGCATCCTACTAAAGAATGAATGGGTCAACCAGGAAATTAAAGAAGAATTAAAAAAATTCATGGAAACCAATGAAAATGAAAACACAACTGTTCAAACTCTTTGGGATACAGCAAAGGTAGTCCTGAGAGGAAAGTATATAGCAATACAAGCCTTTCTCAAGAAACAAGAAAGGTCTCAAATACACAACCTAACCCTACACCTAAAGGAGCTGGAGAAAGAACAGCAATTAAAGCCTAAACCCAGCAGGAGAAGAGAAATAAAGATCAGAGCAGAAATCAATGAAATAGAAACCAAAAGAACAGTAGAACAGATCAACGAAACTAGGAGGTGGTTCTTTGAAAGAATTAACAAGATTGATAAACTCCTGGCCAGACTTATCCAAAAGAAAAGAGAAATGACCCAAATCAAAAAATTATGAATGAAATAGGAGAGATCACAACGAACAACAAAGAAATACAAACAATTATAAGAACATATTATGAGCAACTCTATGCCAGCAAATTAGATAACCTTGAAGAAATGGATGCATTCCTAGAGATGTATCAACTACCAAAACTCAACCAGGAAGAAACAGAAAACCTGAACAGACCTATAACCACTAAGGAAATTGAAGCAGTCATCAAAAATCTCCCAACAAACAAAAGCCCGGGGCCAGATGGCTTCCCAGGGGAATTCTGCCAAACATTTAAAGAGGAATTAATACCTATTCTCCTGAAACTGTTCCAAAAAATAGAAATGGAAGGAAAACTTCCAAACTCGTTTTATGAGGCCCCCATTACCTTGATCCCAAAACCAGACAAAGACCCCATCAAAAAGGAGAATTACAGACCAATATCCTTGATGAACACGGATGCAAAAATTCTCAGCAAAATACTAGCCAATAGGATCCAACAGTACGTTAAAAGGATTATTCACCATGACCAAGTGGGATGTATCCCTGGGCTGCAAGGTTGGTTCAACATCCGCAAATCAATCAACATGATACAATATATTAACAAAAGAAAGAACAAGAATCATATGATCCTCTCAATAGATGCAGAAAAAGCATTTGACAAAGTACAGCATCCTTTCTTGGTCAAAACTCTTCAGAGTATAGGGATAGAGGGTACATATCTCAATATCATAAAAGCCATCTATGAGAAACCTACAGCGAATATCATTCTCAATGGGGAAAAGCTGAGAGCTTTTCCCCTAAGGTCAGGAACGCGGCAGGGATGTCCACTCTCACCACTGCTATTCAACATAGTATTAGAAGTCCTAGCCACAGCAAGCAGACAACAAAAAGAAATCAAAGGCATCCAAATCGGCAAAGAGGAAGTCAAACTCTCACTCTTTGCAGATGATATGATACTGTATGTGAAAAACCCAAAAGACTCCACCCCAAAACTGCTAGAACTCATACAGGAATTCAGTACAGTGGCAGGATATGAAATCAATGCACAGAAATCAGTGGCATTCCTATACACCAACAACAAGACAGAAGAGAGACAAATTAAGGAGTTGATCCCATTTACAATTGCACCCAAAACCATAAGATACCTCGGAATAAATTTAACCAAAGAGGCAAAGGATCTGTACTCAGAAAACTATAAAATACTCATGAAAGAAATTGAGGAAGACACAAAGAAATGGAAAAACGTTCCATGCTCATGGATTGGAAGAACAAACATTGTGAAGATGTCAATGCTACCTAGAGTAATCTAGACATCCAATGCAATTCCCATCAAAATACCATCCACTTTTTTCAAAGAAATGGAACAAATAATCCTAAAATTTGTATGGAACCAGAAGAGACCCCAAATAGCCAGAGGAATATTGAAAAAGAAAAGCAAAGCTGGCGGCATCACAATTCCGGGCTTCCAGCTCTATTACAAAGCTGTCATCATCAAGAGAGTATGGTACTGGCACAAAAACAGACACATAGATCAATGGAACAGAATAGAGAGCCCAGAAATGGACCCTTAACTCTATGGTCAACTCATCTTCGACAAAGCAGGAAAGAATGTCCAATGGGAAAAAGACAGTCTCTTCAACAAATGGTGTTGGGAAAATTGGACAGCCACATGCAGAAGAATGAAACTGGACCATTTCCTTACACCACACACAAAAATAGACTCAAAATGGGTGAAAGACCTAAACGTGAGACAGGAGTCCATCAAAATCCTAAGGGAGAACACAGGCAGCAACCTCTTCGACCTCAGCCGCAGCAACTTCTTCCTAGAAACATCGCCAAAGGCAAGGGAAGCAAGGGCAAAAATGAACTATTGGGATTTCATCAAGATAAAAAGCTTTTGCACAGCAAAAGAAACAGTCCACAAAACCAAAAGACAACCAACAGAATGGGAGAAGATATTTGCAAATGACATATCAGATAAAGGGCTAGTATCCAAAATCTATAAAGAACTTACCAAACTCAACATCCAAAGAAAAAATAATCCAATCAAGAAATGGGCAGACGACATGAACAGACATTTGTCCAAAGAAGACATCCAAATGGCCAACAGACAGATGAAAAAGTGCTCAACATCGCTCGGCATCAGGGAAATCCAAATCAAACCTTAGTGAGATACCACTTCACACCAGTCAGAATGGCTAAAATTAACAAGTCAGGAAATGACAGATATTGACGGGGATGCGGAAAAAGGGCAACCCTCCTACACTGTTGGTGGGAATACAAGCTGGTGCAGCCACTCTGGAAAACAGTATGGAGGTTCCTCAAACAGTTGAAAATAGAGCTACCACACAATCCAGCAATTGCACTACTGGATATTTACCACAAAGATACAAATGTAGGGATCCGAAGGGGTATGTGCACCCCAATGTTTATAGCAGCAATGTCCACAATAGCCAAACTGTGGAAAGAGTCAAGATGTCCATTGACAGATGAATGGATGAAGAAGATGTGGTATATATACACAATGGAATATTATGCAGCCATCAAAAGGAATGAGATCTTGCCATTTGCAACAACGTGGATGGAACTGGAGGGTGTTATGCTGAGCGAAATAAGTTAATCAGAGAAAGACATGTATCATATGACCTCACTGATATGAGGAATTCTTAATCTCAGGAAACAAACTGAGGGTTGCTGGAGTGGTGAGGGGTGCGACAGAGGGCGTGGCTGGGTGATAGACATTGAGGAGGGTATGTGCTATGGTGAGTGCTGTGCATTGTGCAAGACTGTTTAATCACAGATCTGTACCTCTGAAACAAATAATGCAACATATGTTAAGAAAACAAAAAAAGAAGAAGATAGCAGGAGGGGAAGAATGAAGTGGAGTAAGTTGGAGGGGGAGACGAACCATGAGAGACGATGGACTCTGAAAAACAAACTGAGGGTTCTAGAGGACAGGGGGGTGGGGGGATGTGTTAGCCTGTTGATGGGTATTAAAGAGGGCACATTTTGCTTGGAGCACTGGGTGTTATGCACAAACAATGAATCATGGAACACTACATCAAAAGCTATGATGTAATGTATGGTGATTAACATAACAATAAAAAATTTTTTAAAAAATCCCCAAACTTTAGTGACTTAAAATAACAATATATCATTCGTTCTCATGGTTCTGAGAGTTGATGGATTCCTCTTGATAGTTGTCACCTCGCTGTCAGATGATTATGATCAGATGGCAGCTGAAACTGGAGCTATCTGAAAGTTTCTTCAATCTTGTACTTAGCATAAACAACTGGAAGGGCTGGTTTCTTGGGCATTTCTATCCCATCATGCAGCTTTTCCACATGGCTATATTGAACCTCCTTAGATCATGGCAGTCTCAGGGTAGCTGGGCTTCTTACATGGTGTCTGGCTTCTCTCAGAGTGATCATTCTAAGAGGTCTACACAAATTACCATACCAGAGGTTCCTGCACTTCCTCAGTCCACAGCACTGACAGTGTCTCAGCATCATTTTTACAATGTCCCTTGGCCAGAACAAACCATACAAAACAAAACAAAGGAAAAAACCTAATGGCTCATTTATTAAGTAGTTACATCAAACAAACTGATAAGCTTTTATTTCCTAATAACTTTTTAGTAACTATTTAAAAAAACATAAATTGAAAAATATACTTTTATTTAATTCTTAAACAAGTATGATTACTTATGGTACACATACACCTGTTGGGCACTACACAGCTTCTCAAACCTCAAATCAAATTAGAAGCATTGGATGCCATCACATGTGTTTCCTGTTCCACAGTAATTTTTGTGCAATATTTGTTTTATTTTATCGTATGAATCACCAAAACCTAAGACTTGTGAAGGTATTAAATCATTAAAATAAATGTAGCAACTATTAACATTGTGAACTGTTCTTAACTAGTAGTTTTTACAGTGTCTGAAAGATGTCCACGTGTCTTCCTCAAAATGTAAAAGTAAATCATGGTGTCCCTGTAAATTTGCTGTGGCACCCAAGGAGTCTCAGCCCAGTTTGGAAACCACTCTCCTATGCCAATCAAGTCCTGAAATTAGATGAGGAATTTAAGGAAATAATTTTCACTGAGTCCCATCTTTAACTTCCTATCCTTATCTACCCCATAGATGGCCAGGCAGACAAATACTATAGATTTGGCTCTACTTTGGCCAACATCAGTAAAACATGTAAGAAGAATTGAGGTAAAGTTTGGGTTTCTCTCTCATCCACAGAGTCCCTAAAATATATTAAGGAAGTCATTATTTATTTGAACACCATTTACAGATAGCAGTAAGGTCTTACATGTCTGAATTTGTATGTTCAGTTTACTCACAAAATGCCTAAATTAGCAGTAGATATTTAATACTTCATTAATTAATTAATTAATTAATTAATTAACTGTAGACATAGACATCTGTCTGGAAAATGGAGAGAAAATTCCCATGGGAATTCTATTCCTTTGCAATATTTTGCTTAGAAATCTCCTCAGCTAAATATACCAGGTCATTAATTATAGTTTTTATTTTCCACAAAAATGCTAGAAAACAATTTGGCCCAATGTCTTCACCACTTTACAGCAAAAATTACCTCTCCTCCAATTTCCAACAGCATGTTCCTCATTTCCACCTGAGACCACACCAAAACCATCTTTAATGTCCATATTTCTACCAACAATATCTTTAAGGCAATCTCAGCTTTTTCTAGCAAGTGCCTCAGAGGTTTTCTAGCCTTTACTTATTAGCCAGTTTCAAAGCCACTTCCACATTTTTAGGAATTTGTTACAGCAGGATCCCACTTCTAGTTACCAAAATCTGCTTCCATCCACTAGGGCTACCATAACAGAATACCACAGACTGGGTGGTTTGAACAACAGAAATTTATTTTCTCATAGTTCTGGAGGCTGGAAGTCCAAGGTCAGAGTGTTGACAGGTTTTGTTTCTCCTGAGGATTTTCTACTTGGCCTGCACTTCTCACTTCTCACCACATCCTCACATGGCCTTTTCTCTGGGTCTGCACATCTCTGGTATCTTTACCTCTTCTTATAAGGATACCAGTCCTGTAGGACTAGAGCTCCACTCTTAAGACTTCATCTAACCTCAATTACCTCTTTAAAATCCCTATCTCCAAATAAACACAGTTATATTGAGTGTTAGGGCTTCAACATATGAAGATTAGGGGGAAACAATTCATTCTATAACAGGAATGTATGGGGAAGGATGTGCCCTGTGTAATTTCCTTAAGGGATTTTTCTTTTGAAACATAGGTTCTTATATTTTATATATTGGTTTCTGGTGATCCTTGATACCCCAGAAATTACATGCAAAAATATCATGTGTATGAACTTTTCTGACGAGAGGGTCTATATTTTCTGTCACAAACTTTGTATCCACCATGGAAAGATTTTTGAAGGATGGCAAGGCCCAAGCTCAGAGGTTCTTATTTAATTCCTGTTGGGTGAGTGTCAGGCATGGACTTTTTTGTAACATTCTCCATTTGAATCTAATGTGCAGCCAAGTTTGAGAATCACTAGTCTAAAGTCTTTTTATTTAAATTGCAACCTGAAAGCCAGTAGCATCTGAATTACCTGAAAACTAATTAGAAACACTGAATCTACAGAATCTGCATTTTTTAAGTTGCACAAGTAATTTGTTTGGTATGCCCATTAAATTTTGAGGAGCACTTGTTTTTAGTTTTCCTCAGATTCTAACCACAAAATTTTCAAAACCACTAAGAAAATTTTTTTTTCAATATGTGACTTTAGGATAGCTTACATAGCTGTGCTTGTTCTTTTGTTTGCTATTGGATCTATTTTAGACAAGGTCATGTCAGGGTCAGTTGCAAACAAGTAATCTATGAAGTAACAGCACAGTGAATTACACCCTGGCTCAACCCACAGATTATCTATTATTATCGATTATTCATCACTGCAAACATTATGCATAATTGCTCAACGATCAACTGTAGTTGGTCTACATAGCATTTACCCTAAAGATACAAAGAGCTCTTAATTAAACAAACAAAGAAACAAAAAAACAGTACCTGGTTTGTGTTAATACTGAAACAAAATAAAAAGAGAAGAAGTTCTAGAGAGAAAGAGGCTAGGGTAAGATGGGAGAAAAATGAGAGGGTGAAAGAGAGACATGGTATTTCAGTATCTGAACATCAGACTATCAATCTTAATACCTAAGACTTTGAACGAGTAATTCTTGACCTCCACCAAACCATCTTCCATCATTCCTATGGTTATTTTGAATAAATAGGATGGAACTGGATTGGGAATGAGGAACAGGAACAAGGAAAAATTCCTGGGAAGAGGGATAAATTATCAGATAAATTTCTCTAGGTGAGTTACTGGATGAATTTCACTGGATGAATTACTCTCTTTTTTAAGTTTTTATTTATTTATTTTAGAAAAAGGAGAGCACAGCAGGGGTAGGAGCAGAGGGAGAGGGAGAGAGAATCCCAAGCAGACTCCCCACTGAGCCCCAATGTGGGGCTCGATATCATGACCCTGAGATCATGACCTGAGCTGAAATCATGACCTGAGCTGAAATCATGCACTGAGCCACCCAGGCACCCCTGGATGAATTACTCTTAATGATAACAAGAAGAATAATAATTTTCTGCCTTTTCACAAATTAATTTCAAAAGTCAATCCATTCAGCAAATCACTAAATTTTCAAGTCTATGTTTAAGCTACTATAAAATTTGGGGCACCTTGGGTGGCTCGGTCGTTAAGCATCTGCCTTCAGCTCAGGTCATGATCCCAGGGTCCTGGGATCGAGCCCCGCATCAGGCTCCCTGCTCCATGGGAAGCCTGCTTCTCCCTCTCCCACTTCCCCTGCTTGTGTTCCCTCTCTCACTGTGTCTTTCTCTGTCAAATAAATAAATAAAATCTTTTAAAAATTAAAAAAAAATAAGCTACTATAAAATTTTTGTATGACACTACAGGTAGAGGAATTTTAGTTGAGCTTTATATATTTGCAGAAGCCAAGAAACATTTACTCTTCCAGACCACCTCTGCACACAGTCACTTCTTCAGAGATTCCTCATTCATTCTTACTTCCTATGTGTCTACTACCATCCTGACTACAACCCATGGACATTGGCCTTAGATGAGCAGTAAAGGGTCCTTGGAACTATTATGAACCTAATTCCTGCCTTTCAGAGCTAGTAATCAAGCAGAAATACCAGATGGACCAGAAGTGATAGTAAACAAATAAATTAACATCTTTAACAACTAAAAATGTAGACAGTAGAATCCTGTGACTATCAAAAAGACTTTGTTTCACTATGAACCTTACAAAATATCCACATTAGGTTGTTCATCTCTGACCACCAACACAGCTGATAAACACTATTTTTTAAATCAAATATGTCTTTTTATAAGGCTATATAAAATACTTGAGATTATTCACTACCATCAATATTTGAAAAAATAATGTGTATTTATCCAACAATTATTTGAATGTTTAATACAAGGCAATAATTATTTTAATCTTCTGTTTGTATGTTTCATCTTTTTACATTCCTTTACTTTCAAACTTTCTGTTCTTATATTTGAAACATATCCTTTGTAGTAGCATAAATTCAGTCTGACAATTTTAGTATTTTACTTGGAACATTTAGTCTATTGACAATGTAATTACTACAAGTTGTAAATTACTATCTACTAGATTATTGTTTATTTCTATTTAACCAATGTGTTTATGTTCTAGTACTCTTATTTCTTGCCTTTTTTCTTTTAAATTAATATTTGATTATTTGTTTAATACATTTTATTATTTCAGACTCCCCCTTTAGTAGCTTATTAGTTATACTTCTTTTGCCAAGTGATCCTAGAAATTATAATACATATCTTTAATTATATTCTAGTAGGAATTATTAGCTCTGACACTTCCCTTCAATGCTAGAACCTTAGAATATTTAAAATCTATTATTTCCCCTCCCAAATTTTATTTTTAATTGACATACATTTTAATTCTATATCTATTTTAAAACCCACAAGAGAAAGCATTTTACTCCTTTGTCCAAGTAATATTTATTTGTATTTACTCACATATTAACACTTTTTATTGTTGTTCTTTTTCTTATATTTGCTTACTTATATCTGGGGTTATTTCTCTTCCCTATGAAGAAACTTTTTTAGTGCACCTTTACTGTTAACAAATTGTCTTAGGTTTTGTTTATTAATGTCTTTATTTAAGCTTTGAAGAATAATTTTGTTAGATATATCATTCTGGGTTGACAGGGTTATTTGGAATTTGTTTGTTATTTTGGCATATTAAAGATGTTCTATTATTTTCTGACTTACATTTTCACGTTGAAAAGTTAGCTGTTAGTCTTTTGCTTCTCCTTAAAAGGTAATGTGTATTTGTCTTTGATTTGAAGATTTTCATTTGTTTTTAATTTTATGTAGTTTTACTATGATGATTCCAGGTTTCTTTATACAAGTATATCTCATTTTATTGCATTTTTCTTTGTTGTGCTTCACAGATATTGTATTGTTTTACAAATTAAAGGTTTCTGGTAACCCTGCATTTAGCAATTCTATGGGCACCATTTTTCCAAGAGTATTTGCCTATTTTGTATGTCCATGTTACATTTTGATGTCAAACATTTTCATTATTATTACATTTGTTATGGTGATCTATGATCAGTGATCTTTGACGTTACTATTTTCATTGTGTTGGGATTCTAAGAACTGCACCATATAAGAGGGTGAACTTAATCAATAAATGTGTGTGTTCTGACTGTTCCACTGAGCAACAATTGCCCTATCTCTCCCTTTTCTCTAGCCTCCCTATTCTTAGAAACAGAACAATATTAAAATTAGGCCAATTAATAACCTTACCATGGTCTCTTAAGTGTTCAAGTGAAAGGAAGAGTCATGTCTCTCTCCATTTAAACCAAAAGCTTAGTGAGGAAGGCATGTCAAAAGCTGAGATAGGCTGAAAGCTAGACCTCTCACACTAAAGAGTTAGTCAAGTTGTGAATGCAAAGGGAAAGTTCTTGAAGGAAATTAAAATTCCTACTCCAGTGAACACACAAATGGTAAGAAAGTGTAACAACCTTGGGACACCTGGGTGGCTCAGTCAGTGAAGCATCTGCCATCGACTCAGGTCATGATCTCAGGAACCTGGGATCAAGCCTGTTGTCAGGCTCCCTGCTCAGTGGTAAGTCTGCTTCTCCCTCTGCCTCAGGCCCTCCCCCTACTCATCCCCTCTCTTTCCCTCTCTCTTTCTCTCAAATAAATAAATGAAATATTTTTAAAAAAGTGTAACAGACTTACTGCTGATGTGGAGAAAGGTTTAGTGGTCTGGATAGAAAATCAAACCAGCTACAACATTCCAGTAAGCCAAAACCTAACCCAAAGCAAGGCCCTAATTCTCTTCAATTCTATGAATTCTAAGGCTGAGAGAAGTGAGGAAGCTGCAGAAGAAAAGTTTGAAAATGGCAGAGATTGTTTCATGAGGTTTAAGGACAGGAGCCTTCTCCATAACATAAGGTTGACTCTTGTCAACTCTTGGCTTTCAGTTGAAGCCAATTCTTGTTTACCATTTTGAAAATCCTAAAAGCCTTAACAATTATGCCAAATCTACTTTGCTGTGCTCTATGACTGGAACAACAAAGCCTGGATGACAATATATCTGTTTGCAACATGGTTTACTGAGTATTTTAAGCCCACTGTTGAGACTTACTGCTCAGAAAAAAATACATAATCTTTTTGAATATTACTGCTCGTTGGCAATGCACCTGGTCACTCAAGAGTTCTGATGGAGATGAAATAGGATTAACACTGTTTTCATGCCTAGGAACACAACATCCATTCTGCAGCCCATAAGTCAAGAATGAATTTTTATTTTCAAGTCTTATTTTTAAGAAGTATATTTCCTAAGCCTATAGTTGCTGAAGATAGTGATTTCTCTGGTAGATCTGGGCAAAGTAAATTGAAAACCTTCTGGAAAGGATTCCCTTTCTAGATGCCATTAAGAACATTCATGATTCATGGGAAGAGGTCAAAATATCAATATTAACGAGTGTGGGAAAAAAGTTGACTCCAACTATCATGGATGACATTGAGGGCTTCATGACTTCAGTGGAAGAAGTAACTGCAGATGTGGTGGAAACAGCAAGAGAACTAAAGTTAGAAGTGGAGCCTGAGGATGTGACTGAATTGCTGAAATCTCATTATAAAACTTTAATGGATGAGGAGTTGCTTCTTTTGGATGAGCAAAGAAAGTGGTTCTTGAGATGAACTCTACCTCTGGTGAAGATACTATGAAGATTATTGAAATGACAACAAAGGATTTAGAATATTACATAAACATAGTTGATAAAGCAGTAGAAGGGTTTGAGAAGATTGATTCCAGTTTTAAAGTTCTACTATGGGTAAAAATGCAATCAAAGAGCATCACATGCTGCAGAGAAATTGTTCATGACAGGAAGAGTCAATTGATGTGGCAAAAAGAGGTAGCATTTTTTAGCAATAAAATATTTTAAGGTATAATTAAGGTATGTACATTGGTTTTTTTAGACATAATGCTATTCACACTGGATAGACTCCAGTATAGTGTAAACATAACTTTTACATGCACCGGGAAATCAAAAAATTCATTTGACTTGTTTTATTACAATATTTGTTTTATTGCAGTGGTCTGGAACTGAGCTTGCAATATTTCTGAGATGTGCCCATACTTATCCTGCTGGGGTTCATAGAGACAGACTCTTGAGTTTGTGGTTTTCTGCTTTTTATCAGCTTGTAAAAATTACCAAATATTCAAATATTTTTATAACTCACTCTAGTGCTCTTCTGCTTCTGGGACTATAATTATATTATTTTAGATTTATTGTGTCCAATATGTTCCGTAATCTCTTTTCTGTATTTTCCTAATTTTTCCTCTGTGCTTCAGTCTGGATATTTCCTATTGACCTCTAGCCCTCTCTTCTGCTGTGTCAAATCTAATATTAAACCTAACTATTGAGTTTTTATTTCAGCAATTGTATTTTTTAGTTCTAGAATTTACGTGTCATCTTGTTCAGTTATTTTATATCATAGCTTTTTATTTTAAAAGAGTTTAAGATTCACAAGACATGGCAAGAATAGTACAGAGTTCCTATATACCTAATAATAATATCCTACATACCCAAATACATTATCAAAACCAGACAATGATGTTGGCACAATACTATTAACTATTAATAAAGTAAAGAAGTTACTCAGATTGTGTGTGTGTGTGTGTGTGTGTGTGTGTGTTTCCGGGAAATTTTACCACTTGTATAGATTTGAGTGACTATCACCACACCATTTGATATTTTAAGACTAAATTCCAAGTTCTCTATTGGAATTTTATCTTTGTCTCTCTTTTCCTCTATTTTTTGAATATTTTAATCATAGTTATTTTAAAGTTCTAGGTCTGATAAAGACCTAGACGTGATTTAAATACTGGAATTGCCTACTTTTTTTTCTCAGTTTTCAGTCCTGTTTCTCGGCATGCCTGACAATATTTTACTGGCTGCATGACACCAAAAATAATAAGTTGTAGCAGCCCTAAATGAAGTTATATTCTTCCTGAGAGGGTTTTCCTTTCCTTTGTGAGGCAGAGCGTGGAGCTGGTACCTTAACACAATCCCTTTAAGAAGGGATTGCAATTTGAATAAGGCTCTATTTAGTTCTGGTTGCTCTTTAAAAGTCTCGGCTGAGAGCCTGATGTTTTCACCAGGTAACTTTCACACTGGTACATCCTGAACACTAATTCTTCTCTCCTTTATAAGATGATCAGTCTGTGTTCTGTTTTTCAAAGGCTTTCTGTTAAGGTTCTTAGCCTCCATCCCTGGAATCTCAGACTTCGGCAAATGTCTTGATCAAAACTGGCCAAGTTTTAAGCTCAATTCTCTAGCCTTCCCTTCTGATCCAGATTCCTCAAATCTCTAATTTTTGTCTCTCCAGCTCCTGAAGAATGCCAAAAGTTCTGCTTATTTTTGTGCATCTTAGCACCAGTCTTCTGCCCCAAGACCTTCATCTGAATTCTCAGCCCCTTGTTTTAAGCCCAGAATCAGCAAATACCCCAAGGGAAAAAAGAGCTGAAGCAGGTGAATCACATCCCTGAGATTTCTCTTTTTTGGGTGTTTTGGACCTCCAGTCTTGCATGCCTCAGTATATTTCTACCTTCAAATAGATGTTTTTTACTTGACATTTTTAGTTGTTCTCAGAGAGAACACGGGTCTACTACAACCTAACCTATCATAGTCAGAATCTGGAAATCCAGAATTGTCTGACTCTAGATTTTATATTTTGACTGGTGTTGGGGAAAGACAGGCAGGCAATAAACAACAAACAAAATTTGAGCAAGATAATTTCAGAGGATGATAAATGCTATGATGAAAATAAAAAAGATGGTGTGAAAATCCTGAGGTAGCAAACTGCCTTACATCTTGCATCTGAGGAAAATACGTTTTACAACATGACTTGACTTATCATTATGGACTGAAGGTTTGTACCCACCCCCCCGCCATTCATATGTTGAAATCTCATTCCTGATGTGATGGTGTTTGTAGGTGGGGCCTTTGGGAAGTGATCAGGTCATGAGGGGGATTAGTGCCCTTATAAAAGAGACCAGAGAGAGCGCCTTTGCCCCTTCCACCATATGAGGACACAGAGAGAAGAACCAGGATTGTAGCAGCCCAAATGGACCAAGACACTTATCTTATTAAAGACACAGTGAAGAAAAGCTCTTATTATCCCCATTTTGTAGATGAGAATATCCTCATCTCTGGGGCACAATTGTTCTTCACCCTCCAGCAGTCAGACTAGGCTGGAGAACGTCACATAATAAGATAGTGGGGCAGTAGCACTAAATCTGACCCATAATCATTAGGGATTACACACTTCAGTACAAAGACCCCTGACTAACCCAGATAGATCAGAAAGAGAGAAAATCTTCCAATTTCACCATTCCATACATTTAGCACCTGCTAGGAAAGAGGCCACTGGAGGGCACTCTGGTAAATGGAGCTTCCTAGGTCTGCCTTTAGCAATTGAGAGAGCCATCTATTCTGAAGCCTGCTTAGCTGCCATAACTCACAGGTCTTCCTAATTCAGATGGGTTTGGGATGCTGGACCCTGGAAATAAGCTTTCCCCACCACTGCACTTCACTCAGCTCTCAGCCTTACATCATTTCCAAAGCATTAAGCAGTCTGCAACTCAAGAATCCTGCCGCTGGGTGACATTTGCAACATCTGACATCATTTAGAAGACACTGCAAGGGTAAAAGAGCATTTTTTTGATCAGGGACATAAATAATTCTGAGGAAGAAATTAAGTTAAAAGGCTTTTCTTTCCCTAAATGGATTTGCAAGATTTGGCTTCCCAGCCAGGGCTTCTGTGAGATCTGTTTCAGGGAGCCGAGGAGGTAACTTTGAGCATTTGACACTCAGGCATGGTATGCTATGCAGAATAAAGGACACAAAGGGAATTCCCAGGCTGTAAGGATGCCCTGTTAATTTCTAAAGAAGAGGAGAAGCAGTGTGTGGTTTCATTATACTTCTTGGTGCCCTTAGTGTTAACAGCAAAAGTAAGAGGGACAGAGGCTGGATGTCTGTTCAGGAAGGAAAGACCCTTAATCTCCAGGAACGTTCATCAAGATCTAGGGAAGTTGCAAATGACCATCTCCTGCCAAGAGATTCCCAAACCTTCTTCTCCATCTCATCCCCACTTGGCAGAATTAATAAAGACTGTGCTTGTTGTATTGTCTTTCTAAACTCAGCGCCTATATTGGGAAAAGGAAAAAGAATTAAGAGGCTAACCTTCCTGATAAAACTTACTGAAATTGCTACCAGACTTTTGACAATAACAAGAATCTCCCTTCCATCTCACCTCCGGCTCATAGTACATACAGGGTAATGCTAAGAGTAGGCATTCCATGGGAACCTTCCAAGGTCTACCACCTAAGGTTGCCTGGATCTAGAGGCTGTTAAGAGAAACTGCATGTGAGCAACAGAACCCAACCACTTACCCCACACCCACAAACCGGTCTCAGCTATATTAATTGAGCAGAAGCTGCAACACAGAGTAGGCATTAAGAAAGAACAAGTATTCCAACACCTTTCATTCCACAACCATGTCAGCATGAGCAGGATGCAAACTAGGCTGAGGGTTAGAATTCTGGAATCCCAATACTGGAAGGGTCATTAAGCTTTTAGGATTGACTAGGGACTACTCATTTTACAGATGAGGATGCTGTTTCTTCAGACTGCATAGCTAATTAACAATAGGGGTATAAACTCTGTAAAGACTGAGAGCATAAGGATTTGATCATCACAGTACTTCTAATGACTAACAAGAACCAGCATGTAATAGGTGCCTACGATGGTCCAGAAACAGTATTAAGTTCCATGTGGTATACAGAGATGAATACAATGTGGTCCCAGTCAATGTGGAACACACCACCTAGTGGGGGACACGGGCACATAACAGAGAATTACAAAGCAAAGCTGTTCATGCTTTCATAAATATATAAGTAAGGTGCCCAGTGGAAAATCCAGGGGAATAAGTATTGTTGCCTGTGGCCTTCCAATAACTAAGCACCTAATATACCAGAATAAACATTGAGTATAAAATAATAGTGAATGAGATGCAGTCTCCAACCTAAAAGGGCTTACCATCTAGTGCAAAAACATTATGCAAAGAGTTGATACCAATACATTGTAGTAAATGGTGATGTAAGTAAGTATAGGACACTTTGGGAACACATGGGAAGGGTGTATGACTCAGACCTAGGGAAGGCAAAAAAAAAAAGAAAAGTTTCCAGTGGACATGACATATAGGTTGGAATGAACAGAGTAGAATTTAACCCAGTGAAGAAGAAGGAGAGATGGGGTGGGCAGAAAGATATCCTAGGAAGAAGACAGTGCATGGTTTAGCCTTGACATATTTATGATGGAGCACAAACTTGCAAAGGAAAGGAGAGTCAGATATTTTTAAGTGTAAGGGAGTTCTGACTAGAAGGCAAACTTTATCCAGAAGATGCTAAGTAGTTTGATCTTGAGAACAGTCTGAACCCACTGAAAATTTTTAAACAAAGGAATAAAACAATTAAGCTTTTGTTTAGATCCTCTCAACATGGATTAAGGAAGTACAAATAGGCAAAACTGGAGGCAAGTTTTCTCATTAGGAGGTTGCTGGAATAAGATGAAAAGTGATAATGTGTATGAATTTCATAACAGTCACCTAAATTCTTAAGTTTCTAATTCTACAATTAAAAATTTGGTCAAAATGACAGTGGTATAAAAGAATATTGTGAGAGTAGAGGTACAAAAATAATGAGGGATGTTAAGTGGATATGGTCAGCAGAATCTGTTGGTTGATTAAATGTAGGGTATAAAGAAGGAAGAAGCCAAAGTTTACGCTGGGGGTTCTGGCTTGAGCAACAGAGTTATGCCATTTACTGTTGCTGGAGTAGAGAAGGAAGAGCAAGTAGAAGTTGAGAGGGTGTTACGAGATGATAGCATTAAGGTTGGGTCTAGAGGTTAAATTGAGGTTCTTAAGAAAGAGAAGGAAACAAGAAAATAACTATAAAACTTTTTCATCTCATTCTCATATGAGACAATGGCTACAATCTTTTATTCTCCTTTGTCACACCCATGAAGAAAGAAAGACAGAGAGAGGGCTAATTAAGCTTATTACTGAAGAATCATCCTGGGAAATGTCTGGCAACTATGTCTTTAGTGTACAGTTCCCCTTGTTCTGCTCAAGACAGAGATGATGAAGGTAGGGGATGGACTGGGGAGTGGACAACAATCAGTAGAAAAGGAATATACACACAGAGGATGTCCCCATTGTTATGACTGTCCTAGGAGGATCCTTCTTCAGATCCATTCCCAGTTGCCTTCAATATAAAGTAAAGAAAGAAAAGAGAGTAAGGCAAGTCTGGCAAATCCGATAAAGGTGGATGGAAGGGATTGAGACAAAGGCACCTACCGGCATTGTGTCAGCTCCAATTCACCAGCTCAAAAACAAACTCATTAATTATCTGCCAGCCTGAGCTGAAATAGCCCCAGCGTAAGCATTCCCACACACCCAGCTTGCAGTGCGACCAACAGCCCTGAGGTATACACACCATGGGCTCTTGCTGCTGATGAAATGCACAACCAGCTCCGTCATGGCCCAGAACAAGTTTCCCGAAAGGACACAGACTTTAGATAGCATAGCTTCACCCAGGACCCTCATTATTTCACATTTTGTGTAGGATTATCAAACAAAGCAGATCCTCAGCTTCCTTCTCAAGCATTTCATTCACTCTCTGCATTCTTTCCATTCAAGATCTTTAAGCAGAACTAAGATGTCAATTTTTATTACCCACAGACACACATGCACATGCATGCGCATGTGCGCGCACACGCACACACTATTCTTGCCTTGATGCTCTCCAGTACTTTTATATTATGAGCTCATAGAGGGCCCACCAAATAGAATGTAAACTCATTATTTCACCCAAGCTAGCCATCCCCCTGTGCTCCCAGCCTCAGAGCATGCCCCTACCTTCCTCCTGGGTTGCTCACTTACTCAGCCTCAACTCCCTGTCCCAGTGACCACTATGTCCTCTGTATTCTAGATCTTACTGCCTCTCCTGTCATTCTTTTTCCACTTCTGTTGGTCCAACTCTGGCTTCCACCCCTGCCATGCCCAGCCCAGACTTCTGCAGCAGGCCTCTCCACAGCCAGTCTGCCCTCTGGAAGACATTCTCTATGCTATAGTACAAATGCCTCTCTAAAACGCAAAGCTAAAAATGCCATTTCATTGTTCTAAATTCTTTAGTATTTCCCCACTGACTTCAGTTAAGCAGATATTCTTTAATGGGACCCACAAAGTCTTTCATAATTTGTTGTTTCCCTTTTATCTTCAACCTAATTCACCCTCAGCCCCACTGTGTTCTATGCTCTACCCAGGATAGTGTTTTTGGTTCCTCTGTGTACCTGCTCTCTCGTCCCTCAAGGCCTCCACAGATCCTCGCCATTTCCTTAGCTGAGAACATCCTTTTTCTACCTCTTCACCTGCCAACTCTTACTTATCCTTCCGGGTTGAACATACATTTCACTTCTTCCAGGAAATTTCATCTGACCAAACTTCCTGACAGGCTTGTGCCTTCCATAAAGTACAACTGGATCCTTGCTATAAAAAATTGTAACTGCCTGTTTCTCTCTTCTATTTCATACTAGCCTGTAGGTCTTTCGAGAGCAGGGATATTGTCCACTATGGTTGAAGATGTAGTGTCGGTCCTGATTATGGTACCTGGGACACAGCAGACTCTTAATAAATACTGAGTAATTGAGTGAACAAGGGGTGGTAACCAAGAAGAGAATCACTTTCTTTGGTTGCAAACAAGGGAACCCACATCTGACCAATTCAAGCTAAGGGGAATTCTAGGGTAGGATTTTTGGGTTAAATATTTTAATCTCTTTTTTACTCAGACATTTTAATCTCTTTTTTACTGAGCTTAAGATTCAAATTTAATAGAGGGGATAAATGAGCCTTTGTGTCATGTGCATCTACTTGGTGAGAGGATGACAGAGCCCTTGTTTAACAGCTTTGATGCACTGTTTGCAATGGGGACGAAGGCAATCACAGTTCTGTAAAGAAAGAAGATGGATGTTGGATGACAAAGCTAACAAATGCCATGAACTCACAATTCTGAGTTCTCTGTAATAATATTTTAGAGACCACAGTTTTTGGCTCTTAGATTCAGGGTTGAGGGTTTTCATGGGAGGGGAGAGAGACAAAGCCAATATGACACCAAGACTGATCTCTAAGAACGGTGGACTCATTTCTCCAATGGTACGTATTGCTGATTCTCTGTGCAAAATTCACTCAGGAGCTATACCATATAAGACATCAGTAGGAACTTAGGAAAACAAAAATAATCGACAATTTACCAAAAGATGGATTATAGAATGTTTCTTTAATCATCAAAAAGGATTTAGTAATTAAATATTAAGATTATACAAAGAATTGTTTTCTTTTCCTCTTTTCTAAGATTTAAAGGTAATCAGTAGATTTAAATAAAGTGTGAAGAATTTAGAATCCATAATGGGATGTGTGCATGGAAAATAGGGACTGTGTCTTATACTTTTAAGCATATTTTTTTGTGTCTGGTGCAGTATGCAGTGGAGAGTGGCAGTCGGAAGCATACAACTTAGGTCAGAGAAATTAGGGTTTTACCACTTACTGACCATGTGACCTTGAATAAATAATCTCTCTAAGCCTCGGTTTCTTATCTGTACATTAAATCTAGTATTACTTCATACAATTATTGTTTGGCTTTAACAGAATCCTGTATGTAGAGCAATGGAGAAGATTTCCTGGTTTATAAGAAGTACTCAAAGTGACAACTAAGATTCAGTAAACATTTGTTAATTTTGACAATGATTTTCTTAATGCAAAAGTTATTAAGCAATAAAAATTTTTTGCACAACATATTACAGAAACTGGTCTTTTGTTAGTGTTTGAATAAGAAAAAGAACTCACACCTTCCTGGTATCATTTTATTGAAGTTCCTGCCTGAAGGCAAGAGCATGAGTTAAATGGCATCTTCTCCTCCCTCCCTTCCTCTCATTACACCCACCCATCCTTGGGAAATCAGCTTCCTGCTACTCCCTGAAGCATCTCTCTTTCTCTCTCTCTCTCTTTTTTTTTTTCAGATGGGAAGTTAGCTCAGCAATATTTGGTATCTTCTTCAGAAAGAAGGCTTTTGCCAGACTCCACCATCTTTTTCTGTCTGGCCTACTGTGGTCCCCAAATACAGGTTAGTTGATCTTTGGTCTCATGTATCCATTGGGAAAGTTACAATAAACAAATATGACCTGTGAAAATGGAAGGAAATTGAAACCAAAAGCAAGTAAAGTAAGGAGGCAATGGACAGAGATCAAAATTCTAGTTAAGTCCCACACTGTCTGACAGAATCCATCATTTGCTGACTTGGCAGGAGATTTAGCCAACATTCTAAGCCCCAATTTTCTTGAACTCAGAAAGCTCCCAAATAAGCAACTACAGCACTATTTGCAAACTCGCTGCTCAGCATACTGCAAGTGCCCCTTCACACATCCTGCTAACTTTTCAAGGGGATCCTCAAATCTTGATTTTTGATAGTATCATTACCATTATTATCCTCACCCTGAAATCTCACCCTGTCAGTCAAGATTCCCTATTAGGTCCTTGCCTTCAGCAACCCCCCTTCATCTTCCTCAGAGACTGACACTCTTGAAAGAAGTTAATAACTGAGAAAATAATAAGTCAGTGTCTGAGATGACCTAGCTGTTTTTGCAGAACTAGAAGAGGATGAAGTGAGACTAAGGGAAAAGTAGATTCTGTCCACAGCAGTCAAATACAATAAGTAGAAGTCTTGGGACACAACTATTGAACAAGACAATGAGGGAGACCATAGATACTTTCAACATTAGTATTTTCTCTTGATCTACTTAGAGTAACTTTTTTCTCAAACCAATCATCCTACTGCTTGATCAGTTCATGACATAGGGTTTTTACTATTATCCGCTTATGCAAGACTTTTTACTATTATCACAAATGCAGAATATACTATGTGATGTGAGGTGATCAGTCCCTCACTCACATGCCCTTCTAGCTACTGACTTATTTCTATTCTTTGCTTGACAGCCTAGATTTCTGAGTTTTCTTCATATCCCTACCTCCTAAAGATTACCTGTGGTCTCCACAATTCGTAAAAATCAATGGTTATTTTTCATCTAACTTTCATAATCTTTGTGTAGCATTTGATACTACTGGCAATGCCATCTTTAAATTTCTGTCCTCTCCTGACTTCTATGACCTATTCCTTACATTTGTTCTCTAGTGGCTAGAATATAATGTGCCTTATGAACTCATCTTCATCTGCCCATCGACTAAATACCCACATTCTCTAGGATCTCCCCACTGAACATGCTCTCACTGGAATATCTCACATGATCACACTGTTTCAACTGCTTATATTTTCCAAGTCTAATCTTTAGACCATCTCTCTCTTGAGCTCCAGATCAATGTAGCCAACTGTTTCCTTGACATCTCCAATTGGATGATGCCCAGGACCATCAGATTCCATAGATCCAAAAAAGAATGTGTGCTCTTCATTCCCCAAACTCTTACTCCTCTTGAGTTTATCACACCAGTGACCTGGAAATTAATCTTTCTTCCCTTCATCTTCTGCATACAACTCATTTTTGGTCTTGTCAATTCTGCTTTCTTAAATATATCTGGAATTGGGGGGAGGAGCAAAATAGTGGAGGAGTAGGAGACCTGGATTTCATCTGGTCCCATGAATTCAGCTGGATAGGGCTCAAACCATTCTGAACACCTACGAACTCAACAGGAGATCAAAGAAAAGAATAGCAACAACTCTCTGGACAGAAAAGCAACCACTTTCTGAAAGGTAGGATGTGTGGAGAGGTGAATCCAAGGCAATATTTGGGAGGATAGACGGCGGGGAAGGGGCCTCTGTCAGCCACTTCTGGCAAGTGATAGAGCCCTGGAGCACAAAATCGGAACTTTTAGAAGTCGGCTTCGCTGAGGGACGTCGCTCCAGTTACTAAGCAGGGGGTGGAACCCTCGTGGGACAGTGTGGTCTTAGGACCCTGGGGGTCACAGAAAGACCAGGGGTGCCTGAGTGTGGCAGAGCTCCCAGGTATCATAGCAGGGAAGTCAGATGCAGAGACAGAGCTGAGGAATGGGGTCTCGGCTTGGGGTTGCCATAAACCGTGATCCACAGCACAGTCGGTCCACTGCTCCTCCAGCAGGGACCCAACAACTGGCAGATCCGGGGAGACTCCCCTTCCTCCCCAAAGAGGAGCAGCGTGGGAGCACACCACAGGGATCTGCTGGGTTTGGAGACTCCACACAGGATCGTGTGCCAGAGCTAGAAACGCTCAGTCACAGGCCGGGTGAGCACAGAGTGCGGCAGGAGACCAGGGAGATGGGAGTGATTGACTGCTTTTCTCTGGGGGTGCACTGAGGAGCAGGGCCCTAGTTCACGGCTCCTCTGGGGCAGAGATTGGGAGGCCACCATTTTCACTCTCCTTCTCCAAAGCTGTACGGAAAGTTTGCAGGGAACAAAAGCTCCCAAGAGCAAACCTGAGCAGATTACTTTGCCTGGACCTGGCAAGGGCGGGGCAATTCCACCTCCAGCAAAGACAGTTGGGAATGACGGCAATGGGTCCCTCCCCCAGAAGATCAGCAAGAACAGCCAGTTAAGACCAAGTTTACTGATCAATGAGAATGGCAGAACTCCCCTGCTAGGGGAATACTGCACATAGAATTCATGGCTTTTTTAACATGATTCTTTAGTCTTTCAAAATTAATTTTTTTAACTGTCTTCTAATTTTTCTTTTTCCCTTTTTCAACCATCTTATCAATCCCTTTTTTAAAAAACAATTTTATCTTTCATTTATAGAGTCATATTCTATCTCTTCATAGTACTTACCCTTATTTTTGGCATATATATATATATATAAGTTGTTCTCTCTTTAAAATTTTGAGATATAGTTTCTTCTAACAGATCAAAATATACCCTAAATAACTAGTGTATGGCTTTGTTCTAGTCTCCTACTTGATCACATTCGCTCCCATTTTTTTTAAATCCTCTCCTTTCTTTTTTCAAACAACTTCTTATCTTATCAATTCCTTTTATATAATTTTTTATAATTTTCATCTCTACAGTCATATTCCATCCATTCATCATATTAACCCTTATTTTCGTACATATATAAGTTTTTCTTTCCTTAAAATTTTGGGAGGCACTTTCTTCTAACAGACCAAAATACACCTAAAATCTAGTGTGTGGCACTGATCTATGCACCAGCCTGATCATATTTGATCATACTCTGTTTTTTTTTGTTTTGTTCTGTTTTTGTTTGTTTTTATTTTTTCTTTTTCTTTTCCTTTTTTTCCCCCCAGTTTTAGGTCTCTTCTGATTTGTTTAGAGTATATTTTCTGGGGAAGTTGTTACCCTGTTAGGATTTTGTTGTCTCATTTATCTATTCTCCTCTGGACAAAATGACAAGATGGAAAAAATCACGTCAATAAAAAGAACAAGAGGCAGTACCGACTGCCAGGGACTTACTCAGTACTGACATTAGTAAAATGTCGGAAGTAGAATTCACAATGATGATTTTAAATTTACTAGCTGGCCTTGAAAAAGCATAGAAGTTATTAGAGAAACGCTTTCTAGAGAAATAAAAGAACTAAAATCTAACCAAGTCGAAATCAAAAAGGCTCTTAATGAGGTGCAATAAAAAATGGGGGCACTAACTGCTAGGATAAATGAGGCAGAAGAGAGAATCAGCAATATAAAAGACCAAATGATGGAAAATAAAGAAGCTGAGAAAAAGAGAGAGAAACAACTACTGGATCACGAGGGCAGAATTTGAGAGATAAGCGATACCATAAGATGAAACAACATTAGAATAATTGGGATCCCAGAAGAAGAAGAAAGAGAGAGAGGGGCAGAAGGTATATTGGAGCAAATTATAGCAAAGAACTTCCCTAATGTGGGGAAGGAAACAGGCATCAAAACCCAGGAGGCACAGAGAACCCCTCTCAAAATCAATAAAAAGAGGTCAACACCCCGACATCTAATAGTAAAACTTACGAGTGTCAGAGACAAAGAGAAAATCCTGAAAGCAGCTCGGGAGAAGAAATCTGCAACCTACAATGGTAGAAACATTAGATTAGCAACACACCAATCCACAGAGACCTGGCAGGCCAGAAAGGACTGGCATGATAGATTCAGAGCACTAAATGAGAAAAATATGCAGCCAAGAATACTATATCCAGCTAGGCTGTCATTGAAAATAGAGATAAAAAGCTTCTAGGACAAACAAAAACTAAAGGAATTTGCAAACACAAAACCAGCCCTACAAGAAATCTTGAAAGGGGACCTCTAAGCAGAGAGCCTAAAAGCAACATAGACCAGAAGAGAACACAGACAATATACAGTAACAGTCACCTTACAGGCAATACAATGGCACTAAATTCATACCTTTCAATAGTGACCCTGAATGTAAAAGGGCTAAATGCCCCAATCAAAAGACACAGGCTATCAGATTGGATTAAAAAAAAGACTCATCAATATGCTGTCTGCAAGAGACTCATTTTAGACCCAAAGTCACCCCCAGATTGAAAGTGAGGGGGTAGAAAACCATTTACCATGCTAATGAACACAAAAGAAAGCTGGAGTGTCAATCCTTATATGAGACAAATTAGATTTTAAACCAAAGACTATAATAAGAGATGAGGAAGGACACTATATCCTGTTTAAAGGGTCTATCCAGCAAGAAGATCTAACAATTGTAAATATCTATGCCCCTAACATGGGAGCAGCCAATTATATAAGCCATTTATAACAAAAGCAAAGAAACACATTGACAACAATCCAATAATAGTGGGGGACTTTAACACCCCCCTCACTGAAAATGACAGATCATCTAAGCAAAAGATCAACAAGGAAATAAAGACTTCTGGACCAAATGGACTTCACAGATATATTCAGAACATTCCATCCGAAAGCAACAGAATACACATTCTTCTCTAGTACCCATGGAACATTCTCCAAAATAGATCACATCTTAGGTCACAAATCAGGTCTCAACCAGTACCAAATGATTGGGATCATTCCCTGCATTTTTTCAGACCATAATACTTTGAAACTAGAACTCAATCACAGGAGGAAAGCTGGAAAGAGCTCATATACATGGAGGCTAAAGAATATCTTATGAAAGAATGAATAGGTCAACCAGGAAATTAAAGAAGAATTTAAAAAATTCATGGAAACCAATGAAAATGAAAACACAACTGTTCAAAATCTTTGGGATGCAGCAAAAGCAGTCCTAAGAGGAAAGTATATAGCAATACAAGCCTTTCTCAAGAAACAAGAAAGGTCTCAAATACAAAACCTAACATTACTCCTAAAGGAGCTGGAGAAAGAACAACAAATAAAGCCTAAACCAAGCAGGAGAAGAGAAATCATAAAGATCAGAGCAGAAATTAATGAAATAGAAACCAAAAGTACAGTAGAACAGATCAAAGAAACTAGGAGCTCATTCTTTGAAAGAATTAACAAGATTGATAAACCCCTGGCCAAACTTATACAAAAGAAAAGAGAAATGACCCAAATCAACAAAATCTTGAATGAAAGAGGAGAGATCACAACCAACATCAAAGAAATACAATTATAAGAACATATTATGAACAACTCTATGCCAGCAAATTAGATAACCTGGAAGAAATGGATGCATTCCTAGAGATGTATCAACTACCAAAACTCAACCAGGAAGAAATAGAAAACCTGAACAGACCTATAACCACTAAGGAAATTGAAGCAGTCATCAAAAATCTCCCAACAAACAAAAGCCCAGGGCCAGATGGCTTCCTAGGGGAATTCTACCAAACGTTTGAAGAAGAATTAATACCTATTCTTCTGAAACTGTTCCAGAAAATAGAAATGGAAAGAAAACTTCCAAACTCATTTTATGAGGCCACCATTACCTTGATCCCAAAACGAGACAAAGACCCCATCAAAAGGGAGAGTTACCAATATCCTTGATGAACATGAATGCAAAAATTCTCACCAAAATACTAGCCAATAGGATCCAACAGTACATTAAAAGGATTATTCACCACAATCAAGTGAGATTTATCCCTGGGCTGTAAGGTTGGTTCAACATCCGCAAATCAATCAATGTGATACAATACATTAACAAAAGAAAGAACAAGAATCATATGATCCTCTCAATAGATGCAGAAAAAGCATTTGACAAAGTACAGCATCCTTTCTTGATCAAAACTCTTCAGAGTATAGGGATAGAAGGTACATACCTCAATATCATAAATGCCATCTATGAAAAACCCACAGCGAATATCATTCTCAAGGGGAAAAACTGAGACCATTCCCCCTAAGGTCAGGAATGTGGCAGGGATGTCCACTATCACCACTGCTGTTCAACATAGTATTAGAAGCCCTAGCCACAGCAATCAGATGACCAAAAGAAATAAAAGGCATCCAAAACGGCAAAGAAGTCAAACTCTCACTGTTTGCAGATGATATGATACTGTATGTGAAAAACCCAAAAGACTCCACCTCAAAACTGCTAGAACTCATATAGGAATTCAGTAAAGTGGCAGGATATAAAATCAATGCACAGAAATCAGTGGCATTCCTATACAACAACAACAAGACAGAAGAGAGACAAATTAAGGATCGATCCCATTTACAATTGCACCCAAAACCATAAGATACCTAGGAATAAATCTAACCAAAGAGGCAAAGGATCTGTACTCAGAAAACTATAAAATACTCATGAAAGAAATTGAGGAAGACACAAAGAAATGGAAAAACGTTCCATGTTCATGGATTGGAAGAACAAATATTGTGAAGATGTCAATGCTACCTACAGCAATGTACGCATTCAATGCAATCCCCATCAAAATACCATCCACTTTTTTTCAAAGAAATGGAACAAATAATCCTAAAATTTGTATGGAACCAGAAAAGAACCCGAATAGCCAGAAGAATGTTGAAAAAGAAAAGCAAAGCTGGCGGCATCACAATTCCGGACTTCCAGCTCTATTACAAAGCTGTCATCATCAAGACAGTATGGTACTGGCACAAAAACAGACACATAGATCAATGGAACAGAATAGAGAGCCCAGAAATGGACCCTCAACTCTATGGTCAACTCATCTTCGACAAAGCAGGAAAGAATGTCCAATGGGAAAAAGACAGTCTCTTCAACAAATGGTGTTGGGAAAATTGGACAGCCACATGCAGAAGAATGAAACTGGACCAT